>NW_012103031.1:2283063-2305760 GCF_000951045.1 Mandrillus leucophaeus | reverse complement strand
TGGTGGTGGGTGCCTGTAGTCCCAGCTACTCGGGAGGCTGAGGCAGGAGAATCGCTTGAACCCAGGAGGCGGAGGTTGCAGTGAGCTGAGATCGCGCCAGTGCACTCCAGCCTGGGCAAAAAAACAAATCAACAAACAAACGAAAAATAGTGGCACCAAACTGAGAGCTTAATTTCACACTTCCAACTTGAATAAAATTGACAGATAATTAGGTTTTGAGACCGACAGACTGAACATATGCTGGGGACTGCCCCTTCCTTGCTATGCCGATAGGAATGACAGATAGATATTTAAGATAAACATATACACAGCTCTGTTCACAGAAGGAATCCTTAAAACAGGGGTCCTCAACCACCCCTCCCCCGCACCCTTTTTCCCCGCCCCTAGGCCGCACAGCAGGAGGTGAGCGGCCAGCAAGCAAGGGAAGCTTCATCTGTATTTACAGCAGCTTCCGATCAGATCACCGGCATTACGGCCTGAGCTCCGCCTCCCATCACATCAGCTGCGCGGCATTTGATTCTCATAGGAGCATGAACCCTTGTGAACTGCACATGCGAGGGGTCTAGGTTGCACCCTCCTATGAGAATCAATGCCTGATGATCTGTCACTGTCTCCCATCACCCCCAGATGGGACCGTCTCGTTGCAGGAAAACAGGCTTAGGACTCCCACTGATTCTGCATGGTGAGTTGTAGAATTATTTCATTTTATGCTGCAATGTAATAATAATAGAAATAAAGTGCACTATAAATGGAATGCACTTGAATCATCCCGAAACCATCTCCCCCACCCCTGTCCATGGAAAAATTGTCTTCCATGAAACTGGTCCTTGGTGCCAAAAAGGCTGGGGATCACTGCCCTAAAAGATGGAAAGCAAAGGAGCAGAGGGAAATCTTCGCTATTGACAGACGACACAGCCACACTCAGGCAACTGCCACTGCAGGAGGCAGGATCAACCCTTGGGGGATGCACAGGTGGGAAGCCAGGAAGCTGAGGCCCAGGAGAGGCCACTAGAGTGATGCCTCAGGCAGGGCATGTGAGCTGCCACAGCAGCTGCGCTTGGACTCCTCATTGCTTGACTACGCCCACCCCCCAGTGGAGGTGATGACCTGGGGCCAGGCTTGTTCTCCATCTGCAAGACTGAGTATGGGAGCCTGGCTCTGGCACACAGGGCCATGTTCTGGGCAGGTTGGCAGGTGACTGAAGAACACAGCGTGTCCAGTGCACACCGTAAGAGTCCCTCCTGCAGCTCATCCCCAGTTCCTCCCCACAGCTCCACCGAGAAGCAGGAAATCCCAGCTGCAAGAATGAACACAGAACCAAGAACCATCCAACATTTACAGGAAGTCACATCTTGAAACAAAGAAATAAACTCAATAAAAGTGTTTCCTCGTAAAACAGAGACTACATACTCGTTTCAAACACACATGGAATTTAGAAATGCTGACTACACACTAAGCTACAAAAGAGACTTTAACAAATCTCCCAAAATGAGAAACAGTCTGCATTCATTCACTAAATGTAACCCCCAAAAAAAAAAAAAATCCTCGCTAAATATACATCCTAAATAAATCCACACATCTGGGAATTTTAAAACAGTTTTAAATAACTCTTGGATTAAAGAGAAAGTCAAAGTAGAAATGAGAAACTATTTGAATCAAATGAAAATAAAAAATACTCTCTATTAAAATGCAGACTTAAATTCATTCACTAGAAACCCAGAAAGACTGAAAATGAATAACCTACACTTTCAACTCAAGGATGAATAAATAAAGCAGAAAGAAGGAATTAATAAAGATAACAGTGCAGGTGAACGAAAGGGGCAACAACTGTCAATCAAACCAGAAGCCGGTTCTTTTAAAAGATTCATTAAAAAAAAAAAAAAAAAGAATAAACCTTTTTAAGTAAGCTCAAGAAAAAGAAAAAAGGCACAGATACCCCCAAATAAAGACAAAAGGAGAAAATACAACCACAAGGAACAATTTTATAAATTATAACAGTGCACCACAGAGTCCCAACTTTAAACCAACAGCTAGAATGAAACATTTTCTAAGAACATATAAATTGCCCAAATTTGGCCAAAGAGTAGTGAAACCCTGACCAATGGCTGTAAGCTGCAATAGTAATCGAAAATCTACCCAGAGAAACAAGGCACTAAACATAGATAGGTTTTTTGTTTTGTTTTGTTTTTGAGACGGAGTTTCGCTCTTGTTGCCGAGGCTGGAGTGCAGCGGTGCCATCTCGGCTCACTGCAACCTCTGCCTCCCAGGCTCAAGTGATTCCCCTGCCTCAGCCTTCCAAGTAGCTGGGATTACAGGCATGCGCCACTACGCCCGGCTAACTTTGTATTTTTAGTAGAAATGGGGTTTCTCCATGTTGGTCAGGCTGGTCTTGAACTACCGACCTCAGGTGATCAGCCCGCCTCGGCCTTCCAAAGTGCTGGGATTACAGGTGTGAGCCACCGCACCCAGCCAAGCCTAGATAGTTTTACAGGAAAACTCTATCAAGAGTTCAAGGTACAGATAATTCCCACCTTGTAAAAACTGTTCCCATCTTCTAACAAAATAATAATGAGAAGCTACCCCAACTGAGTTGATGAGACCGACACTGAAACCAGGAAAGTACAACAAAAGCAAGCAAAATTACAGGCGATGGTAGATTCCCCCAGTGCTCCCAACATCTCCTTTTCCTTTCCTTCCAGGAAAATAGAAGTCTGTACTTCCCAGATCCCTGCAAGGGAACATGTGACTGGAGTGCTTCTAGCAAAAGTGTGTGTGTCACTTCTGGACCACAGTACAGAAGAACAGGTAAGAGATCTCCAAGCCTCAGTGAAGCCCGAAGCCACAGAACTCCTATTGGCCTTGATATCTGAATGACAGGGTGGAAAACAGCTCCCGCTGACCCCCAACTCACAATGAACATGGGCAAAAATTAAATCATAGTTACCTGGGGCAGGGGTCGGGGAGTGGAAAGAGATGGCGCACGGAGGATACCAGGCTTGGAAGAGGTGGACGAGGAGGCCTTCAGCCTAACATTTTTTTCTTTCCACAAAGACAATGCATTTATATATTGCTTCTTAATTAAAATAAATCTTGGGCCAGGTACAGTGGTTCACATCTATAATCCCAACACTTTGGGAGACCGAGGCAAGAAGATCACTTGAAGCCAAGAGTTTGAGACCAGCCCAGGCAACACAGCAAGATTCCATCTCTACCAAAAACACTGTTTGAAGTGAGCCGGGCATGGTGACGTACATCTGTTAGTTTCAGCTCCCTGGGAGGTCAAAGCGGGGATGTCACTAATGAACATTTATGTAACGAGTTTCTGTAGACATATATTTAATTATCTCGTGGATTCTGCCTGGAGGTAGAACTGCTGCATCACATAGGAACTCTGTGTCCAAATTTTGGGGAACTGTCAAAGTGTTTTCCAAAGTGGCTGCACAATTTTACATTCCCAACAGCAATACATAAAAGTTCCAATTACTCCACATTCTAGCCACCACTTATTATGATCTCACTTTTGTTTTTGTTCTTTTTGGAGACAGTCTTGCTCTGTCGCCCAGGCTGCAGTGCAGTGGTGCAATCTAGGCTCACTGCAATCTCTGCCTCCCGGGTTCAAGCTATTCTCCTCCCTCAGCCTCCCGAGTAGCTGGGATTACAGGCGCCCGCCACCAGGCCCCGCTAATTTTTGTATTTTTAGTAGAGATGGGGTTTTGCCATGTTAGCCAGGCTGGTCTCATACTCCTGATCTCAGGTGATCCGCCCGCCTTGGCCTCCCAAAGTGCTGGGATTACAGGCATGAGCCTCCACACCTGGCTTGATCTCATTTTTTAATTTTAGCCATCTAGTGAGTCTAAGGGGTAACTCACTGTAGTTTTGATTGGCATGTCTCTGATGACTTTGATACTGAGCATCAAAGGCCACGTTGGTATGCCTTCTTTGGAGAAATGTCTATTCAGATCCTTTACCCACGTATTAAACTGAGTTATTTGTTTTTTCGTTGTGGAGTTGTAAGCGTTCTTTATATATTCCAGAGACAAGATCCTTTTCAAACATAATTTGCAAATATTTTCTCCCATTCTGTGAGTTTTCTTTTTCTTCAAGAGTCCTTTGAAGCACAGAAGCTTTTAATTTTGATGAAATCCAATTAATCTATTTTTCTTTTGTTGCCTGTGGTTTATCATATCTAAGATTCCATGTCTAGACCAAAGTATTGAAGATTTATTTCTGTTTTCTCCTAAGAGTTCTTGAGGTAGGAGCCCAATTTCGTTCTTTTATATGTATATCCACTTGTTCCAGGACCATTTGTTGAAAAGACTATTATTTTCCCTGTCAAATTATCCTGTCATCACAGCTGAAAATCAACTGACCATAAATATGAGGACTTATTTCTGGATTCTGAAGTCTATTCTATTGATCTCTATATCTACCCTATTGTCAGTACCATTCTGTCTTAATTACTTTAGCTTCGTAGTAAGTTTTGAAATTGAGAAGTGCTACTCTCCAACTTTCTTCTTGTTTTTTTCAGGACTCTTTTGGCTACTCTAGATCTCTTGCATTTCCGTATAAATTTTAATCAGCTTGCCAAATTCTGCCAAACAAAAAACAATAACAAAACAACACCTCCCGGCATGTTAACAGTTACGGTGCTGCATCTGCACATCTGGTTAGGAAGGACTCCTGTCTTGACAAGGGCAAGTCTTTCAATCCATGAACATGGGCTGTCTTTCCATTTAGTCAGGTCCTCTTTAATTTCCTTCCACGACATTTTAGAGTTTTTAGTGTACAAATCTTATACTTCTTTTGCTGAATTTACTCCTATGAATGCTTTTTTATACTATTTTAAAATAGATTTTTTAAATTTTTTGATTTTCAATAGATTAGGGTTTGCATAGGATGGTGGGGTGGAGACAGGAAATACGGGGACCTGGGCATAATAGCTAAGGGATGCATGGTTTCTTTTGGGAGTGAAGAAAATGTTCTATAATTGATTGTGGTGATGGTTGCACAACTCTGACTACACTAAAAACCACAGAATGGTACATTTAAAATGGTGACTTTTATAGTATATGAGTTATCTCAATAAAAATGTTACCAAATGAGAGAACCTTGTTAACTCGATATTACAAACTCTTAGCATTTTGTACTCTGTTTCATTTACCTCAGTAGGAAAAAAGTTCCACATCCTCAGGCCAATGTCAAAAAGACACTGTTTAGATACTAATGATTTACTTGGAAACATTGACTCCTGTTAAATTAGTCTAAAATAAAGTATGATATGACTGCCATAATATTAAACTAAGAGAAGAGAAAACATAAACCCCTGCTGTTTGGTTTTGTAAATTATTCAATGGAATGTTGATAGAGTACATTTGGGATTCACAAATAAATAACCTACCCATTATAAACAAACCAACTACAATCTTGGGCAATGATTTCAAAATTACTGAAATAGTCTCTAACTAAAATCTCTGCTTCCTGCGTTGATTCAAATCCAAATTATTCTTAACACATTATTAAAATCCATCTTGATTTTTCAAAGATCTCCACTGCCTACAAACTGCATTCTTTGGAGTTCAAATCCCCCCAAAATGCAGTTTCTCTTGATCTGCTTTAGCAACCTTATCATTCCAACATGGTTTGTTTAATGGTTCACAGACCAGGACAGGGAAACGTTTACCTCAGGGTCTTTCTTTGTGTTGCATGTTGGTTGCCCTCCTTTCGATAACATCTAGCCAATATTTCAGTTAGAATGTGGGCTCAACAGAGTGCACAGCACATAGTGGGCACTTGATCAATATTTGCTGACAAGCACCACTTGCTACTGTATGCTTGACTCTGTGTTAAGCCCTTCCCCTACATTATCTCCTGTATTTCCTCCACAAACTGTATGAAGAAACTATCAGTCTAACAGATTACTTGTCCAAGGCTGCACACGTTGAACCACTGTCGAGTGACTGAAATCCTAATCATTCTTCAGGTTACTGCTCAAATCCTATCTCCTCTCGAATCTCTAAGGCCAACAATGATTGTCCTTTCTCTACACTGCTTAAGTACTTCCTGCCTTTGACACATAAATCTATATTACCTTGAATTATTTCTTTAAGTAGACTTTTTATTTATTGATTGATTGATATTTATTTATTTTTGAGATGGAGTCTCGCTCTGTCACCAGGCTGGAGTGCAGAGACAGGATCTTAGCTCACTGCAACCTCCGACTCTTGACCTCATGATCCGCCCGAGGGTTGAACAAATGGAAAAACATAACAAGTTCTTGGATGAAAAGATGCAACATAAACATCAGTTCTTTCCAAATTAATCTAGAAATGTAATGCAATCCCGTTAAAATATTTACGGAATGTTTCTTGGGGAAGAATCAGGGAACTAGATAGCGAGAACTAGCTCACAGAAAATAAACATCAATAGCCCGTGAATATATGGCCAGGATGGTCTCGATCTTTTGACCTCATGATCCACCCGCCTCAGCCTCCCAAAGTGCTGGGATTACAGGTGTGAGCCACTGCACCCAGCTGACTTTATTTTTCAGAGCAGCTTTAGTACAACAAAATTGAGCAAAAGGTACACAGAAGTCCTACATACTCCCTCCCCGACCAAATGCACAGCTACCCTTACTAATGTGGTTTGGATCAGGGTCCCCACCCAAATCTCACATCGAATTGTAATCCCAGTGTTGGAAACAGGCCTGGTGAGAGGTGATTCAGTCATGGGGGTAGGCTTCTCATGAGTGGTTTAACACTACCCCCCTTGGTACTGTATAGTGAGTTCTCACAAGATCTGCTTGTTTAAAAGTGTGTAGCAACAAGCATCCCCCCTCGTTCTCTCTCTTCCTCCTGCTCTGCACCTCACCTTCCACCATGATTGAAAGTTTCCTGGTGGCTGGGCACGGTGGTTCACACCTGTAATCCCAGCTCTTTGGGAGGCTGAGGTGGGAGAATCACTTGAACCTGGGAGACGGAGGTTGCACTGAGCCAAGATCACACCAATGCACTCCAGTCTGGGCAACAGTGAGACTCTGTCTCAAAAAAAAAAAAGAAAGAAAGAAAGAAAAGAAAAGAAAAGAAAGAAATACCACTTCCCACCTAAGATAATTACAATAATAAAAAAAAAAAAGATAAATACAGAGGGGCAAGGATATGGAGAAACTGAACACTCCTACATTGATGGTGACCATGTAAAATGGTGCCACCACTTTGGAAAACAGGTTGGCAGTTGTTCAAAATGTTGAACACGGAGTTACCATACAATTCAGCAATTCTACCCCTATATGTAAAATACCAAAGAAAATTGACAACCTATGGCCACACAAAATGTTATACGTGAATGCTCATAGCAGCGTTATTCACATAGCAAAAATGCAGAAACAACCCAAATGTCCATCATCTGACGAATGGATAAACAAACTGCGGCAAATCCGCACCATGGAATATTATTCAGCCATGAAAAGCAATGACGTATTGACACATACTCCAACATAAGTGCACCTGGAACACAATGTGCTAAATCACATACAAAGGACCACATATGCCCAATTCCATTTATTGGAAATGTCCAGAATAGGCAAATCTATATATAAAGGAAGTAGATTAGTGGTTGATAGGGACTGAGAATAAGGAGAATAGGGAGTGACTGCTGAAATATGTGGGGTTTCTTTTTTGGGTGATGAAACTATTCTGAAATTAGAGGGTGATGGTGTACAATTCTGTGAATATACTGAAAATACTACATTATGTACTCTAAGGGGTTAAGTTTATGGTATTACAATTTCATCTCAAAAAATTAAATGTACTGGGTGCAGTGGCTCATGCCTATAATCCCAACACTTTGGGAGGTCAAGGTGGAAGAATCACTTGGGCTCAGGAGTTTGAGACCAGCCTGGGCAACATAGCAAGACCCCATCTCTAAAAAAAAAAAAATTTTTTTTAATTTTAACAAAATTAGCCAGGCATGGTGCCATATGCCTATGGTCCCAGCTACTTGGAAGGCTGAGGTGGGAGGACTGCTTGAGCCCAGGAGGTTAAAGCTTCAATAAGCTATGAGTGCACCACTGCTCTCCAACCTGGGCAACAGAGCAAGACCCTATCTTAAAAAAAAAAAAATTAAACACAAGAGTGATTTGAAGACTTACAGAAGTGGCCTTTGTTTCTTGTAAGTCTTAGCATTATCTTATTAGAGGACGCTAAGTTGGTATTTAAAATGCCATGCTGTGCGGAATAATACATTTTAAATAAATTATTTAAACAAGAATAAAACGACAATGGCACCTTTTGTAAAAGGAGTATAAAAGGTAGTGTCCGGGCATAAGAGTTTAGAGTTTAGCTAGACAGACAAAAATGCACCAGCAAGAAAAGTGACGATAGTGCAAGGCTGATCGCTTTCGCTGCGCACATTAAATGACTCCTCCGGCACTATCAATTCATCTTTTGTGCTGTCTTTTAGGTCCATTCTTTCCAGCCCCGCTGCCACTGCTCAAGTCTCGGCAACTCTTATCTCATGTCTAGATGATTACAATAGGCTCTGGCATCTCTTTTCTCTAATTCATTTTAATCATGAAATAATTATTTGTTGGACAAATGAATAAAACATTTTCATTGTTTAACTCTCCTACACATAAACCTCTGAGCTCAGCATCATTTGCTAAATGATAATTTCTTTAAAAAAAAAGTGTTTGGCTGGGTGCAGTGGCTCACACCTGTAATCCCAGCGCTTTGAGAGGCCGAGGCAGGTGGATCACCTGAGGTCAGGAGTTCAAGACCAGGCTGGCCAACATAGCAAAACCCCATCTCAACTAAAAATACAAAAAATTAGCCAAGCATGGTGGCAGGCGCCTGTAATCCCAGCTACTCAGGAGGCTGAGGCGGGAGAATCGCTTGAGCCTGGTAGGTGGAGGTTGCAGTGAGCTGAGATCGCGCCATTGCACTCCAGCCTGGGCAACAGAGCAAGACTCTGTCAAAAAAAAAAAAAATTAAAAAGAATAGAAACTCCCCTTGGATCGAACTACTGACCTCACGGCTTCCCCCTTTCCCCTCATGCATTTTTTAAGTGCTCCTTTGCTCAGGGTCCCCTGGCAACCAACACGCTCCACCTCCTTTACCCCTGTGCTTCCAGGCCGAGTTCAAGTCCCCCGTCCTCCTTCTTCAATCTGTCCTTTACTGTCCTGTAAAGTTACCTACTCCTTTTTTTTTCATTGGTACTTATATAGCTCTCCAAACAGATTTCAAACTCACTAAAAGTAGGATCCATGTGGGGGTAAATCTAAGACAATAAACAGTAACACAGAGAATCAAATTTCAAAATGGGCTGTTCAGGCAGATTATAAGAATTCAGAAAAATAGAATAGTATTGTAGGAATGGTTAAGAAGGCAGTTTGTTTGTTTTTGTAGAGGTGAGACAGGCTGGGTTTCAAAGGGCGGGTAAGTTTTGGATATATAGTAAGGATGTATTGTCAGAAATCAGTGCCTGTAAATCAGGCTCACGCCTGTAATCCCAGCACTTTGGGAGGCTGAGGTGGTCGGATCACCTGAGGTCAGGAGTTTGAGATCAGCCTGGCCAACGTGGTGAAACCCCATCTCTACTAAAAGTAAAAAAAAAAAAAAAAGGCCAGGCGCAGTGGGTCACGCCTATAATCCTAGCACTATGGGAGGCTAAGGCGGGCAGATCACAAGGTCAAGAGATCGAGACCATCCTGGCCAACATGGTGAAACCCCATCTCTACCAAAAATACAAAAATTAGCCAGTTGTGGTGGCGTGCCCCTGTAATCCCAGCTACTCAGGAGGCTGAGGCAGGAGAATCACTTGAACCTGGGAGGCAGAGGTTGCAGTAAGCCTAGATTGTGCCACTGCACTCCAGCCTGGCGACCGAGTGAGACTCCATCAAAAAAAAAAAAAAGAAAGAAAGAAATCAATCTATCAATTAATCAGACAGTACACCACATATCCCAGGGTCCGTGTGTCAATTGCTTGCATGCCTTAGCGTGGATCTAAACACAAATACAAATTGAATCTTTAAAATACAGTTGGTTAAGGTTAGGCACAGTGGCTCACACCTGTAATCCCAGCACTTTGGGAGGCCAAGGCAGGAGGAGCACTTGGGCCCAGGAGTTCGAGATCAGCCTGGGAAACATGGTGAAACCCCATCTCTACAAAAAAACAAAAAACAAAAATTAGCTGGGTGTGGTGGTGTGTGCCTGTAATGCCAGCTACTCAGGAGGCTGAGGTGGGAGAATCGCTTGAGCCCAGGAGTTCCAGGCTGCAGTGAGCCATGATCATATCACTGCCCTCCAGCCTGGGCAACAGAGCAAGACCCTGTCTCTTAAAACAAAACAAAACAAAAAATACAATGAGTTAGTGGTTTTGTCTTCAAAAAGCCTTGCAAAATGTTACACTATTCATCAAAATCATATTGGAAAGTGAACTCTAATTGATCTACTTAACTCAGTTTGCACTAGCATAGTCAGAAGCCTACGTTTTCAATCTGTTACTTCTCTTGGATAAACTTTTCTGCAAACTCACCTAACTGGATCTTTTCTCGTACTACCATTTTCTGTTCACTTAAACCTCCAAGGAGTGTGGGGTAGGAGAGAAGAAAGAGGCTCATTCTTCATTTTAATAACAATAATAAAAAATGCTTAAAGCAAGGGCAGCCTTCATATGATAGCATTTAAAAGAAAAGGACTTCCTGGAAAAAAGAGGATGAATTGACAAAGACTAGCAAACATATCTCCATGGCCATGAATGAGTAAAAGTCAGTTAGGAAAGGGATGGTGAGAAACAGGTGGATAACTGCTGATGCTTCCCACGCGCACTACTGTTCAGCAAAGGCGCCCCACGAACACTGAACTAGTGTTTGTCCTCTGTGGCCTCCAGCAGGTGATCCGAGGCGCTGGGTGCAAAACTGCAAGGTGTTTAGAGAAGGGGCCGTTTTAAATAAAGCTCTTTAGAAACGGATCCTCTACAAATTGACCATGATCAAACAATCATGGAGGTGGAACTAGCTGATCATGGGCTGAGAGCTATAAACCTACCCCTTCCTTTCCTTACTGCTTACAGTGATAGTAGGGTCGGAGGTGGCATCTTGCTGGGACCCTCTTGTCTCTCCCTCCCACATAGACCCATATCCCCTTATAGTCAATTTCCCTATCCCAACAGAGGGACAGAGAGGAGGAGTGGGAAAGGGCAGGGCAGTGGGGGGCAAGAAGAGAGAGAAAATGTATCACATTTTAGGGGGCAAAATAAAATTAATCTCTGCCTTCTGTTCTGAAATATTAAATCCCCCTCCCACATTTATCATTAAATGTTCAATCTGTAATAGAAGAAAAATGAGCACGAGCAAGCTTTTGGAGTTCCTGTATGTAATTTCAATTTTCCTTTCCTACTGCCAATAAAAAATGTTCAACAAATGTCATACTTTAGTATTAGAATATTTTTCTTAAAACAAAATTCCTAGGAGATGGTAACTTTCCTATATAACATTACTTTCACTGCCCTGCCCACAAGGTTATAATGCAAACTCGGAAATACTTCGGGCAGAATTCTTGCAAGGGTGTAATCCTACAAAGAAGTTATGCAGGTCTCAAAATGACAGCTATGCTCTAGTTAGGGGGTTGGCAAGCTACTGCCTGTGTTTGTAAATAAAGTTTTATTGGAACACAGCCATGCTAATCAGTTTACTCAGTATCCATGGCTACAACAACAGCAGAGTTGAGTAGTTGTAATAGAGGCCACATAGCCCGCAAAGCATAAAATATTTACTATCTGAGCATTTCAGAAGCTTGGCAGTCTCTACTCCAGATGTACAGTAGTAGTGAGTGCATATATACATAAAATCAGTGGACTAACTTCTTGGGGACCCACAAAAGTAAGAAAAATATATTCCCACAAACACTACCCTTACTTTTGACTACTTATTAATTTATGCGGATTTGAAACACACACACACAATTTGGTAAAATTCATGTAATGCACACCCATCAAACTTGAACCAGATGTAAGAAATAATCATTCCACAAGAACACCATGAAGCATTCCTCTGAAATTGCTATGTTGTAGTCTACCAACAAATATTTGCAGAATAATAACAAGTAGAAAAATGATAGGAAACTTCCATGTGTCTCTCAGGGTTTGGGCATTCACAAGACTGCTCTGCCTTGACTCAGAATAATCTCTGCACAACAATTAGGAGGGGAAAAGGGAAGATTTGGACAGCTAGAAAGATGGTGGACAGAAGTATCTGAAACCAAGGAGCCTCAAACTCACCACCTCCCTTAAATACAAAATGTTCCTTGCCCAGATCCTCTTTCCAGATAGTTCCTAGCTAAAGCCTTTATTCTTGTTCTAGCCCCCTCTGGCTTCTTTCCTAGTCTTATAATCTCTTTTTTTTTTTTAATGTCTTTTCATCCCAAGACTAGTCAGTTGGATCACTCTGCCCTAATGTCTCCAGCTCTGGGCAGCAAGTCTAACCTTCCCCACATGGCTTTCCTCTTGCCCTAACTACTTTCTGCCCTCACCTGGATGTATTAGGTGCAATTACTTTTGCACCAGCCTAATATCAATCCCAACTTCATCATCTGGGACCTGAAGCCAGACATAATCTTTATTCACTGCACCAGATCAAAAGATGTGGATTTTGAAGTCATCAAGTACTGGGTTCAAAGTCCAGTTTGGCTACTTCCCAGATGGGTGATGGGGCAAATTACTCAACCTCTCTGGCCCTTAAGGTTCTCATCTGTGTCATACAGATAATACTTCCTACTTTTCAGGGTTATTGCGAGCAATGGTATAGGTACCAAATAAAGATGGCTGCTATTATTTTTAACTTGTCTTAATAATTACTACTAACACCACTATCACCTATTGAGGACTCAAATGTCTGGCAATGCGATGAAAACTTTACTCACTTAACCTTTCCATATTGATATTCACAAACTTTTAGTGTGTGTCATATTTATACCCATTTTATAAATATGGAAACTCAGACAGAGAGACTCCAATTCTAGTCTTTCAAGTATGGATGATTTTCATTATTTGTGGATTCTGTATTTGTGAATTCACCTACTTGCTAAAATGTATTTGTAACTCCAAAAATCAATACTCATGGCACTTCCCTGGTCATTCACAGATGTTTGCAGAGCAACAACAATAAAAAATTGAGTCATCGAATGTGCATATTCCCAGTTGAGGTCAAACCAGGCAACGATGTGCCTTCTTGTTTCAGCCTCGTACTGTCAACAAATGGTCTTTTCATGGTCTATTTAGTGCCATGTTTTTCACATGTCTGTGCTTTGTGTTGGTGATTTTGCTGTTTAGAATGGTCCCCAAACGGAGTGGTGAAGTGTTATCCAGTGTGCCTGCAGAGAAAATGCTTGGATTAGGGAAATTTTGTTCAGGCACGAGTGGCAGTGCCGTTCACCGCGAGTTCAGTGTTAACGAATCCACAATATATAGTGAGTAAGGAGAAGCACATATAAAACAAGGTTACATATTAATCAGTCAAAGACAATGTTGCGACTTGAGGCTCACAGGACCCTAACCCCCTATTCCTCTGGGAACGATGGTTCAGGATTCACTAATTTGGTGTTCGCAGCAATTTTATAGAACATACCTACTGAGAATAATGGGAATCAACGGTACAGTTCTCTTCCGCTGTCAGAGCTGGTACTCGCCACACCCCGGGAACTATGCACCGACTAACACCAATGGTTTTCACTCCCATAGCCTATATCACACCACCCATGAGACACGTTGATGCGGTAGGAGGGCGCAGAGGGAAGAAATGTAGCATTGCAATAATCTCATGCTGCTCCAAAAACGGAGGAGAGAATGCAAGTCACACACAAAAACACATACTGTTCCTCTCTCCTTCCCACTTTCAGAATTATAAGAAGGTTTCGTGTTCTCTGAAATTGTCATATTCTGGAAATGTTTCCCAAAAATGAATTACAAACTGGTTAATCAAATTAAAAGCTGCCTTCAGCCTGGCATTTTTGATCATTGTCAAATTCATTTTCCTTCCTTTTCAAAGCCACTCTCCTACCCTGCTTTCAGCTCTGGCTACAGAAAGGAGGTGAGAAAATGGAAAGGATTAACACTACATTGAGTTTAATCCTGGTAAATAAAGATTCTCCTGGAATTTATCACTAAAAAGTCAATAAAATGCAACAAAGCAACCACTCTATAATGACATTACATTATTGCCGAATTGCCACAGTCCTATAGAAATGGCACCCAAGTCCTAAGCAGCTTTTGCAGTTTTACGCCTATAATTTCCATGCCAAAAAAAAAAAAAAAATCATTTTATGCCAAACTAAGAATAGTTTATGACTCCTTTCCTCTTCGTATAAAGAGTTTCTCTTTAAGACACTTTCCATATTTAGAAAACTTAACCTATGACAAAGTATGACACTCTATATATGTACTTTTATCTATATATATATAATTTCAATTTTAAAAAACTAAATACCCCAGGTTGAATTGAGATTAGAAGCCAATTCTTCAATTATAAATTGATCATAAGTAAATTTGCTAAAACAAAAAGCTTTACAATCTAAATGTTCAAGATTTGATAGAGACTTTCTATGTTGTAATATATTAATTTGAATTTTCAAAAATAACAAATAATGGAAGTCAACTGTAGGTGTCATTAATAGCTCAGTTGAAATTTATGCACAAGATTAACAAGACTGAAATCAATTAAAAGAAATTATTTGAAACTGTATTTGTGTGTGTGTGTGTGTGTGTGTGTGATGTGTATGTATCTATATATGGTCAAAATTAAAGTCTGCTAATTGTTACCTAAAAGTGACCTTAACTATTTTAGGGAACCAAACCAAAAATATTAGAAATACAATTAGGATCACACTAAAAATTTATAAATAACCTCTTTTGTAAGAAAGAAAATCAATAAGAACAACAAATAGCTTTCTATATCACAAAAAGAATGTCTCTATTAATTGAAAACACTCAATTTTTGAATGTTTCAATGAATTAATTCAATTCAAATTTTGAACAAGTTTTGGGCAATATATATCAACTTAATTTTTAAATAACTCCGCAGGTAATTTTAAATATGCAGCTCTGGCTAACTCAATACATCTGAAGTCACTTGAATTTATCATAAGCACAGGAGACTAACAAATGAATATAAGGAGTACAAAAGATAATTCAATTTAATTCAAATACCATCTGTTCTGTTCTGCTTCTGTAACACAGATGAGCTCATGTTTGATTGGTAAGTGGCAGTGACATCTTATAGCATGGAAGTCACACCGATTCATTTGAGAGTTTCCTAAGCAAAAAAGTGGAGGGAGTGAAATGAAAATCTTAGGCAAGAAAAGGAAAAAAAAACCCGTCACCTAACTTGGCCTCAGCAAGAAGCTGTATTTTAAGAACAAAGCAACCACCATATAATGACATTAAATCATTGCCAAATTGTCAGAGCCCTTTAGAAATGGCACCCAAGTCCCAAGCAGTTTTGCAGTTTCATGACTAAAAGTTTCAGGCAAAAAATTATTTTATGCCACACTGTCAAAGAGCCTACAGCTGGGTCCCACTCCCCAGACAGTGCACCCACCTCCAGGCAGAGGCTCCCTCAGTTTGGCTACCTGTACTGGCTCCATCAATGGCCACTATCACAGGAGGCCCAGGGCTCAGAGTTCCACTTCTATGTGCATTGTCTCAACACCCACCGCCCACGTACCAATTCAAGCATTGTCAGGTTTCCATGCTGCTGTTTTTTATTTTATTTTATTTTATTTTATTTTATTTTATTTTATTTTACCTTATTTTTGAGACGGAGTCTTGCTCTGTCACCCAGGCTGGAGTGCAACAGTGCGATCTCAGCTCACTGCAACCTCTGCCTCCCAGGTTCAAGCGATTCTCCTGCCTCAGCCTCCCAAGTGGCTGGGATTACAGGCATGTGCCACCATGTCTGGCTAATTTTTGTATTTTTAGTAGAGACGGGGTTTCACCATGTTGGCCAGGCTGGTCTTGAACTCCTGACCTCAGGTGATCCACACCCCCCCCCGGGCCTCCTACAGTGCTGGGATTACAGGCTTAAGCCACCACACCCAGCCTGTTTTTTTGTATATTTTAGTATCTATTTTAGCAACATGTAGCCACACTGAGATGCCTGCTTGGGTGGTCCAGATAATCTCTTTAGGTAGCAATTATGGTTTTTGCTAGTAGTTACCAAGTTGCGATGATTTTGAGAGATCAGCTGTAATCTTACTTTTCCCACAAGATACTTATTATTTTTAGTGTATTGTTGTGCAGAATGTATGGTTTTTCAGGGACATAAATTTTCCGTCATAGCAGAAACACCAGTGAGTATTTATCAAGTGCCTACTTCCTATGTACAGGCAATGGACATTGAAGTTAAATTTAAGGACCTAAAAGAATATGTTTTCTTAAAGATCTCAACTTAGCCACGGGAGCCTGGGGGAGATGAGAATTGTGCACTTAGCATGAGTTTGCTAGGGCTGCCATAACAAAGTACCATCTGCTCAGTGGCTTAAACAACAGAAATGTATCGTCTCACAGTTCTGAAGGCTAGAAGCCTGAGGATCAGTGCCTGAGCCTGGAGAAAGCCCAGATGTCCAGCTGCTTTGGCTGTAGGGTCATTTGCTGAAAGGAGTCCTTTTAGGGTTTGGAGGATGAGGGCTGAAATTCTTTAACTTCCAAGAATGGGGTCCTGGGGCATTACCTGTCAGTGTGGGCTAACCTTCAAAGGGGCAGCACCCTGAGGGTACAAGTTCAGACAGCAGCCCAGCTTTACATCAGCTGAGTGACCAAGAAAATCTCAAACCTTGGTTCTGGACTACTATGAACAGCTTTCACCTACAAATGACCAGGACGCCTAAATCATGGGATAAACCACCAACCAGGCTCCAGGTGGCCACATGGTAAAATACAGATAGGTAACAAATAGCACTACAAAGGTTTTGAAAACAGAAGTGGCATTGAAACCACAACCTGCAAAAGGCTAGTTAGAACAGAACACATGCCCTGAGCTCAACTAGGTCAATGCCTGCTAAACAAATGCGTCAATATTCTCCATACTATTTACACAAGACACAGAGTCTCAGAACATAATAACCAAAATGTCAAGGATAAAATCCAAAATTACTCAGCATATAAAGAACCAGGGAAATTGCAACTCACATGGGGGGAAAAGATATGCCATGCAAACACTAATCATAAGAAAGCCTGAATGGCTATATTAATATTCAACTTCAGAAAGAAAACTGTGGCAGATAAAGAAGGGACACTACATACTAATAAAAGGGTCAATGCACCAAGAAGATATAACAATCCTATACATGTTTGTACCTAACAATAGAGCATCAAAATACTTAAAGCAAAAACTGACAGAATTGAAAGAGACAGGCAAATCTAAAATTACAGCTGGAGACATAAAAACTCTAATCAGCAATTGACAGAGCTAGTAGACAGATCAGCAAGGATATATATAGAAGAACTGAACACTATTAACTAATGGGATCAAATTGACATTTATAGAATACTCCATTCAACCATAACAGTATACACATTCTTTTCAAGTACAAAATGGAACATTTATAAACATATTCTTTTCAAGTACAAAATGGAACATTTATAAAAGAAATCTTAGCAAATTGAAAGGGACTGGAGTCATACGATGTATGTTCCTGACCATAATGGAATTAAACTAGAAATTAATATGAAAAAATAACAGGAAAATCTTCAAACACTTGGATATTAAACATCACACTTCTAAATAATCCATGGGTGACAGGGAAGGTCTCAAAGGAAATTAGAAGATATTTTGAACTGAAAGAAAATGAAAATAAACGTTTGTGAGATTCAGCTAAACTTAGAATGAAATTTATAAGATTAAATGTTTTTATTAGAAAAGAAAAAAGTCGCAAATCAAGCATCTAAGCTTCTACCTTACGAAATTTTAAAAGGAAAGCAAAATGAACCATTGCAATCATAAACTCTAACTTGAGCTTCACTGGAGTACCAACAAGAGGGGAGAGAGAGGGAATGAGGCAAAAGCAACAGTGAAAGAGATCACGGCTGCAAATTTTCAACAAGCGATTCAACAAGTGATTCAACAAGTGATTTCAACACATTCAACAAGCCTGAATGTGCACCCCAAAGAGTAAATGTTGGAAACTTCATCTTCAGTGCAACTGTGCTGGGAGGTGGACCTAACAGGAGATATTTAGGTCATGAAGGCTCCACTTGCATGAATGGATTGATGACATTAAAAAAGGGCTTGAGGCTGTGAGTTCAATCTCTTGCTCTCTCTCACACACACACGTTCTCTTGCCCTTCCATCTTTCACCATGGACGCTGCAAGAAGGCCCTTGCCAGATGCTAGCACCCTGATATTGAACTATCCAGCCTCAAGAACTGTAAGAAATAAACTTCTTTTATTTATAAGTTACCCAGCCTGTGGTATTCTGTTATAGCAACACAAAACAAAGACAGTAATGAATGGCATCAAAGACAGTGCTGGGCTTCAAAAAGTCCAAACAGGATAAAAGAAATACACACCTGGTTACATCACAGTGAAACTGCAGAAAGTGAAATACAAAGAGAAAAATACTGAATGCAGCCACAGAAATAGGAAAGATAACTTTCCAAGTACTAGTGATTAACTTCTGAAAAGTCACAGTGAAGATTTGAAGACAGAGAAATATCTTCAAGAAAATAACCGCTAACCTCGAATTATCTACCCAGCAAAAATAGCTTTTGAGAATCAAGAGAAAAATGAAGATATTTTTCAACAGAGAAAACCCAAGTTAGCCACCAGCAAAATTTTCATTGTCAACATCAAGAACTGCTTTTATTGAAAACACGTAAAACGAAGAAAAAAATCCCAATTAGTAAAATATTATAAAGTAATTATACGATAAAGCCAAATTTGCTATAAGAATAAATAAAATCATCTACACCCTTCTCCTTATTTCAGGAGTTAAATCTGATCCTCGAATTTTAAATCTAACAGATAATTGCCTAATTTTCTGGTAAGGTAAAGAAACTGAGATGGAAGCAGGGGAGACTATAAGATATTAACCCCAAAATGAGCACTGTCCTATGGACATTACAAAAGGTGACTGAGTTAGAAGGACCTCTGTTTATGAACATGTTAACTGGCTGGGAGGGAAAGAAAAATGACTAACCAAAAAGAGAGAGAGGTATGTATATAATAACAAAAGACAGAACGGTCTCACAATGTAAAGCGAACTTTTTCCAATTTGACAAGATCAACCTATGATGTCAAACAGTGCATTTTCTCATTTTCATCACTAATTGACTCATATTTCTTCCCCATTGCAACAAACATCAGCTCCATATTCACAAGCCCTCTGCTTGGAGCTTCGTTGACAAAGAACGGCAACATACAAAATAACACCACAGTGCACTGAGAAATGTCACTGAACACTAAGTTATGGGGCAACTAAAACTGGACATATTTACATTTGTTCTATATCTGGTCAAGGGAAACTGCAGAATTTAGCTGAATAATACACAATTGCCATTCAGCCACATGTTAGTGACTTTCAGCCCTCTGATCATCTTCCCTCCTCATTAAATTATAAGATCCTTTAAGGAGGTACTCTGCATCATTCATTGAAAACAACATTTAATAAGCGCTTTGTGCCAGGCCCTGGAATAGAAATGACTGAGATCCCTCCTTTCATCTTTGGCAGCAGCAAAGACAAGGAAATAAATAATGTGAATAGGGTTTTGAAGACACTGTGATGGGAAGACAAGAAGGAGTAACTAGGGAGTAGATCATTCTACAGAAAGAACATGTGTAAAGACATGTTTGAGAGGCAGAATGCATTCAGGGAAATGTGTTTCCATGGGAGGTTTGGTTCAGGAACAAGAGGAGACTAGAGCCCGATGAGAAAAGGTCTTATATGCAATGTTAAGGAATTTGGACTTGGCCCTGGAGGCAATGAGGAGCCAAACATTACTACTTTTTTTTTTTTTTTGGAAAGCTATAAACTCTGGCACTGGAGTAGAAAATGAGAAGAAATGGAGAGAGGCAGGAGGCAGGAAGTTGACCTCTTTGGAGGCTGTTTCAATAGTCTAGGGAGGTTTTACATTGCTTTATTCTCACTCCACAGTATCTAACCCAGGGCCTAACACATAGAAGACAACAGTAACACTGAACTGAACTGATTGTAAGAGGAAAATACCTACATTTCTTATAGAGTGGTTTATCTGCTTTCTAAGGTCCATGCAGTAATTCCTTTCCCAGGATAGGGGGGAAATGCCATTATCATGTACACGCTGGCAAGACCACTGCTGTGGTTTGGTTTGTCCCCACCAAAACTCATGTTGAAATTTGATCCCCATTGTGGCAGCAGTGGGAGGTGGGGCCTAGTGGGCCTACTGGGAGGTGTCTGGGTCGTGGGGGTGGATCTCTCATGAATAGATTAATGCCTTCCCACAGGAGTGAGTTCTCACTCTCACAGAATGGGTTAGTTCCCAAAAGAGTGGGTTGTTAAGAAGAGTCTGGCCTCCTTGGTTTCTCTCTCTTGCCATGTGGTTTCTTTGCACACATCATTTCCACTTCTGTTTTCCAACGTGAGTTAAAGCAGTCTAAGGCCCTCCCCAGATGCAAATGCTCCGTCCTGAACTTTCCAACCTCCAGAATCATGTGCTAAATAAACCTCTTTTCTTTATAAACTATCCAGTTTCAGGTATTCTGATACATCAACTCTAAAGGAATTAGGACAGCCACCAGTGCCTTTCATAGCATTCCAGATAGACAGTCAAATTCCTGGAGAATCCTGGTTCTCACAGGTTTTTTTGTGTTTGTTCATCTTATCACATTTACAGTAATCTTAAAACCTTTAGTGGGAAAAGTTTAAAAAAAAAAAAATTGCAAAGCAAAATGCTCTGACCCCAGAATGCCATATATTTTTAACTATATAAACTAAGCAAAGGGAAAGATGTTGTACTCTACCTAGTAAAAAAGTAAGAGCGCATCCAGCAGTTAATTTCAATTTTAAAAAGCCATTCCGGCCCTGCCTGGTGGCTCACGCCTGTAATCCTAGTACTTCGGGAGGCCGAGGAGGGTGATTTCCTGAGGTCAGGAGTTAGAGGCCAGCCTGGGCAACATGGTGAAACCCCATCTCTATTAAAAATAGAAAAATTAGCTGGGCATGGTGGCTAATGCCTAAAATCCCAGCTACTCGGGAGGCTGAGGCAGGAGAATCGCTTGAACCTGGGGACAGAGGTTGCAGTGAGCTAAGATCACACCACTTCACTCCAGCCTAGGCAACAGAGTGAAACTCCATCTTGAAAAATAAATAAAAATAAAATAAAAATGCAGTTCAGAATTCTCAGCCCAACATCACAGAAATATACATATCTAGCTTTCCCAGGAGACTAAAGAAGCAGATTTATTTGAATAAATTTTGTATCTTTGTTAAAACAACAGTTATCAACTCATAGTCATAGCTTGTAAGTTAATAATGGAAACATTCTATCAATAATCAAACTGAGACTTAAAACAGAAGACTAAAGAAGGAAGATTTCATGATGTAAAGAGATTAAATTTAGACACATACGTCTTACGAAGCAACAAGAATATTCAGAGTCAAAGAGAGATACAATAATTCTTCTCAAATTTTAAATCCAAAGCCAAGAAAGAATGTTTCAGAGATAAGAAAGGTGGAGAAAAGAACACTATACATAATGAAGTGATTTTAAGACTTTTCTTAACTGGAGGAAAAGGTGACCAATTTTTAAATGCATTGGATGAGTTTTCCAGCCATCCCCTCATTTTAGAACTGAGTCCAATTTTCTGGGAGGCTACCAATGAACTTGGTTCTTGATAAGGAACAAAGTTATTATTAAGTTCTGAAGAAATATGGGGGGTAGGGAATAGTGCAAGGAATGTCCCATCCCCGGCCTGGGCAACATGGCAAAATCCCATCTCTACAAAAAAATACAGAAATTAGCTGGGTGTACTAGTGTGTGCCTGTAGTCCCAACTACTCAGGAGGCTGAGGTGGGAGGATCCCTTGAGCCCAGGAGTTCGAGGCTGCAGTGAGCTATGATTGCATCACTGCACTCCAGCCTGGGCGATAGAACAAGACCCTGTCTTGGAAAAAAAAAAAAAAAAAAGAATGTTCCATTCATGTAACATGCAGTTTCTACTAATTTTAAAACTGAGCTACAGTCTTCCTGGCTCATATTTGGAGCAGAGATTTAAATAGCAAAAAAATACCCTACCAGAGACATGCACAATTAAATTTCAAACTGAAACACAATAAATAGATTTAATTTATTGCCCAATGTGTAATCACTTTTTGTAAATGGAGGTGGGAGTTCCACATCTAAAAGTCTAGACATTTTACTTTCACCCTAAAGGGAAAAAAATGATACATACGGCCGGGCACGATGGCTCACACCTGTAATCCCAGCACTTAGGGAGGCCGAGGCAGGTGGATCACCTGAGGTCAGGAATTGGAAACCAGCCTGGCCACCGTGGTAAAACCCCATCTCTACTAAAAATACAAAAATTAGCCAGGTGTGGTGGTGTGCGCCTGTAAGCTGCTGGGAAGGCTGAGGCAGGAGAATCACTTGAACTGGGAGGTAGAGGTTGTAGTGAGCCGAGATTGTGCCATTGTACTCCAGCCTGGGCGACAGAGCAAGTTTGTGTCTCAAAAAAAA
>NW_012103031.1:2268771-2283013 GCF_000951045.1 Mandrillus leucophaeus | reverse complement strand
TGAGGAGAGTAGGGGTTGTAGTGAGCCGAGATTGTGCCATTGTACTCCAGCCTGGGCGACAGAGCAAGTTTGTGTCTCAAAAAAAAAAAAAAAAAAAAAAAAAAAGATACATACAAAAATAGGGAATAATTTAATTTTTCTTATTTTGCATTTCCATGTCTAGGCACCTTCAAAGACTTTTAATGTGATATTATGATGCACAATTGAAATTTTAAAAGACAAGGCATTGGATGCTGGCTACCCTTTTATATGGGCACACTAGAATTACACATTTTGATTCCACTTAAATTTGCACTATATATAAAAGATAGGTAAAACAGGATCCTATACATAGTAACATGGAATTTTTATATTTTTATACATTCTAAAATCTCCCTAACATTATAAAATTATTTCAGTATTTTGTTGTTCTTTTTACATATTAATATCCTACACATCTGTCTCTCAAGAGTTTTGAAAGAAAACTTATCCACTCAATAGTTATATCAATATCATGACAAATGCATGCTATATGGCAGTGTCTCTGTGTGTGTGTGTGTGTGTGTCTGATTCACTGGTTAAAAAAAACAAAGGACAGGGAGAACACGGTCTCAAGGAAATTCAACAATGGAAAAGGAAGGCTGGTCTAATTTGTGGATGTGATACTTATAAATGGAGAGTTATCACTTAATGGTTACAGAGTTTCTGTTTGGGTGACGAAAAAATGTTTTGGAAATAGACAGAGGCCATGGTTGCACAGCATTCTAAATGTAATTAATGCTAGTGAATTGCATTACTTAAACATGGTTAAAATGGCAAATTTTATAATGTATATTTTACTAAATTTACAAAATGAATTGAATATACCCAAAACCATTGATATCTACACTTTAGAGGGACAAATTGCACGGTATGTGAATTCTATCTTAATATAGCTGTTCAAAAAAAACCCTACAGAGCCCTCTTCCAGAAAAGCTGCCTTGTCAACACTTTGATTACTCATTATGTGAAAAGACACAAATATTGTTGATTCTGTGTCAAACGGATGATTCAGAAGAGATGGACACTGACTGTGAAGAAATGTTAACAATTCTTTAATCTATTTTTCTTATACTTTTAAATTATGTATATACAAGAATAACGCACGCAAAAAAATCTATCCTTAAATAAGTGGCTCTTTCAATGTTATAAATAAAGGTTCTAGATAATTAGAAAGCATCAATTCATAGCATTTTTCCTCATTTGGTGGTGCATGTAATTGTAAATCTTACAACTGCATTTTTTTGGTTTTTTTGGTTTTTTGTTTTTGAGACAAGGTCTCACTCTGTCGCCCAGGCTGGAGTACAGCAGTGCATCTCCTGGGCTCAAGCGATCCTCCCACCTCAGCCTCCCAAGTAACTGAGACCACAGGTGCGTGCCATCATGCCTGGCTTATTTTTGTATCTTTAGGGGAAATAGGGTCTCACCATGTTGCCCAGGCTGGTATCAAACTCCTGAGTCAAGTGATCCACTCACCTCAGCCTCCCAAAGTACTGGGATTACAGGTATGAGCCACCACACCCGGCTACAATCACATTTTTTTCTTTTTTGGTGGCACATGTAATTGTACATCTTACAATCAATGTGGTTTCAGATTCTGAGCTGAGATTTAGCAAAAAGGGGGAAGAAATGGAGAGACATGGAGCTTCTAATCTCCAAATACCTAGGTACACACCACTCCCAGCATCGTATACATATGCCTGTGTTCATATACATGTGGCCCTTTTCCTAAGCCTCCTGTGAAATCAAACACACATTTCCTTTTTTTTTTTTTTTTTGAGACGGAGTCTCGCTCTGTCGCCCAGGCTGGAGTGCAGTGGCGTGATCTCAGGTCACTGCAAGCTCCGCCTCCCGGGTTCACGCCATTCTCCTGCCTAAAACTCCGGAGTAGCTGGGACCACAGGTGCCCAACACCACGCCCGGCTAATTTTGTGTGTGTGTGTTTTTGTTTTTTTGTTTTTTTAAGTAGAGACGGGGTTTCACTGTTAGCCAGGATGGTCTCGATCTCCTGACCTGGTGATCTGCTGGCCTCAGCCTCCCAAAGTGCTGGGATTACAGGCGTGAGCCACCACGCCCGGTCCACATTTTCATTCCAATAAAGCAATTTCTGGAAAGTTACAAAAGAGACTGGGGAAAGGTATTTAAAATGAATACCGTTTTGCTAATTAAATGTGTTTGCTATTACAATTACTAAAATAAATGTACTCCGCTTATGTGACGGTATGACAAAGCAGGAATCTGATGGACATATTATGTCAATTACTCACTTGAATCCATGACTCAGAGTATTTTAAATATACATATGGAAACCAGAGTCTTTTCATAACCAGACTCTACAAACAAGAAATGTGTGCCAAGACGTGACAAACACAATCTTAAAAAGCTTCACAGATTTAAATCTTCCATTTAAAGCACAACCTATTTTATCAATGCTTTTATGTAATCCCCAAAATACAGCAACACTGGTTTAAAATTCCAAAGATGTTTTCTGGTTTCAATGATGGAAATTGCTTGTCCTGTCTACAATAAACACACACAGTAGGACAAAAAATTTCAAAGAGAAATTTCATATATTGATGGAGACAATTACTGAAATTTTCTTGTCATATGTGAAAAGAAATGTGTGATGGATATCTCTGGACCATAACTTTTGTTGTTTTTTTTTTTTTTGAGATGAGGTCTCGCTCTGTCACCCAGGCTAGAATGCAGTGGTGTGATCTCGGCTCACTTCAGCCTCTGCCTCCCGGGTTCAAGCAATTCTCGTGCCTCAGCCTCCCAAGGGATTACAGGCGTGCGTCACGATGCCTGGGTAATTTTTGTATTTTTAGTAGAGATGGGATTTCACAATGATCGCCAGGCTGGTCTAGAACTCCTGACCTCAAGTGATCCGCCTGCCTCGGCCTCCCAAAGTGCTGGGATTATGGGCAGAAGCCATCGTGCCCTGCCTGGACACACAACTTTTCAACTGGAAGAAAAGTATTCTAAAATGTTATATTTTTACAATAACTTAAGAATCATTTTGGTCACTCTATAGAGGTAACATATGCTCATAGGAATCAGAATAAATAAGTAATAATAAAAGTATCCATGATCTCACTACCCAGCTATAACTTCTATTACTACTTCTTCCTCTAGAGCTTTTCTGTGTTTATCAGGGAAAGGACAGTGAAATAGCTAAGTGCCTGGTTCTGGAGCCTCACTCCCAGTTTAAAACCCCCTCTTCCACTTACTAGCCCACGTGATCTCGGGCAAAAGAGTCAAAATCTCTATGCATCATCTGTAAAATAGGAATAGTAGTAATACCTACTTCATCAGATTTTTAATGTAATTATCCTGCCCATACAGTTTTGTTACCTGCCACTTTCACTTAATAGAATGTATGAACAGTTTCCATGTCATTAGATATTCTTACATAAAATGTTTAAGGGCTGCAATTATTCCGCTAGATGGCTGTTCCATAATGTATTAAGAACCCTATTGCTAGGCATTTAAACTGCTTCCAATTTTTTGCTATTATACAACAAGCAGTTACATGAGGAGAGTAGGAATGATTGGAAGCTGGATATCCCACATTGCAGTGACAATGACAGCAATAGGGGCTTCACGCAGACCAGGCTGTTTGCCTATGACCAGGATGCTGTGTTTCCTGGTCACCCAAGCTACCTTGCTTCTTGCTTTTTCCCAAGCTTGGTGCCCAGCCCCCCAGCCGCTGGCCCTTCTAGGCGCTCCTAGCAGCCTTCCAATTAATTTTCTTCAGCCTAAATTAGCCAAAGTCAGTTTCTGTTGCCTGGAACCAAAACACCCTCCTGATAGAAAAGATATCACTTTCTTCTAAATATATCCCATTAATTTAAAAAAGGACTCAATGAGAACCTGTGATACGCACACAGGTGTACACGTGCACACACACGTGAATAAGCTACACAACCAACTAACCCTCACAATCTGCCACATCCCAAGGAGTAGCCAGTGACACTAGACAGCGATAATGCAAAGCACAAATTCTCTCTGAAAGAAAGACATTTTTATCACGACGAAAATTCCACCATAGGAGTCTTCATGCACTTATGAGCTTGAGATGCTATACTTTCACTAATGCAAAATTATATAGAATACATAAGCTACAGAAAGGCTAATCTAATCTTTCTCAGAGGAAGAAAAGATAAATTACACATTATGCCCAAATGCAAATACTAAAACAACAACCACTACTACTGATTACTAACAATTACATACTACCCCTTACTATATGCCAGGTACTGTTGTTAAACCCTTTTCGTGTTAATCATCTAATCTAATTCTTGCAATTAATCTATCATAGGGACTAGTCTTATCCTGTGTTATAGGTGAGAAAACTGAGGCATCAGAGAGACCGAGTAGCTTGCCCAAGATAACACAGCTATTAAAGATTTGAACCCAGGCAATCTACCTTAAAATCTATGTTCTTCACCACCATATATACTGTTGGTTTTTGTCTCATAATGACAGATTTTTGCATTCTAATCATATATTAAATTTTGGCTGTGTGTGTCACAGATGGGGCCTAAATGGCCAGAGGATGTTTACGACACAGTTGGATGAAGACCTTCTATATCGCCTGTCCCACTGAGCCTACAATTCCAGTCCACAGAGGGACTGTCGTTCCCCTTCTCCCAACAAATTTTGCCAAGTGCTATTCTACTTCCAAGTCTTTGCTCAATCTATTTGCGTTATTTAAAATGCCCTCCCAACCCCTCATCCCTTTGCCTAGTTCCACCAATCATGCCGGGCCAAGTTCATATGCCACGTCCTCCACAAACCTTCCTCAAATCCCTCCAGCTGGAATCAATCTGCCTATCTCCATACTCCTGTGATTCTCTTCACCTTTCCACCCTTCCCCTCCCAATGTACAATTCTACAAAGCAGGGACTACATCTGGTCAATTCTCCTTTTTTATTTGATATCCTCTATGGTACGGAAAAAGGTTATTGCCAAAAGTAGTTGTTCAATTAACAACTACTGAAGTTAAGAAAATTGGGGTGTTAAAAGACTTCTCTAGCAAAATGCAATCCCAAGGAGGCAAACTGGAAAATATCAAAGATTGAGAAAAATTCCCCCTATCATGAAACTACTATAAGCCCCCCGTAAACCTATATCTAAAAACCTATCATTAAGATACACTGTGGTTTGTGAAATTTCGGCATTTATTCCAGTAGGTCCTTTTATGGTCTGAATGTGCACACTGTGCGAAATGAAGGAGGAAATTTTTTGGGAAACTATTTAAAATATTTGGTAAATACTGGGAACACAAGGTCACATGAACCACAAGGAAAAGGCTTGAAACTCGCTAGCAGTTTCATAAGCAGTGTGGGTGCTCACTACGAGCAAGTCAGACAGGTGGCCGGCCTCTGTCTTTAACAATTCCATTGTTGCCGGGAGCAGTGGTGTATATGCCTGTACTCCCAACCACTTAGGAGGCAGAGGCAGGATCGCTTGAGCCTGGGAGTTCAAATCCAGCCTGGGCAATATAGTGAGACCCTGTCTCTTGAAAAAACAGAAAAGAGAATTCCAGTGCTTTCTACAACCTCTTTTTTCCCCTTCAGTTGTTTTTTCCCAAGTGATTTAAGGATTGAATCAAAGCTAAGCAGCTCTTTGCTTTTCTCGTTACCAGTTTATGACTACATTAATCACAGGCACTACTGCAGTGAAGATGAAATATTCCTTTTGCATTTTCCCCAAGTAAGTGTGGAAAGATGGTAGCAAGAAATCCAAAAGTAGTTGTAATTATTAACCAAATGGAAATAACCCATCATAGATTCTATGGTAAATTTTTTGTAATGGTACATTCACGTGTCACCAGAAGGGACAAGATTGAACAAAGAGGACTCACCGTCCTCAGCACCTGCAAAGCAGACAGAGTTCCCATCACCTCTGTAGCAAGGGTGTGAAATTGAAATCTACCCTCATTAATTCTTCTGCCACTACAAAGTACCCTCACCATGGGGAGCCTCTTTCAGAAAGCATTCTTTTTTGGAAAACTTCATATATTTCAAAATAACTTAAAGAATGTAAGTGGATTATTTGTAACTTAAAGGATAGATGCTTCAGGGGATGGATACTCCATTCTCCACAATGTGCTTATTTCACATTGCATGCCTGTATCAAAACATTTCATGCACCTCATAAATATATACAACTACTATATACCCACACAAATTTTCAAAGATAATAAAATTTTTTTAATTGTCACCAAAAACAAACAAACAAAAAATACACTGACATTAAGATATTTCTGATTGGGCTTCATTGATTCCTTAAGATCCAGACTCACGAGGAGCTCTTGGAAATGCCTCGGACCTAACACAACTGACAAATGGGAAACAAACATTCTTGAACACAGAGAAAGTTGAGGGGCAACCTCCAGCCATTCTCACTGCAAATGATCTTTCCATCCTGTTTGCAGGGTTACCCTGCACCAAACAGCATACAGTTACGGGAAGCAAGAAATATTAAGCTCCTCCCAGCCTTCTCGGAGCCAGTCCTGGAGTGGTATTAAGTGGCATTCCCGGAGAAAAGAAGTTGCCCTTAACGAAACCTCACACTTGATCGATCTTTTGAGTATCAGTAACAACACCAGCGTATTGAGACATCTTATTGTTCACCTAAACAGCCAGCATATTGGCTAGGTGACAAATATCCCAAAAGTGTGAAAAGCATGGAAAGTGAAGTTGCTGACCTAATTTGCCTATGTGAGAACCCTTTCAAAAATCATTCTTCTTAAAATCTCATTCATAACAGACATCTCTGAACTCACTCACAAGTTTAGGAAAATCCCTTGAAATTATGCAAAAACCATGAACAGAACAAACCTCATCACACTGTAATGAAATTCACAACCTACTCACACACAACCTAAAGAACACTTGGCCATTGTTGCTGTGTGGAGCCTTAACAACTGGTCCATACCAGGCATTCCCTGTTACGCCCTTGCACTCAAGACTTGCAATTTTTTTTTTTTTTTTTTTTTGAGACAGAGTCTTGCTCTGTCGCTCAGGCTGGCGTGCAGTGGCACAATCTCAGCTCACTGCAACCTCTGCCACTTGGGTTCGAGCGATTCTCAGCAAGGCACGGTGGCTCACGCTTGTAATCCCAGCACTTTGGGAGGCAGAGGCGGGCAAATCACCTGAGGTCAGGGGTTCGAGACCAGCCTGGCAAATATGGTGAAACCCGGTCTCTACTAAAAATACAAAAAAATTAGCCAAGGGTGGTGGTATACGCCTGTAATCTCAGCTACTTAGGAGGCTGAGGCAGGAGAAATGCTTGAACCCGGGAGGCAGAGGTTGCAGTGAACTAAGATCATGCTATTGCACTCCAGCCTGGGTGACAGACTAAGACTCCGTCTCAAAAGCCAACACAAAACTAAACAATGTAATTCTCATGCCTCAGCCTCTTGAGTAGCTGGGATTACAGGCGTGGGCCACTATGCCCGGCTAATTTTTGTATTTTTGGTAGTGACGGGGTTTCACCGTATTGGCCAGGCTGGTCTCAAACTCCTGGCCTCAAGTGATCCTCCTGCTTCAGCCTCCCAAAGTACTGGGATAACAGGCATGAGCCACTGCATCCACCCAAACCAGGGCATTTTTTAAAAGAAAGGGTGCTATTATTAATTATGCACAGAAAAAAGTTTTTGTTTTTTTTTTTTTTTTTGCTGTTTTGGGTTTTTTGTTTGTCTTTGAGATGGAGTTTCACTTTTACTGCCATGGCTGGAGTGCAACAGCACAATCTCGCCTCACTGCAACCTCCACCTCCCAGGTTCAACCGAGTCTACTGCCTCAGCCTCCTGAGTAGCTTGGATTACAGGCTCACGCCACCACGACTGGCTAATTTGTGTATCTTTAGTAGAGATGGGGTTTCACCACGTTAGCCAGGCTGGTCTCAAACTCCTAACCTAAGTGATTCACCTGCCTCAGCCTCCCAAAGTGCTGGGATTATAGGTGTGAGGCCCACCACACCTGGCCTGGACAACAGGTTTAAAGTAGAATTATTCCATGCAGAAGCAAAAAATAGGGTCATCCTAGAATACACCCACCAGATAAAACTGTTTTTGAGCTTTGAGGGATGTTTCTGCTGTTCTGCAGATGCCAAAACACTCTAATAATTCACCTCCTATTAGGCATACTATTTGATGATGAAAGCATAGTAAGATCTAGGAGAAAAAGGAAGGTTAGATATGACTAAGATTTGAAATACACTGTTCTTCCAGTTAGCTGATGCAGAGACTGACAGCAATCTTGCTCATCCAAGATTTGAAAAGGACACAACAATGGGTGGGTGTGTGGCTCATGCCTGTTATCCCAGCACTTTGGGAGGCTGAGGCGGGCCGACCACTTGAGGTCAGGAGTTCGAAACCAGCCTGCCAACATAGTGAAACCCCGTCTCTACTAAAAATACAAAAAAATCAGCGGGGTGTGGTGGTGCACCCCTATAATCCCAGCTACTCAGGAGGCTGAGGCAGGAGAATCACTTGAACCTGGGAGGTGGAAGTTGCAGTGAGCCGAGATCGCGCCACTGCACTCCAGCCTGGGCGACAGACTCTGTCTCAAAAAAAAAAAAAAAGAAAAACAAGAAAAAAAGAAAAGGACACAGCAGCATTGTCCATTAGATGCACAGCACTTTCCAGAGCCATTTCTTCAATTCAGTCACTAGAGACACAGCTGCAAGCCTAAAGTAATATGCACACTTTAAATCAAAGAAGAAGTTTAGTAAGAAGGCTCTTACTAACCTTCTGAGCACAATAGAATGGAATTCAGTATTGACAAGAGTAACAAATTTGTGGTGTGACCTGAAATTTGGAAAAGGTTGAGTTTTCGTAATACAATATTAAGCTAATGCATTGTGTTGAAAGTCATTCTGTACACCTAGAAGTGACATGTTCAGGGAATAGCATGATTCCTGATGTGCAGTTATTTGCCCATGTTCTTTCCTCTCCCAGCCTACTCTGCTATACTCTCTCTACAATGCTGGGGCCAGGGTTCCACCAATTCACCTAGGCTTTCCAGACCCCTTGTTGGCTGACTCCCTGTTAACTTCTGCCAATAGGAAGTCCTAGAGAGAGGATGGAAGATGACAGGAGAGAAAAAGGGACTTCCTTCCTAGTTTCCTGTCAGTGTGCCACCAGCAGCAGCAGATGGTGGTTCCAGCCCCCACCTTCCGTTGTCACTCTTAGTGCCAGCCTCGCCACACCCCCTCAAAGACACCCGCAAGCCGCAGGGCTTAGCCCTAGGTCGTCCTCAGGCTATCCTGTGTTCATTCCCTCACCGGCTAGCTCTCCAAACACTGACCAGATGGGACCCCTCTCAGTTGACTTGGCACCCACTAGGTCACAGACCCTCCCTAGGGGTTCACTCACTGAGCTGCACCCACACCCTCAAACATCTATACAGCAGTTCTGCAGTGCCTCTCTCGAAGGCCTGGAGACCAGCCCCACAGGAGCCCTGCACCAAGCTCCAAAGCTGTGGCAACACCATCTCTTATCTTTCCCCAGCCCTGGAAGTGACAGTGTCTGCACTATCCTAGTATCCCATTTCCTTTGTGTTTTGTCAGCCTTTGAACACGTATGTAACCCAATCCCCGTATTCAATCTCTTCCGTCTGAAATGCCTGGAGTAGTCTGTTTTTCTGACTGGACTCTGAGTGAGTCACCAAAGATACCGAAAAAGCATTTGATAAAATTCGACATTCATGTATGATTTTCTTAAACTTAATACAAGAAAAAGATATAAATGTTTTCTCCACATGATAAAATATACATATTTCAATTCAAAAGTCAATATCACGCTTCATGGAGAAACACTGAGACATATTTCCATCAAAGCCAAGAGCAAACAAGGACATCCCTCAAACCACCAACACACAGTACATAGTACACAGACTCTTTTGTACTGTCAGAGAGTGTTGGGATGCTGTAATGACTCAACAGAATAAGAAAAAGAGCTAGAAATAAAAAAAAATGAAGTGCTGAAACATCGTGCATTGATATAATTATTTATCAGGAAAATATACTGAAAAACTATTATAAAGAATAATACAGTAAGATAACTGGGAACACAATTAGAATACTGAAAACAACAGCCTTTGTATCTACAGACAATCTTAGTTCACAGATGTGAACAAGATCTCATTGAAAGCAATAGTGAAAAAAAAGGACTAGAAATAAACTTTAGAAATAAAACCAAGTTTTATATATGAAGGGTTGAACAAATGGAAAAACATAACAAGTTCTTGGATAAAAAGATGCAACATAAAATTAGGTCTTTCCAAATTAATCTAGAAATGTAATGCAATCCTGTGAAAATATTTATGGAATTTTTCTTGGGGAAGAATCAGGGAACTAGATGTCAAGAGCTAGTCCACAGGAAATAAACATACACAGCCCGTGAATATAGGAAAGGACCTCAACCTCACTCAAAAGAGATGCAGATTAAACCTAAAATAAGATGCCATCTCTCACCTATCAGACTGGCAAAAATCCAAGTTTGACAATCTATTGAAAAGATGATGCAGAAACAGACTGGGACAAATGCAAAATGTTACAATACCTATGTAGGGAAGTCCAGCCATATCTATTATATCTTTTTAAATGTATGTGCCGTTTAACTCAGCAGTCTTACTCTGGGAATGTCGTCCATAGACAAACTGGCACATGTACAGAAATGACATGCATGGGGCTACTTAGCACATCACTGAGGAACAAAGGCCTGGAAAAAGCCCAAGTGATCCAGCAACACAGGATAGATTGAGTAAATTCTGATAAATACACAACCATGAAAAAGGATGAGAGAGGTCCCCAGGAAAATAGTACGTGAAAAAACAATACGCGAGTGGTATACATAGGGTGCCGCCTTTTGTGTAAAAATGGAGTTAACAAGTATTTTAGCGTTTGCTTGTATTTGCATGTTGAGAACCGTGGAAGGATCAGCAAGAAACTAATAAAATAGCTACCAACTGCAGGTGCAAGACTTAATGAGTACTCCATCTTATAGCACTTTGATTTTTGAAATAATGGTAATAGCTAATAATAAATTTTAAGGCCAAGAATAATGGAATAAAGGTCAATGATACGAAAAGGCAGTTCAGTGGAAAAACAAATACGAATGACACCTAAAAAGATGTTTATCCAAAATCATAAGAGAAAAGCCAAGTAAACCAAAAAGAGATGGCATTTATCTAGCAATTTGTGAAGATCAAGAAATCTGATACTTAGTAGTGTTGATGATGATATAGAGAAACAGCCACTCTCAGACATTGCTGGTAGGCATATAAATTAAAATAATCTCTATGAAGAGCTATTTGGCAAATTTAAATTTTAATTAATTTTAAATAAATGTCTTTTCTTTATGAATTACCCAGTCTGTGGTATTCTGTGATAGCACCAGACAATGGACTAAAACAGTAGAGAATACCAAGGCTGTCACTCTATTAAAAACAATGAATAACTGGCAAAAACTGTCAGAATCAACTGTTTCAGAACACTGGTAAATAATCAAAAGCTTACTACAAGCAAGGGAACACCTAATAAAAAATAAACAGCTAACAGAGAGTCATGGAATTGTAATTTAACCTGGTCCCATCCACTCCCCAATTCAGCAGCAGCCTTGAAGGCAACAGTTGACATTCCCAGTACAGGTACCCAGTACCACAGGGAGCAGAACATATCTTATTCTCAAAGAATTGTGGTTGACTGATTTAACTTGTCTAGTGCCTCCCTGAAGAACTGGCTCAAAGGGTATGGCTGTCTTTTGCCTAACTCATAACTCTCCTAGGGCTAAGGTAGATATCAAGGGTAGAGGTATGGGAGTGGTGGAGGTCTACAGGGCAGGAGAAGTGGGGTGTAGGGGCATGCATTTGTTGAAAACATTTAATGTACTCATTGCTATTACCTGGGGCCAGGGACAAACAATAGACTAATGTAAACACTTGGGAGGAAAAGCTAAGGAATGAGATACTTTAGGGAACATGGGCTTCATTTGAAGAGCTCCTATATATTTGTGAATCAAGAAGGTCGCATGCACACCACAACTGGGTGCGTGCTCAGAAAAGACCTAAGAGGGCCCTAAGCTCCTACCTCTGGCTGACTTTCAGGATCTTTGCAAACAGGAAGTAAAAACTAAGGCAGAGTTGTAAACTGCCTGGCTGCACCTTGAAGGAGTGCCTCACAACATACACACAGCCCATCCGCAAACACTGGGAAGTTTCTGTTGTTGTTGTCATTCCAGATGTGTAAATAAATCTCTAGTGATTTGTTACCTGACCACTAAGCTACTGGAAGAGCGGCCTCGGTGGTCACACATGACAAAGGATACAGCCTTCACAAAATTAGTTCAGAAAAGTCCTAAATGAACAAAGCATAGCTATGACAAGCAGCAACAATCCACAGGGAGGGGGAGAATCTCATTTCCTGAGTTACCACATTACAACATACAAAAAATCCAGTTTGGAACAAAAAAATTACAAGAGATAAACAAAAAACTACAGCCTGTACACAGAAAAAAGAAATTAACAGAAATTGCCCCTGAGGAAGCCTAGTCACTGGACTTACTAGACAAAAGACTTTAAATCAATGGTCCTAAATATGCTGGAAGAGCTAAAAACCAAAACAAAAGCCATGTTTAAAAAACTCAGGGAAACCATGAGAACAGTGTCTCGACAAATACAGAATATCAACAAAGTGACAAAAATTATTAAAAAGCCATTAAATAAAAATTCTAGATTTGAAAAGTACAATAATGTAAATTAAAAATTCACAAGAGAGGCTCAACGGCAGATTTGAACAGGTAGAAAATTAGGTCATGAGAACAGATAAACCTGAGAATAGGTAACTTGAGGTTTTCTGGCTTGATGAACAGAAAAAAAATTTTTTTTTAAATAAAGAGTCTAAGAAGTCTGTAGAATACCATCTAGCATAACATAAGCATAATGAGAATCCCAGAATGAGAAAAGAGAAAGGAGCAGGAAAATTATTTTTAAAAATAATGACTGCAAGTGTCCCAAACTTGATGAAAAACATGAATCTACACATTCAAGAAGCTAAACAGACTTTTAAGTAGGATAAACTCAAAGGGATCCACACAGAAACACATTATAATCAAATTGTTATATGACAAAGACAAAGAGAAAATCCTGAAAACAGCAAGAGAGAAATAACTAAACATGTAGAAGGGATCCTCAATAAAAGTCGCATCTGACGTCGCATCAGAAACCATAGAGCCAAAGGCAATGGAATTATATATTCAAATTACTAAAAGAAAAACATTGATAACCAAAAATTCTATATGTGCGAGAACTATCCTTCAAATACAAAGGAGAAATGAAGACATTACAAAGCTAAAAACCAAGAAAGTTTGTAGATAGCAAACCTGCTCCACAAGAAATGCTGAGGGCAGTCTTTCAAGTTGAAACAAAAGAACAATAGACGGCCACTCACACCTGTTATCTCAGCACTTTGGGAGGCCGAGGCGGGCAGATCACGAGGTCAGGAAATCGAGACCATCCTGGCTAACACGGTGTAACTCTGTCACTATTAAAAATACAAAAAAGTAGCTGGGCCTGGTGGCAGACGCCTTGCAATCCCAGCTACTTGGGAAGCTGAGGCAGGAGAATGGCATGAACCCAGGAGGCGGGGCTTACAGTCAGCCGACATGGCGCCACTGCACTCCAGCCTGGGCGACACAGTGAGGACAGAGTGAGACTCCGTCTAAAAAAAAGAACATTAGTCAGTAACCTGATCCATATAAAGAAATAAAGAACACTAATAAAGGAAAATATATAGGTAAATTTAAAAAATCAATAGTAATGTTATTTTTGGCTTGTAACTCTTCTTTTTAAAATATGATTTAACAAATGGCTGCATAAAAATAATTACGAATACACACTGATGAGCACATAATGTATAAAGATATAATCTGTGACAATAACAAGATAAAATGGTGGACAGAACTATGTAAGAGCAAAGTTTTTATATACCATTGAAACTAAGTTGGCATTAAGTTAAACTAGATTGTTATAAATTAAGATGTTAACTATAAACCACAGGGCAACCACTAAGAAAATACTATTTAAATTTGTACTAAAGGGAATTAAAATAATACACTAGAAAATACTTACTTAACATAAACAAGAGATTCTTTTTAGATCCAATTACACAAATAGGTTGAAAGTAGAAGGACAGGTCGGGCGCGGCCTGTAAT
>NW_012103031.1:2252378-2267838 GCF_000951045.1 Mandrillus leucophaeus | reverse complement strand
ACAGAGCGAGACTCCGTCTCAAAAAAAAAAAAAAAAAAAAATACTATAAAGCAACTATACCTAACAGACATATACAGGACAGTTTACCCAGCAGTAGCAGAAAACGTATTCTTCTCAAGCACATGTGGAACATTCTTTAGGATATATATTAGGCCACAAAACAAGTCTTAATAAATTTTAAAAGAATGAAGTCATACACAGTATCTTCTGCATCCATACTGGAATGAAATTAGAAATCAGTAACAGAAGGAAATTTGGAATTCACAAAAATGTGAAATTATACACTGTTAATAAATAGGTCAAGAAAAAATGACAAGAGAAATTAGAAAACACTTTGAGAAGAATGAGAATGAAAATACAACACATCAGAATGTGTGGTATATAACAAAAGCAGTGAAGAGAACAAAATTTATAGCTATAAATGTCTATACTGAAATAGGAAGACCTGAAATCAATAACTTAAACTTCCAACTCGAGGAATTAGAAAAAGAACAGCAAATTAAACCCAAAGCAAGCAGAAGAAAGGAAAGATTAAAGATTAGAGCACAGATAAGTGAAATAGAGAATAAAACAGCAATACAGAGAATTAAGAAAATCGGAAGTTGGTTCTTTGAAAATATCAATAAAATTGACAAATCTTTAGATAGACTGACCAAGGAAAAAGGAGAGAAGATTTCAATCAATAGATATAAAAAAATGAAAGCGGGGACGTGGGCCAGCACAGTGGCTCACGTCTATAATCCCAGCACTTTGTGAGGCTGAAGCGGGTGGATCACCTGAGCTCAGGAGCTTTGAGACCAGCCTGATAACGTGGTGAAACTCTGTCTCTACAAAAAAGACAAAAATTAGCTGGGTGTGGTGGCACACACCTGTAATCCCAGCCACTTGGGAGACTGAGGTGGGGGGATCACTTGAGACTGGGTGGTTGAAGCTGCAGTGAGCTGAGATCATACCACTGTACTCCAGCCTGGGTGAGAGAGAGAGACGGTGTCTTGCAAGAGAGAGGAAGAGAAACTAGGGACATTACTACTCAACTTAAAAAAATGCTATGAATAATTGTATGCCAATAAATTAGGTAACCTAGATGAAATGGACAAATTCTTAGAAATATGCATACTACAAAAACTGACTCAACACAAAAATTAAAAATTTTTTAAAGACTCAAGAAGAAATAGCAAAATGAATAGACCTATAACAAACAGATTAATTCAATAACCAAAAGAACTTCCAAGAAAAACTCTCAGACCAGATGGCTTCACTGGTGAGCTTTACCAAACATTTTTTTTTTAAATTAACAAAAACCCTTCATAAATTCTTCCAAAAATAAAAGAGGAATCATTTCCTAACTCATTCTGTGAGGCCAGTATCACCCAGATACCAAAGTCAGACAAACACATTACAAGACCAGTATCCTTTATGAGTACAGATGCAAATAATCCTCAATGAAATATGCACAAATTTAATATAGCAGCATATTAAAAGGATTATACATCATGATCAAGGGATTTATCCCAGGAATACAAGGGTTCAACATACAAAAAGGAGTGAAGTAAAATCAATGTAATATGCCATGTTAATAGAATAAAGGGGGAAAACCACAAGATCATGCGAATTGATGCAGAATTTTTTTTTGACAAATTACAACATTCATGATAAAAATATTCAACATCCTTGGAATAGAAACTCCCTCAACTAGATAAGGGGCATCTATGAAAAACCCACAGCTTAACATCATATTTACTGGTGAAAGACCAAATGGCTTCCCCATTAATAATAGGAACAAGACTAGACTGCACTTGCCAAATAAGGTATCCAGATTGGAATGGAAGAAGTAAAACTATCTCTATTGAAAAATGACATAATCTTACATATAGAAAACCCTAAAGAATCCACACAAAAGCTGTTAGTGCTAATGAATAAGCTCTGCAGAACTGCAAAATACGAGATCAACATACTAAAATCAACTGTATTTCAATATATCAGCAATGACAATCCAAAAATGAAATTCAGAAGAGAATTCCATTTACATTACCATCAAAAAGAATAAAATACTTAGAAATAAACTTAACCAAAGAAATACAAGACTCAAACACTGAAAATTACATTATTGAAAGACACTGAAGACTTAAACAGAAAGACATCCTGTGTTCACAGACTTAATAATATGAAGACATAATATTAGATGGCAATATTCCCAAAATTGATCTACAGATTCAAAGCCATTTCTATTAAAGCCCTGAGTGCCTATTTTATGGAAATTCTCATCCTAAAATTCATATGAAACTACAAGGGAGCCCAAACAGCAAAAACAATCTGGAAAAAGAACAAAGCTGGGGCACTCATACTTCCTATTTTAAAACTTACTACAAAACAATAGTAATCAAAACAGTGTGGTACTGGCATAAGGAAAGACATTATAGATCAACAGGATACAATTGAGAGTCCAGAAATAAAGCCATATATTTATGGTCAACTTTTTTTTTCAAGAGGGTACCAATACTATTCAATTGGGGAAAAGTCTTTTTCAACAGTCTTTTCAACAAATGGTGCAGGAATAACTGGATATCCACTAGCAAAAGGATAAATCTGGACCCCCCCCCGCCATGTCACACTGTATATAAAGATTAATTCAGAACAGAACAAATATCTAAATGTAAGAGCTAAAATAGTAAAACTCTTAGAATAAAACATAGAGGTAAATTAGTTATGACTTTGGATTAGGTAATGATTGCTTCAATATGATACCAAAAGCACAAACAACCTTTTTTTTTTTTTTTTTTTTTTTGAGAGTCTCACTCTGTCGCCCCGGCTGGAGTACAACGGCACAATCTCAGCTCACTGCAAACTCCGCCTCCTGGGTTCAAGCAATTCTCCTGTCTTAACCTCCAGAGTAGCTGGAATTACAGGTGTGCACCACCACACCCGGCTAATTTTTTTTGCATTTTTAGTAGAGACAGGGTTTCACCATGTTGGCCAGGCTGGTCTCGAACTCCTGACCTCAGGTGATCCGCCCACCTCAGCCTCCCAAAGTGCTGGGATTACAGGCATGAGCCACTGCACCTGGCCACAACAAAATTTAAGATAAAGAACTCCATAATTTAAAACTTTTGTGCAGCAAAGAACGCTATTAAGAAAGTAAGAAGATAACCCATAAAATGGGAGAAAATATTTGGATATCATATATCTGATAAGAGTCTAATATCAAGAATATATAAGCTGGGCGTGGTGGCTCACGCCTGTAATCCTGGCACTTTGGGAGGCCAAGGCGGGTGGACCACCTGAGGTAAGGAGTTCAAGACCAGCCTGGCCAACATGCTGAAACCCATCTCTACTAAAAATACAAAAATTATTGGACATTTCTCTAAGGAACATATACAAATAATGGATAAATAGTGGACATTTCTCTAAGGAAGATATACAAGTGGCCAATAAGCACATGAAAATACCCTCATCCTCATTAGTCATTAGGGAAATGCAAATCAAAACCACAATAAGATACTACCTCCTACCCTTTAGGATGCCTGTAATAATAACTAACAGCAAAAAAAACAAAACTATGATGGAAAATAACAAGTGTAAACTAGGATGTGGAGAAACTGAAACCCTTGAACGCCACTGATGGGATGGTAAAATGATGCAGTGACTGTGGAAAACGGTTTGGCAGTCCCTCAAAATTTAAATACAGAATTCCATATGACCCAGCATTTCCATTCTTAGGTACATATCCAAGAATAAAAACATATGTTCACACAAAAACTTGCCCACAAATGTTCACAGCAGCATTATTCCCAGTAGCCAAAAAGCAGAAACAATCCAAGTGTCAATCAATTAAAAGAATGTGGTCTATCCATACAAAATATTATTTAGCAAGAAAAAGGAGTGAAGTCTTGATGCAAGTTACAACATGATTGAACCTTGAAAACATTACGCCAAGTGAAAGAAACCAGACACAAAAGGCCACATACATATGATTTCATTCTCATGAAACATCTAGAGCAGGCAAATTCATAGGGACAGAAGCAGATTAGTAGCTGCAAAGGCGAGGGTTGGGGGAACAGAAAGTGACTGCTTAATGAATATTGAGTTTCTTTTGGGGGTGATGAAAATGTTCTGCAGTTAGATAGTGGTGATGGTTGTGCAACACTGGGAATGTACTAAGAGCTACTTAATTATACAATGTAAATGTTATGTTGCATGAATTTTACCTCAATTTTTTTTTAAAAGACAGCTCTATATTATACTGATATGGGAGGATCTCTAAGATAGTTCTTATTTATTTTTGTATTGTTATTTTTAGACAGGGTCTTGCACTGTCACCCAGGCTGCAGTACGCGATGCAATGACAGCTCACTGTAGCCTCGACCTCCTGGGCTCAAGCGATTGCCCCATCTCAGCCTCCTGAGTAGCTAACATGCCCAACTAATTTTTTTTTTTTTTTTTTTTTTTTTTTTTTTTGGTAGAGACAGGGTCTCACTATGTTGCCCAGCCTGGTCTTGAATTCCTGATCTCCAGGATATACTGAGAGAAAAAGCAAAGTAAAGAACAGTGTATAGTATGCTTCTTCTTAAAGGCAGATGGTGAGAGAAAGAATATATATACAAGCATTTTTATCTAGCGTATCTTTGCCAGAATATACAAGGAATTGTTACCGGTGGATTGCCTCTGGGGAAGAGAACTTGAAGGCAAAGGCCAGGTGTGAAGAGATTTCCTTTGCAAATAAGCCATCCTGTACAGTTTAAATGTTACACTGTGTATATATCACCTTCCCTCCCCCCAAAGAAATTAACCTTTTAAAAAGAGTAAATATGTAAATAAAGGGACCACTCTATAATGAAAATATGCTCCCAGGAAGGTTGTTGACCCATGCCGGGAGGAAAGAAAAACACTGGGAATGAGATTCTAGAAGTGTTTATCTAACAGTGACAGATATTGGAGTAATTTTAAAAAATACAATTAGGCATTGCCCAAACACAAGAGTATGTAAACAGTGCAATGCGTCATAATAGAAGCTGGAAGGCTGTGTATGTGACAACAGCCTGCCCAATGATAAGCCTGCCCAGCAAGCAATCCTCAGGACCCATGGCTCTCCAGGGACAGCAAAACCTGGGCACCTTCCTCCTCCCACTTCAGATCTCTCCAGTCGGGGGCCTCTGGGCACTACAGGTAAGGGAGTTCTCTATATTGAAAGGAGCCTTTAAACACCGTTTCTATGATTCAAGGAGAAAGACAGATTGTATAAAATACTCATGGTTCTAGTCCAACATCCCATTTTCAACTCTTCTATCTTGACTCTGAAGATCTTCCAACTGTCCCTAAAAATTCAATGTATTGGTTTAACTCATGGTGATATGGTTTGGACATGTGTCCTCTCCAAATCTCATATTGAAATGTGACTTCCAGTGCTGGAGGTGGGGCCTACCGGGAGATATTGGGTCATGGGGGCGGATTCCTCATGAATGGGTTGGTGCCAAGGTAATGAATGAGTTCTTGCTCTGGTAGTTCACATGAGATCTGGTTGTTTAAGGAATCTGGCACCTCACCCCTTCCCTCACCATGTGATGCCTGCTCTCTCTTTGTCTTCTGCCATGATTGGAAACTTCCTGAGGCCTCCCCAGAAGCTGAGCAGATGACAACATCATGCTTCGTGTACAGTCTGCAGGACCATGAGCCAATCAAACCTCTTTTCTTTGTAAATTATTCAGTCTCAGGTATTTCTTTATAGTAATGCAAGAATGAACTATGGCTTAAAAGTCTCTAGGTACACTTACAGGCATCAGACAAAAAGATGTCCTATCATTGTCTATTACCACCTACAACCTACAACACAACCCAACCAAAGCAACTTGTTTCACCCACACTCCCTCAGAGTCGTGATTGTTTTCCCCTTACATCAGATTACCACCAAATCCTCTCTCCTGAGTTTCAAATTCATGACAGAAGCTGCTACTGCTTCTGTCTACAATGGCAGAATCTCCCAAAGAAGCCGAGAGTGAGAGCCAGTCCTTCCTGCCCTGTCTTCTTTATTTCTAGAGCTGAAAAAAAAAAAAAATAACAAACCTGGAAGCCCTACTCAGCAGCAGCTTTTGCAGTCTGTGGCTTAATTTAAGGAAGTATTCTACGAAACCTCTGAAGAGAATCTAAATTTAGATTAAAGTCTTTCACCATCAATGGCAGCTTCTCAGCTAGGGAACCCACATGCAGAGCAGTGTAGTGGGAAAGGGAAAAAAAAAAAAAACCAACTTTAAAATACAGATAAATGTGTCATCATTGAGGGAAGTGAAGCTGGCACTGTTTAGCCCAAAGAGATTTGTTGTTGCTGTTGTTTTTTCTGGCATCCCCAACATCTTAATTCTTGATAAAGGGGTGGGATACAAAAACTTTTAGGGAAAGAGACAGTAAAATAAGATGGATTTTCTTTACAAGATTTCTATTAAGAGAGCAAATAAGCTATTCTGTATACCAGGGTGTCTGTAATGATAAAACCGGGCATCAAGATATTGAAATTAACACTGTCTCAAACAGCGTTCTCTAACACTGAGTCAGATGGGAGGGGAAAACCATCTACTTACCAGTTCTGTTTCCCCAACACCCTGCTCTTCCCAAATATGTCAATTTAGACCTTGAATTCTGAGATAAGAGTCAAAGCAAAAAAAAAAAAACTGATGTGAGTTGAGATTAATGACAATTAATAGGGAAATAATGCTATTTTCTAGGCATTTTTCTAACCTTGAAGAGTAAATCTGATCCACTTAAAAGCTAATCTTACCCAGTGTTCCATTCCCAAAATAAAATTAAAATATTATATATAATTTCTAAATTAACACTTAGCAGACCTATCCTCTCTCTCCTCCAAAACAACACCTAGTTTGCAAGCCATATCTGTAGACAGATTTCAGCAGATAACTGTGTAAAAGATAAGAGAGTGATATTTTCTCTGTTCTTTAAGACTCGCATCCTCCTCTTCTCCCCGCCCCCAGTCAGCTGGGAAACACTCCCAGATCCTTCTCAAGCTTAGTTTGGAAGTAAAGCTCAGCTTTGATAAACACTCAGCCCAGGAAATGCTTCGGATCGTAGACCACTTAGAATACTTAGCTTGTCCTTTCCCAAGAGGTCTCTTTTCAAACTCAGTTTGATAGGCGATTTGGCGGTTTTTAAATTTTCACTAAAACCTCCTGGCGCATTGCTGAGAGATAAAATCATAGCAGTCTGGAAACTGTACACATGGTGCAGGGACGCACCACACCCAAGCCAAGCTCCTCAAACTTCAGGGGAAAACTATTGTTCCAACGAGCTCCCAACAGGACTCTCTGCAGGAACCAGGGAGTGGCGAGGGGAACAGAGTCTCCACTGCGCATCATCTTCACTGCGCCATCTTGGTAGCTGCTTGATATTGTCAGCAACAAACGATGCTGGACACAAGGAAAAGACTAGAAGAACCTGTTTTTAGCATTTTGAAAAACAGGCAAGTTAGGCCGGGCAAGTGGCTCACGCCTGTAATCCCAGCACTTTGGGAGGCTGAGGCGGGTGGATCATCTGAAGTCAAGAGTTCAAGACCAGCCTGGGCAACATGGTGAAAGTCCATGTCTACTAAAAATACAAAATTAACTAGGCGTGGTGGCTCATGCCTGTGATCCCAGTTATTTGGGAGGCTGAGGCAGGAGAATCACTTGAACCTGGGAGGCAGAGGTTGCAGTGAGCCTAGACTGGGCCACCGCACTCCAACCTGGGCAATAGAGTAAAACTCTGTCTCAAAACAAAAAACAAAACAAAACAAAAAGGCCGGGCACAGTGACTCATGCCTGTAATCCCAGCACTATGGGAGGCTGATGCGGGTGGATCACCTGAGGTCAGGAGTTCAAGACCAGCCAGGCCAACATGGTGAAACCCCATCTCTACTAAAAAATACAAAATTAGCCAGGTGTGGTGGCGGGCACCTATAATCCCAGCTACTTGGGAGGCTGAGGCCGGAGAATTGCTTGAACCTGGGAGGCAGACGTTGCAGTGAGCTGAGATGGCACCACTGCACTCCAGCCTGGGTGATAGAGTGAGAGTCCATCTCAAAAAAAAAAAAAAAAGCGTCAGTGTCCTTGACTGCACTACTAAGAGGCTCACTCCATAGCACTGACGTCAACCATACCACAGGGCCTTTTTCTTTTTGCTTTTTTTTTTTTTTTTTTTTACATAATCATAATTTCACATCACTACTCTATGTCTTTTGGACAACCACTGGTGTTGTACTTGGGAACAGTTCAAAGTATCTTGAAGATCCAACAATTGTCTATAGCAGCAAATCCTCTCAACTGGGTTCATGAGTTCAAAGGCTAATGAAGCAGAATCCCAAATGCTGCCTCAAAGTGACAGGCAGGTTCATGAAACCGAACAGAATGTGAAGCCAAGTTCTTTCACCGAGAGAGAATGGTGGCAAGGTCTGAGGACAGAGCCAAATAGAAACATAGCACAGGGCTAGCGTAAACCAAGAATTCCCAAACTTCTGGAAGTCACCAAAACTTTTATTTTTTTTTTTTAGTGAAACTGCAATCACAGAGTGACCTTTCAAAAATATATATGCAATACATAATAATAAGGCAAAGTTTGCTCTGATTTTTAGTAAATAGCCAGTAGCGGTGTAAGCCAAGTTATAAATGGCAATAAAAAAATAAATATTATGGCCAGGGCATGGTGGCTTACCCCTGTAATTCCAGCACTTTAGGAGGCTCAGGATCACTAGAGACCAGGAGTTCGAGACAAGCCTGGGCAACGCTGTGAGATCCTGTCTCTACAAAAAATTAAAAAATTAGCCAGGCATAGTAGTACACACCTGTAGTCCCAGCTACTCAGGAGGTCAAGGTGGGAAGATCTGCATGAGCCCAGGAGGTTGAGGCTGCAGTGAGCTATGACTGCACCACTGCACTCTAGCCTGGGCGACAGACAGAGACCCTGCCTCAAATAATTCGTAATAGATAGATAGATAAATATTAGATTGAAAGAGAGGATGGGAATGTGGGGAGAACAAATATTCTTTTCCATTTTATATGGTTACTCATCTGTATCATAATAAAGCTTGCATCATTTCCCCTCCATGCCACAGCCCTTGAACTGATCACTTTCTGGGAACGTTGGCTAAACATGAGAGCTCCTTACTGAATGATAGTAAAAGTTTAATCTGGAGACAAAAAGGAAAAGAACTAGATTTAGAAACGATCTTTACCCAGCTTACAAAGAAGCCAAATATCTTCCCAAAGCAGTTCAACTTTAGTCCACTTGCAAAATACTCTCAGTGAAGCCTTAGGCAAGCCAGCCCCTAACATGTGCTGGGCAACAGCTGGTACCAGGTTACTTCACTTGTTCCTTGCAACAACCTGATGGGGTAGGTCTTGTCTGAGGCTTAAAGATGAAGCACACGATTTGGCCAGGGCTACTGGTATGTGGTGGAACTGGGTTGGCTGACTCCATTGCAATTTCACCGTCTCAAAAATAGGGACAAGAATAGGACCTATCTTGTGAGTTTATCAAGAGGAGGAAATATAACCCATAAAAAGTGCTTGGCATCATTGCTGCCTGGCAAATGGTAAAAAGCTTCAATAATTGACAAATAGCTTTATTATTATTGTCCAAAGTCACCCCCCTAGCAAGCAGCAGAGCTGAACTGGAAATCCAGGTTAGCAGCACTCTTAAACGCATACTCCAAGTGGTGATCACCTTAGAATAGTAAGGTATAGCTTACCAGCTTCGCCCAGATTCCATTTAAAAAGGCCAAAGGGCAGAAGGGGCACTCCAAAGTCCCAACACTCAAGCTTTAATGCTAGCACTTGGCAGAATCTCACTCTAGAATACTTTTGGAGAGACTCCAAGCTTTGGGCATGAAGGTTGTACAGCTCTAGCAAAAGTGATCCAAGGGCAGAACCAAGTGAAGGGAAAACGGGACAGGAGCTTCTACGGAACCTGCCTCTCTACCTGAGCAGTTCCCTTCTGTGCACTTTAGGTTTGACCTACTTTGCCCACAAAAAGATTTTAAGCAGTATCTGATTGTAAATGGAAGTAGGCTCAGTGTCAAAAAGGAAAAAAAAGTCACTACACAAATACTAACTTACCATTGACTGGAGGAGCCACAGTTGGGATCCAATTAGTACTTCTAAGAAGGTTTTAAGAAAGCATGTTACAATAAAGCAGCAAGATACTAAAGCAAGGACATCCAGGGCAGGGCCAACTAAACTTCCCTCTGAATGCCACTGCTCTTTATCAAGACATCCGTCATCATACAAAAATTTAACTTACTTACAGATACTTCTTATCTACTTGGAGTGGTTTTCAAGGGCCAAATAGAAACCTGACATTAACTTAGTAACAACGTACAGAATGGATAAACAGTATTTACTTCCTCTGGTCTCTACCCTGTTTATTATGTCCAGTACTCTACTTGCCAGACACCTAGAGCAAAGTAGTTATTCAATAAAAATTTTCATTCATTCGTTCACTCATTCATTCGAGACAGGGTCTTACTCTATTGTCCAGGCTGGAGTTCAGTAGCACCATCATGGCTCACTGCAGCCTCAAACTCCTGGGCTCAAGAGGTCCTCTTGCCTCAGCCTCCCAAGTAGCTAGGACTACAAACATGCACCACCATGCCTGGCTAATTTTTGTTTTTGTTTTTTTAAAGATGGGAGGTTCTCACTTGTTGCCCCAGCTGGTCTTGAGCTCCTGGGTTCAAGCCATCCTCCCACCTCGGCCTCCCGAAGTGCTGGGATTACAGGCATGAGTCACTGTGCCCAGCGAATAAATGTTCTTGTTTTTTGTTTTTAAAGAATCTTTGTAAAGCACTTAGTCTAAACTCTGTGCCCACTAAAGGAGTGCTTGTGAAACACCCGAGAAAGACTATATCATCCAGCATTTGTGTAAACACAGTAACACACTTTGTGAATGGGGCCTAATTTATTCCCTTATTAGGTGTTGCTCTGTGTCACCAGGTTCCTTCCCAAGTAGCACAACGGCAGTCACCATCACAGCTCACATTACCTATACACTTACCCCATGCACCCTCCCGGCACTTTCCATAGCTAGAAGGTGGCAAAGCCAGGACTGGAACCCAGGCCACTTGCCTCCAGCACCTGGCCCTTCCTTACCACGCTACTCCATCCCTGGTTTCCATGCTGTCCTCAGGGCATGAAAGGAAAAGTCCCTACTTTCTACCCAGAGGCCTATAAAATTACAATTGATCATCTCATTTCCTGATCCAATCTCCCCGACATCTCATGACTTCTACAGAAGCCACGTGTCCTCTCTTTCCTCTACCTGCCTGGCACCTTTTCTGTCAGTATGACCTTCAAAGCAGTCAGACTCATGTCCACTTTGTCTTTGCTTATGCTATTACCACATGGTCTCTCAGCCCACCCAGATCTTTCTAGAGCCAGTTCACATTTGGCCTCCCCAGCAGCTAGACTTGGGGGCGTTTTGTATTGTTACTTAACTGTTTCTAGTGAATGTCTCATTTCCCTATGGCTGTTAAGTTTCTCATAGAGACAGTCTTTTTTAATACTCCTCTCTCTTGACTGTAGTATTCAATGAGAACAGAGAGCATGTATGGCCTTGGTATTTACCTTCCTTTAGAATGACTAGAAAATTAATATCAAATTCTAATGCAAAAATTGTAAGCCTTAATATTAAAGAATCAAGCCCATTTCTAATAATAAAGTACTTATTTCTACTTTATACTTTTCAATAAGCATATATTCCTTTTTGTTTGTTTTTTTGTATTTAATTATAGGCTTGGCCGGGTGTGGTGGCTTATGCCTGTAATCCCAGCACTTTGGGAGGCCGAGGCGGGCGGATCACGAGGTCAGGAGTTCAAGACCAGCCTGGCCAACATGGTGAAACCCCATCTCTACTAAAAGTGTAAAGATTGGCCGGCGTGGTGGCTTGCGCCTGTAGTCCCAGCTACTTGGAGGCTGAGGCAGGAGAACTGCTTGAACCTGGGAGATGGAGGTTGCAGTGAGCTGAGATTGCACCACTGCACTCCAGCCTGGGCAACAGAGCGAGACACCATCTCAAAAAAATAAATTTTTAAAAAATTAAAAAGTTTAATTAGAAATTATGTATACAGATATTTGTGCGGTAACACATTGGAATAAGATGCATTGATCTGGTATTTGTATATTTAAAGTTATTATTCTTTAATTAGATGCTCTTTTGTTCTTAAGCTATTTGATAATCTGAACTGGGTTCATTCAAAGTGTTATGAATTGCACAGCTATTAAAAAGAAATCGGCTATATCAGGAGGAGCTGTGTGATGTAGAAACAAATTAACGTAACAGAAGTTTATTTCTTGCTCAACTACGTGTTCAGCATAGGCTGGGTCTGAGCAGGGGCCAAGGAGGAAGGGCCGGCTCCGGCTTCACATAATCACTCAGGGATCTAGGCTGATAGAGGCTCCACCACATGACACACAGCTTCTGCCACAGAGCTGGAGGTTCCTAGTGCTTCAGCCCGGCAGTGGGACACTCACTTCTCACAGTTCGCTAACCAGAAGTAGTTACATGGTCCCACCTAACTGCAAGGTCACGTGGGAATGTTGACGAGCACAGGGATAGTCATTGCATAGTGAATGTTCCTGCCACAGAGGCAGATCAGGAGGTAAAGATATGGAGAAATCCCTGATCTGTATGTGCAAAAAGCAAGTATACAACAATGCACACACAATGCTCCCACCTGTGTTAAAAGAAAAAGAGGGAGGGAGGGAGAAAAGGACAAGGCATTTAAAAAAATCTCTGGAAGAACACAAGAATACCATGGTAAGAAAAGCTCGGCCGGGCGTGGTGGCTCACACCTGTAATCCTAGCACTCTGGGAGGCCGAGATGGGAGGATCACTTGAGGCCAGGAGTTCAAAACCAGCCTGGTCAACATAGCAAGACCCCACCTGTAAAAAAAAATAAAAATAAAAAAAAAGAACGGCTCTTTCTCTGGAGCAAGGTGGTTAACAAGGGACAGAGCAGAAAGGAGGCTTGTTTTTCACGATAACCCTTGTATACCATATGTATGTATTATCTACTTAAAAATACTAACTAAAATAATTTTTAGGCTTTGAGACATGCACTTCAAATTAACAAGTTGGGTTTTTTTCCTGAATAAAATCCAATGTATTCTAGTATGTGAAACACCAAATCCTTGACTCATACTGCTTGAAGTGAAACACCTGGAGAAACTGTGACAAAATCATATCCTTTTGTAAAGTCTTGCTGAGAGATCGTGGACTGGCTTGCGTCTATTCTAAATATAAACAACACTACTACACAGGCGATATGAAATGTACTCAAATCGAGAAACTGTCTCCTTTTGAGAATAATTTTACTTTTATTTCAATTCAGGTTCCATTTTCTAAACAAAAACTGCTTTTCTAAAATAAAAATGTACTTTTTGTACCGTTCAGCTGAACCCTATGCAAGATACAGTAAATAAACCCTCTGGGGTTTCCAAAAACGATAATAATATTGCTGTTTCAGAATGCATTAAGATATGGCATGTACCAGGGTACAGTCTTTTACAAAATTATACCTCAACACCCTCAAATAATACTTAAATACATCACATGCCAGATGTGCCAGGAGATAGCCTCTGCGGCTTATGACAAGATGACCCAGTGGCACATCTGTTCTTCTCATGTGGTTGTCTTAAAAGTAGAATCCTGCTGACATTTGGCTGATAAGATTAAGCCATGAATAATGCAGTCAGTAAACAGGTCAAGGCTCCAAAAACGCTTCCATAATTCATTTCAATATTAATATCAAAAAGCAAGCCTTTAAAAAAAAAACAGGCTTATAATAAACTATCCCATTCATAATATTCTAAATACCAGGCTCCTAAGGGAAATGGCAGTCTCATAAGGCTATGTGCTATCCTTGCGGGTTTTACTTCTAAATTTATGCTAAGCGCATTACATAGCAACTTTTTACTCTGCAAGTTGGTCCTTAAATAGCCTGTGACTATCATTCAAGCTCCATAATACACTGTCCACATTTAAATTTTAGTGGAAAATCAACTACCACGCATTGCTTTCAAATATCAGTATTGTACTTTCTAAACTGAATGTACTGGGTGTATCAAAGGTGTTTACCTAAGCAGGCTTTCTGCCAATAGTTCCTGCTACTCTAAGAGGTTACAGGCACTACCATTTAGCCTGCCTTTACCTCCCAAACAGGTTTATTCAAGCAATAGGAATGATTTCCAAAAACATGTCTCATATTTTTTCTAAATCGCTAAAGAAAAGTAAATAACTGAAGTTGCCAAGCCAATCTTGGGTGTTATATAATCCATTATTTAAGCCTACAGAATAAATTAGTGATTATTAAATTTCCAGTGTTGCAACACATGAGGCCAAATTCCATGTTGAGTTTAGAACAAAAACAAAAATGAAAAGAAACTTTAGATCATACTCTATTATGTTTAAACCAAGACAGATGGTGTATATTTATGGGTATGCAAACAATTCCCAGGACTTCCAAGTCAGAGGCAGCCCTAAAACCATATATCATTGATTTCAAGACACATTTTTTCATATTTTTTGAAATCCTCCAATGAATCACATTTTGCAATCTAATTACCTGTGTTTCTTTTTAAGCAGTACATAAAACAATGGCATGACTTGCAAGTGGTCATCTTAGACTCATTGAAATAAGACCATGTTACTATTAGCTAACACATACTGAACACATTACGTACCAGACAGTGCATGTGGATTTTAAGACAGTCTCACTCTGTCACCCAGGCTAGAGTAGAGTGCAGTGGCACAATCACAGCTCATTGCAGCCTCAGCCTCTTGAGCCCAAACAATTCTCCCACCTCAGCCTCCCAAGTAGCTTGGACTACAGGTGTGCACCACCATGCCCAGCTAATTTTTTTTTTTATTTTTGTCGAGATGGGGTCTTGCTGTGTTGCCCCAGCTGGTCTCAAACTCCTGGCCTCAAGTCATCCTTCCACCTCAACCTCCCCAAATGTTGAGATTACAGGTGTGAGCCACTACTCCGAGCCTTCCCCCACTTTTATAGCTAAGGAAACTAAGAAATGAAGTTATTTGTGTAAAGGCACAGGCTGGCTTCAGCCCAGCCCTTAATCATTTCACTTCACTGATTCCACAGACAGAAGAGCTTAGGGGTCTGTAGGATTCAGCCGTTCCTGGAATACAGGTTCGAACTTCAGCAAAGCATCTTACAAGAACTTTTTTTTTTTTTTTAAGAGTATAGAAGTGAAAATACAGAGCTCCAGATATAAAGAACAGACATTAATTCAAAGAATTTATTATAGCGTAGGGCTGGTAATCACTTATCCTATAAACATTATATTATTGCATAAAAACTAAATTATTTTTCTTTCTACACATCCTGAATTCAATTTACAGATAATTAGCATGTATTTTTCTTTCTTAAAACTGCCCTGTTATCTCTAGAGAAACAATTTTTTTTTTTTTTTTT
>NW_012103031.1:2238293-2251770 GCF_000951045.1 Mandrillus leucophaeus | reverse complement strand
GGAGGTTGCAGTGAGCTGAGATTGCACCATTGCAATCTTGCAATCTTGTCCAGCCTGAACGACAAGAGTGAAACTCTGTCTCTAAAAAGAAAAGAAAAAAAAAAAGTCCCAAATAAAATAACATTATACAACAATCCAGTAACATTCTGCAATACAAACTGACAACAAAATTTACGAGGCTAAGTTCACATATAAAGGTACCACTCCTAACCCTTGGTCAAAAATTCTTGGCACTTTTACCAAAATAGATCTTTTGCTTCATACTACCACAGAGAAGGTATACCTCTTTTTCAGAAGTGCATTAAATGGTAGCTGTACCTTCCTTTGACTCAGCATAATGAAGCTAACATAAATTTTAAAAGAAAACAATCAGTATCATCTAGTTATTTATTGATTGCCCACCTGGCATCTACATTCTTGTTCCTCCAAATAACCCAAGTCTGTTTTGTGAGTGGGACTAATCCCCGATTAGATTCAAAGATGGAACCTGATTGTCCAACTAGCACATCCCATCATCCCAGCCACAGTGGTTGGTTCAGCAATGAACACTTGACCCAAATTAGGCCAATGAGACAAGAGGATTCAACTCCAGGCCTTCTATCCCAGGACTGAGCTGTTGAAGAAGCAGACTTTTAACTTTTTTGGTGGATTTAAAGCTGCAAGCAAACAGCCACGGAGCTGCTGGCAGCCACCTTTTGAGCACAAGGGGAAGACCTGGTCATGAATGGTGCTGAGGTCACAACACTGAGATACCGAGAGAAACCAGGTCCTTGCTTTGCCACAGGAATGACTTGTGCTTTTCAGTGAATTCACTAAAATTCTCTCTACTGAGCCAATTTAACCTAGGTTTTCTGCTACTTACATCTGAAGGTATCCTGCTTTTAAACAACAGCAACATTAGAAAGTGCGATATTGTAAATAAAAGACAGAACTAAAAATGTGGAAATTAGTTGAAGAAAGGAGGCAGGGTGAAAACCAATGAACACCCTCCTCACCCGACCTGATAATTTAACTATCTTTATTATCAGGGAAAGAAACAATCAGACTGTGATCTGATGCAGCCACCGAGACTACAAGGAACACTAAGGGACCTGGTAGGAAAGAATCAAGGAAATGGGTAGGTGGGTGGTTCTTGCCTGCAATCCTATACTTTGGGAGACCGAGATGGAAGGATCACTTGAAGCCAGGAGTTCTGTACAAGCCTAGGCAATATAGTGAGACCACGTCTCTACAGAAAGTTTAACAATTAGCTGGGCATGGTGGCTCATGCTGAGGTGGGGGATGCCTTGAGCCCAGGAGTCTGAGGCTGCAGTGGGCTATGACTGTGCCATTGTACTCCAGCCTGGGTGACAGAATAAGATCCTGTCTCAAAGAAAATGCAGTGAAGAGGGAGGAAAAGAGGCCCTTTCTGCTACAAAATGCCGGAAAGAAAGAGAGAGAGAGAGAGAGACGACTTAGCAGGAGATAAGGCTGTGAGGTAGGGTGAGAAAAAGAAGCCGTCCCCAGGTCTCTCCCAAGCAGTCAGGTCCAGTATTCACAGCCTGAAAATGGGATACGTTATTCAAGATGCAACCACAAAGCTTGGGCAAGGGGCAAATGAATGAGGTCTCTCCAGCCCAAACAGTTATCCCCAACAGCCCTGAGGGACAGGCTAAGGAGAAGACCAGGAAACCAAATGCTACGAAGATGCGCCAAATTCCAGAATTAAAATTTCAGGCTTTGGGTCAAGCCCCTGGAATAGCCCAGAAGCCCAAGATACAGTAGACTTGGCTTTTAGGGTATCACATAGTCAAAGAAACCCCAAGCCTGGCTGACAACAACCTGTAATTGCTTGATCTCTAATCCGTGCTCATATAACAAGAAGTGGCTATGAACGCAATGCTGCCTCCGAGAGAGGTGTCCTCCGATGCCCAACTCAGAGGCGACCAGGAGATCCAATAAACAAGGAGGGCATTAATTCTCTCATTCACCAGGTATTTGTGAGCACCAGCAGGTGCCAAGCAGTGTTTAAGGGGATATAGAAGTAAACACACAGCAAGGACCCTAGCTTCACGGAACCTGACTACCAAAAGCAGAGACAGAAAATAAAAATTGATTGGACCTTGGTAGATGGATGATGGCTGAACAACCAAACAAAAATACCATGAAGTGGTGAGTGCTGTGAAGACAGCAGAATAGGCTGCCTGATGGTGAGTGAGGGAGCGACTATGATGGGATGGTCAGGGAGGGTCTCCCTGAGCTGATGATATTTATTTAGGCTGAAGGCCTGAATGACAGGAAGAAGCCATTGAGAAGTCGAGAGGAAGAGTATTATAACATCACACAGACACACGGACACACACATACACACACACACACACACACACACACACAGAGGAATAATTCACACAAAAGCCCTTAAGCAGGATTAAACTCACCTTTAAGGACTGGGGTGGAGAATAAGGCAGAACCTGGCACAGAGGCGGCCACAGAGGAAGATGGCAGGATCAGAGAGGGAGTTTGATTTTATTCTGAACAGGGAGCTGCTGGAGGGCTTTAAGGAAGGAAATGACACGATCTGATTTATGCTCTTAAAAGATGTGGGGATGACAGTTTAGTAGTTGCCAGGGTCCCAGGGACTGGGGAGGGGTGGATGCAGCTAGAAAGGGATAGCTCCAAGGAGCCTGGGGTGATGGTGCAGCTGGGCATCTTGATTGCAATGGTGGTGACATGAATTTGTACATGGGATCAAACTGCATAGACTGTTACACACACACACACACAGTGCACACAAAACCACACCCACACACAGGGCACACAGAGCTAGTGAAATCTGACTAAGCTCTGGATTGCACCAATGTAAACAGTTAGTTTCCCGGGGTTTTTTGCTTGTATTATTTTGCCCTCACTTCTTCCCAATCCTTAGAACCCGTGGACAGGTTCCTGGTTTTGATATTATACCATAGTTATACAAAACACTAAAATTGGGGGAGGCTGAGTGAAGGGTACACAGGACCTCCCGGTACATTTCTCTCCCATCTCCTGTGAATCTATCATTACTTCAAAATTATAAAAGAAAAAAAAAAGATTTCTAAGGCTGCCATTTAAGGTATAGATTGGAGAAAGTAGGAAGTAGAACCACAATGTGTGACACCAATCCACACTCAAGGAAAGGATTAAAATGAAAAAGAAAACACCCAGGTTGGCAAAGGAGCACCTGGAACTCTCATATGCTACTGGTGGAAAATGTAAATTGGTACAACCACTTTGGAAAAGCATTTGGCAAGTTTCACTACAGTTGATCATATGCCTATTCCACAGTCCAGTTATTCTACTCCTGAGTACACACCCAACAGCAGTGTATGCAAATACTCACCAAAAGACGCATACATGAAAATGCCAAACGGCACTAGTCTTAAAAGCCAAAACTAGAAAGGACTCTGCCCATCAAAAGATAAAGGGATAAATTTTAGTATACGCCCATAATGGGATACTGAACAGCAAAGAGAATGACTGATGTACAATCACACATAACGATATGGATAAATCTCACAAAAATAACATTGAACAAAAGAAACCAGTTGCATGCAGTGTGATTCCATTAATACAGAGTTCAAAAACAGGCTGTTACAAGTCAGGACTGTGGTTATCTTTGGGGGGTTTCAGGGAGGTAGAAAGTGAGAAGGAGGTATTTTCAGGATTGTGGGGCTGTTCCAAGCACCCGCGATATTCTATTTCTTGATCTAGATCAGGAAAAATGCTTCTCCACCCCTTTTTTTTTTTTTTTTTGAGACATGGTCTCGCTCTGTAAGGCTTAATGTGCCTTATTTCCAGAGTTTTTTGGTTTGTTGCTTTTTTTGCAAATTCTACTCCTGAGCAATTTGTTTATTTTTCTCTTTTCCCCAGTCCTTAGAATCTGTGAGCAATTTCCTGGTTTTGATATTATACCAGAGTTTTACAAGGGACTAAAACTTAAACCCATGTTTATAGGTATTTCCTCACCAGGCTCAAGTGAGGAACCATGTGAGAACCCTTTGGAAACTATGAAACACTGTACAGACTTGAGGCATTAGTATCACTGACAGGTATGAACAGGCAGCAAGCAGGTCTCACCTCTATAATTTGTAGGTAATATATGTAGAAATAAAATTGAGTGAACTTTGGATTTTTTACCCCAAAGACCTAAGAAGGGAAAAAAAGTCAATATATGACATTGAGGTTACCATGTTTTCTACTTCTCCAGAGCCAGATGCCAATATTGCTTTTTAAAGCACTTCTAAAATTAAAAACAATCCCTTAAAAAAGTTCATGGCAAACATATTGACTATAAATACTTGGAAAAATACTAAATTATTATTAATGGCTTATGCAAATGAGCATTTTACTCCTACTTTAGGGATGAGATTATTTGATAAAAATAGGTCAGTGATAACCGTAAATGACATTCTAAATAAATTATGTAAACCACTATTATTCAGAACCAAACCTCAGTTTTTTAAAGAACTCACTGTATAAACAAGATCTAAGGACTCCAAATTTCTTAATCTGAAAGTAATCATTTTGCCTTATTTTAATATGATAGAACAAGCTTTTTTTGGGGGGGGGTCAGGCATCTTGCTATCATATAATAAACTTAGTCTCTGGGAAAATAAGTCTGTTCAGAGCTGTAAGACAAGTAGCCAAGAATTTTATTCTGTAGAACCCAGGAGTCTTCCTAGTGAGGAAGTCCTTATAAACATGAGTATATACTTTGAAATGCTATAATATTTTAGCCTTTTAAAATACATTCGGCACCATCATTTTGATTTTTCAGAATGTCTACATTTCAAAACGATTCCTATTGGCAGTTAGTGTACTTACTAGTTGCCCTAAGAAATTCTTATCTATTTAAGAGCTTTTTAATCTTTTTAATTGTTGAAAAGCAATATACGCTCAAGGGGGTGAGAGAAGGGAGGAGATTAAATATTACAAAAGGCATATAATGAAAAGTTGCCCTCTCTTCTCTCTTTTCTCTCCTCTCTCCCTCTCTCCTCTCTCTCTCTTTCGTCTGAAGAGGAGAACAGGAGAATCTCTTCAGAGGAAATCAACAGTCAACATCTTCCAGTCATATTCTATACAGACCTATCTATGAATTTCCCCCTTTATTTTTATTTCTTGTTTTATTATTCAAATAGCACTCACACTAGTCTCTGTTTTGAATCATTCTTTTCCCCCCCCCCACTCAATCATGTATCTTGGAGAATGTTCCATATCAGAATATAAAACGCTGTCTTACTATTTTAAACAGCTACGCATCATTGGGAATACACAACCATTTACTTAACTAGTCGCTGCTGATACACATTCACGTTGATTTCAGTCTTTTGTAATTTCAATCAATGCTGCGATGATTTTGCATACCAGACTTGACATAAATGTGTGAATACACCCATAAAAGTCCGACATGCAGACTTGCTAGATCAAAGAGCATAAACATTTATGATCTGATAGATAGTACCAAACTGCCCTTAGTACCTACTCTATCAATTTATATTCTCAACCACCAGGGTAAAAGACCTGTTTTTCCACACCCTTGTCTCATCACAGAAAAATTTCAAACTGTTTAGTCTGCCATTCTTTTAGATGAAAAATTGTTTCATTCTTACTTTTAATTTGTAGTTTGTTTAGTATGAATAGGACTGATTATCAATGAAAAATAATTTCTTAAAGAAAGAAAATGGGCATTAGAGAGAACAGGGCACAGTGGCATATACTTGTAGTCCCAGTTACCCAGGAAATGATGTTTGCTTGAGCCCAGGAGTTCCAGGCTGCAGTGAACTATGATCATGCCAGTGTCTTCTAGTCTAGCCTGGGCTACAGAGCAAGACCCCATCTCTAAAAAAGAAAAGAAAAGGAAAGAAGAAGAGAGAAAATAGGGTAGCCTTTTCTTTTTTTTTTTTTTTTTGAGACGGAGTCTTGCTCTGTCGCCCAGGCTGGAGTGCAGTGCAGTAGCACTATCTCAGCTCACTGCAAGCTCCGCCTCCCGGGTTTACGCCATTCTCCTGCTTCAGCCTCCCGAGTAGCTGGGACTACAGGCGCCCGCCACCTCGGCCGGCTAGTTTTTTGTATTTTTTAGTAGAGACGGGGTTTCACCGAGTTAGCCAGGGTGGTCTCGATCTCCTGACCTCGTGATCCACCCGTCTCGGCCTCCCAAAGTGCTGGGATTACAGGCTTGAGCCACCGCGCCCGGCCAGGGTTGTCTTTTCATGTTTCAAATCCATTTCTATTTTCTTTTATGTGAATTGCCCATATCCTTTGCCTATTAGGTACTGGTCTTTTCCTAATTGATTTTGAAGGCTCTTTATGTATTAGGAAAACCACACTTTCATTTTCATATCCATTATAGATTGTTTTTATAGTTTGTCTTTGCATGTTGATTTTATCCTATTTTTGCCATGGAGAAATTTTCCATCCAGCTAAAGTTTTTTTATTGTTTATAATTGTTTTTCAGCTGATCTTTTGGGCTTTTAAAGATATATCATAACATCTGTAAATAACAGCAATTTTGTCTCCCGCTTTCTGATGTCTTTCTCTAGTTATTAATAGTAACTATTTTGACAGTGTACATCCCTGCATTGTTCCTGATTTTAATGGGAATGCTTCCACAATTTCATCATTTAAAGATGATGCGGGCTAGGTGCAGTGGCTCATGCCTGTAATCATAGCACTTTGGGAGGCTGAGGCAGGTAGACTGCTTAAGGTCACGAATTCAAGACCAGCCAGGCAACATGGTGAAACCCCTTCTCTACCAAAGCTATGATGATTAGCCGGCCATGGTGTCACATACCTGTGGTCTCAGCTACTCAGGAGGCTGAGGTGGGAGGATCACTGGAACCCAGAAAGTCGAGGCTGCGGTAAGTCATGATCGTGCCACTGCACCCCAGCCTAAGTAACAGAGCGAGACCCCGTCTCCAAACAAAACAAAAAATAAACATGAGGCTGTCCCATGGCACATTACCTGGCCTGGGAAAAACATAAAATAAAATAAAAATAAAGATAATGCTGGTTTTGGCTTCTAACACTATTTCTCTAAGGAACTTTCTGAATACATAGAGAATTTATCAATTCATTGTATTATTTTTCCATGTTTATTAATCGGTTCTATAGATTTTCTTCAATATAAAAGTACATTATTAGCTTTATTATTTACCTGGTTATTTAGGAATAAGAAATAACAGGAATCTATGACCGTATTAACATTGTGATACTCTATAAATAATTCATAACTACTCATTAAAATATTTAATCTATCTCTAGCAGGTCCCTTTGTAATCTAAAAAGACAGATCTCTGGCATTAAAGATAGGAAAACTGAATCAAGAAAAGATTATAGTTCCATGCACCCCCTCCCCTTTCTTCACTGTGGTACTTGTGTGAATTAGAAATCAAATTCAGACCTTCTGATCCCCAATCCAGTGTTGGAGCCATAAGAAACCATCATGCCCTTTAGAAAACTCAGCGGATGCCCAACATACAAAGAAGAACACAGGCTGCCGTCTACAATCTGCAGCTTCATGACATGCTCTTACAGACTCCTGAAAGCAAGCCCCAAGTTGGGCTCAGGAGCTTAAAACATCTGAAATGCATCATCCAGCAGCCAGGAGGATAGGTTCCTGTTCAGTGATAAACGATGTTGCCGACATTCCTCAGCCAATTAGAATTCCTTTCAGCTGCAGTGGAGGTGAACACAGCTGGAATTACAGAGTGGGGCGCGTCACCAGACGGGCTCATTGTACATTATTTAAGCCTTGTTTTAAAAGAATATAAGGGTTTTTTCCCCCCATTAGTCCAGAAATGTGGAAACAACATTCCACTTGGTTTAAATATCTAAATGAATTAAATTGCATCTGCAGACAAAACAGTAATACTGACATTTTAAAAAGAAGCCACATGGCTATGTGCTTTTGTTTTTTAAACATAGCTCCATGGCTTTCCTTTAACTAGAAAGGCCTTAGGGACTTTAGTCAGTCAGAATGAGTTCCCTGGACAAGAAGCTAATTTAGGTTGGAGGCTTTCACTTACAAACTCACTCACAAAATAACAAACCAGTAATTTAACTTGTTCAGTGACAAAAAAAAAAAAAAAAAAAATTGTATATTCCTTATTTGTTTTAAAAAAATTAGCCTCTAAAATGGTTTTGAAATTATAAAAAATTGATCCAAATAAGCATCCTATAAGTTAGCTTTCTTACCCAGCAAATCAGAGCATGGCAAAGATACCAAGTTATTTCATCCATTTGAGGCTTTTTTGAACCACTCAATAAAATGCACAATTCAGCTATTTTAACTGTTAACCAGTGCCCACAATGTTGTACAAAACAGCCAGTCTAGTTAACTGGATCACTGAGGTGATATTGAAACATTATTTGTCTTTTTGTCTTTTTTTCTTTCTTAATCCATGAGGAAATATTTGATAAATAACACAGCCTCCAAAACCTCCTGTCTTTCACCCAATGTTCCACACTAGAACCTGACATTGTGACTGAACCAAGAAAATGAAAATTTGTGGAAGAGAAAGAAAAACCCAACATTCAGAAATGACTTTTGTATGTCGTTTAAACTAAGACTAGAGGGTTTAAACTCTGACAGATGGGCTTGAAGTTAAAAATCTTGGTTTGATAAATCACAACTACTGTAAAAATGGAGATAGAAATAAAGCATATGAAAAATTTCATGTCTAAAGTCAGTTGGGTGGGCCAAGAAGATTAAAAGGAAAAAAAATGTATTTGAAAAGAGAAAGTTGTTTTAAAAGGCAACGCAAATGTGATCAAATCACAAAATCAATGGTAAAAACCTCTATTTGGCAGGACGTGATTCTTCTTAAAGTATAATTGCAATTCAAGTTTTGCAACAGCATTTGTTCTAACCCATCCTACACCTTCCAATAATTCAGCTCAAAGAACTGCCTTAAGCTGTGTCTTCCTAAACTTGAGGCAAACCCTAAGGAAAATGTAAATGCAAAGGGAGCTAAAAACTGACCACTTATTCCATCTTATCACAACTGTGTTATATGGTTTTTGAAACAAAAGTTTGGCCTGCCTTACATAAGTGAGGTTCTTAGCTGGTACAAACTGACAAAGTCAACAGTCTGAACAATTTTCTTAATCTTTCTTGAGAAACTTAACTATTTTGAATCAATCGAGACACGTATAATTGATGAATCAACGTCATCAACAGCTATTACTACAACTATTTCACTCAAAGTTGCACCATCTGAATGCCAAAACACAAGTCACCCTTGTATCTCATGTGCTACAATTTTAAAAACAACCTCATATTTCCACATGCCATGAAGGAAAGCCGCTTTGTCCCTCTCTATTTGGAATTAGAGTTTTTCTTACTTCACAATATGTAGTCATGCTCCAAAAGACATAAAAACACCAAGACATCTGAGAGTATTTCAATGCATAAAAGCAAAAAAAGTTTAGGCACTTGGTATTTCAACTAATTGGTTGACATTACAATAAAATTTAATCTTCTTGAAGAGCATTGTAGAACCCTGAATTCCATTCTTTTACCTAAAGTGGCCTAAACAATGCGTCTGGGATTCATTTGTGTACCACATAAGAACAAAGTTTTTGCAAAACCTGCTTGATTCTTCAATCAAAATGTTTCTAAAGTGTTTGATTTGCCAGTGAACTCCAATGACTACAAGATAATGCTCTTTAACAAAGATTACTTGATTATGGATATATTATGCCCCCAAACCTACTGAAACAATTTAAAAACTATTTTCCTACTAAAATACCACAAAAACATTCATTAAAATGATATTATTTTAAATATAAAGGCTCAAATATTCTTCTGTTTAGACCAGGTTGCCAAAGCAGTTCCACATATTATCCAACAGTTTTCAAAAACAATCTCACACGAAGAAACAGTCATAAATGTAATCAATACACAAAATTAATGCTTGGCATAAATCAAACACATGTGCTACACTCCAACACAATTTTCTGAATATCAGGATTAAGAACACTAGTAAGCCTAAGTGCCCAACGGTGATTTGAAATAAGTAGGTAGCCACATTGATATATCCTGTGAGAAGGAGGATCAAAGAGTATTATAACAGAGCTGAAATCTCATTTGATATATAAAGAAACTGAGACCCAAAAAGGTTAAATAAATAACTTGTTCCGTAACACGTAGTTAATGAGAGATCTGTCTAGAATCCAGGTCTCCTAACTCTAAATCTAATGCCCTATTCACCCCCAAATAGAATCGTGGACCCCAAAGTTCTAAATGTAGTCTCTTCAGCATCTTTTTTCTTTTTTTTTTCTTTTTGAGACAGAGTCTTGCTCTGTCCCCCAGGCTGGAGTTCAGTGGCGCAATCTCAGTTCACTGCAAGCTCCACCTCCCGGGTTCAAGCTATCTCCTGCCCCAGCCTTCCAAAGAGCTGGGACTACAGGCACGTGCCACCACGCCCAGCTAATTTTTTGTCTTCCTAGTAGAGATGGGGTTTCATCCGTGTTAGCCAGGATGGTCTCAATCTCCTGACCTCATGATCCGCCCCATCTCAGCCTCCCAAAGTGCTGGGATTACAGGCGCGTGCCACCACACCCCGCTAATTTTTTGTATTTCTAGTAGAAACGGGATTTCACCGTGTTAGCCAGGATGGTCTCAATCTCCTGACCTCGTGATCCACCTCAGCTTCCCAAAGTGCTGGGATTTCAGGCGTGAGCCACCGCGCCCAGCCATCTTCACTATCTTTGCACTGAATTTCGCTCTGTGTATATTCATTGACTGGTTGAAACATCCCTCATTTTTTAAAAGTACTTTTTTTTTTTCAAATAACAAACATGGAAATAAACTCTGAAACCTGTAACAAAAGTATTCAACTTCTGAAAGATTGTTACTCAACATTCCAGAAGTGAGAGTTCAAACTTCCCTTAACCAAAAAGATGAGGCCAAAACCTATTCCGCTGTCAACAAACTTTCTAGTTCAAACCTTTCGAGGTAAACTAAGGTTCCACGTACTGGCATTGCATGTGTACACCATCACCGCTAAACCGCAATTGTATTGTAAGGATGATCACACTCACAGATCCTCTCAAACCATTCATAGCATCTACTGAAAGGGAAAGGGAAAGGGAAAAGGTGTTTCAGAAAGAACACTCATCACCTGGTCCTTCCCTATCAAATGTCATCCAAAAATTCCTTAAAGCATTCTTGCATCGATAATCTAAATTCCTGAATCCAAAAATAATTTGGGAGGAGGACAACCCAAGTTCTCCCTTTCAAGGCCCAGGCTTGGCAACTAGGATTAATTAATATATATATATACCGGACATAAACATTTCAATTAAAACCTATTCCTTCTAAAACACTCATCATATTTCTAACAAAACACAAAATCAGTTTCTTTCGCTTTTAACAAGATAACTGAAACCAATATGATGTCAATTACAGACTGAGTTGTAAATCAGAACCAAGTTAAAAGCTTTCCAAGTACTACAATCTCAAAAATGTTACTTTTATGTTACCGCATAAATAAAAATGTATCTACATTGTATCTACAAAGTGAGAAGTGTTTCCTATCAGCCCTGGTGTGAAGAAATTTATTTCCCCAGAAGCAAAGGTCCCAGAGGAAACTACCTCTTACATTACAAAACCAGGGTCTGGGTCTGGGTCCGGGTCCAAATCATTATCTCATTATCTTTATACAAAAAAACAAAACCTTCTCTTCAGACAAAAGTTGGGCCATGCAACAACTATGGGCTCTCAAAGTAAATTTTAGTTTTAAAAAAATTACCCATTGTTTGCATGGATTTTACCGATGACTTTATGGCTGCGCATCTGCCATATAGTGTTCAAAACGCTCATTCTCTCTTTGAAAGGACCTGCCCAGACCAGGACTTTGGAGTTCTCACCCGACTGAGCCACTGAACAGAAAAATCCAGGGGAAAATCCCTGACGGGGATTAGAATGAACTTTTTAGTTTCTTTCCAGAGCTGGAAATATTCGAGTTTGGAAAGTCCCGGAGCAGAGCCACATTTGCAACACGGCCGTCCTGCTTTAGGGATGAATTGAAACTGGGAAGACAGTAGTACCAGGGAGAGTGAGAAGGGGAAAATGAGGATGCAGCCTGGTCCAGAACCTCTGGGGCCCACTGGGGAGACAGGCTGGCATCACATCCACACCACCAAGTCGCAGGCCCACGGCAGAGAGTTGCGCTCACCCTTGAAGGTGGCACTACAGAGCCACCCAGGAAACACGGGCTTTTCACTGAAGACGAAATGAATCAAGGAGCCTGCGTGTGGGCAGCTTCCAAAGCCTCCAGTGAGTGTGGGAGTAGGGATCAGCGTCTCACGGGCGCTCAGGGTTGCTGAGTGTGAGGGTGATGGTGAAACAAAATGCAGAAAAGGTAAAAATTGAAGAAGCCGAGTCAAAAGTAGCTAGCGGTCTGGCCTAAGAGACAGGAAGTGGCCCAGACTGAGACTGACGAGGGCTGGACCAGGGGGAAGTGAGGAGAGCAGGACTGGGAGCAGCTACAAGATAGGATTGAGGAATTTCAGGCTGAAGGAAAGAAAGGGTGGAGGCCCCACCAGACAGCAGTGAGGGGGCGGGGCTAGGCAGGAATGAGGGCGGGGCTTGAAAGTGAGGGGCGGGGCTAGTGGAAGAAGGAAATGAGAACGGTGTAGGGGGTGAGGGAGAAACGAAAAAGGATTGAGGGGGTGAGAAGCAGGTGGGTGGGGGCAGGAGGGCAGAAGCAAGGGGCAAGTGGAAGGGGAGATAGCAAAAGAGAGGATGGAAGTGGGGGAGAAGCGGGTGGGAAAGTCCAGGAGGATGAAGGGAGCGAGCAGGTGGGAGGGGAAACAGGAAAGCAAGAGAGAGGATGGGAAAGTGGTGAGAAGTGAGGGATGGGACCAGGGGAACAGAGGCGAGGCCAGGAGGGAAAAGCGAGGGGGCAGGTGGGCGGAGAGGTTGGGAAGCAAGGAGAAGCATGGAGGGCGTAAAAACGGCGGAGGAGAGAAAAAAACGAGAGAAGCAAGGGGACGGGGCCAGGAATGAAGAAGCGAGGGGGTGGGACCAGGAAGAAGTGAGGGCCGAAGCTAGGAAAGAAGTGAGGAGGCGGGACCAGGAAGAAGTGAAGGCCCAGGCTAGGAAAAAAGTGAGGGGGCGGAACCAGAGAGAAGCAAGGGAGCCGGACCCAGGGAGAAGCGAGGGGGCGGGGCCAGAGAAGTAAGGAGGCGGGAGCAGACAGGAGCGAGGGGGCGGGGCCAGGGAGATGTGAGGGGTCAGGTGCCGGGGAGGTAAAGGTGGGGAAAGGAGAGGACCGCCAGGGGGCGGGGCCTGGAGGGAGAAGCTAGGGGTCAGGTGCTAGGGAGAAGAAGGGAAGCGAGAGGCAAGGGGCCGAGCCGGGGAGAGGTGAGGGGACAGGGCCTGGAAGGAGATGCAAGGGGCGGGGCCAGGGAAGGAGATACAAGGGGCGTGGCCAGGAATGGAAATGAGAGGGGCGGA
>NW_012103031.1:2224000-2233978 GCF_000951045.1 Mandrillus leucophaeus | reverse complement strand
CCCGGATCGCGCGGGTTGGGGTCTTCCCGCTTCCTCGAGCCAGCGGGTGGGAGAGTCTGGCCCCAAGCCCGGGAAGGGAGAGCAGAGCTGGCCCCGGGGCCCAGTGCGCCGTCGCCCTCTGTTTTGGCCCCTGTCTCTGCGAGGCTCTGAGTGGCTCCTGAGTGACTGAAGAGGGGTTTGCATGAAACCGTGGGCTGTGTCCACACCAAGCACCTTGCACACAGGCGTGCAATACCAGTTTTTTTAGTTGAGAGCTTTCGATCGTGCAAGTTCAAGGGAGGGACTTCTCAAAGAGACAAAGCGCTTAGGTGTGTTCTGTACAACCGGTGTGCTCCACTGACCCATAACAAAGTTGCCAGAATCGCAGAAGTGCCATATACGGACAAGGAAAATGAGATGAGAGAGGGATAAAGTTGAGAGGCGGATGCTTGTTATTATCCAATCTGCATACAATTTTACCAAACAAGAAAGCAGCACTGTGGTTGGTGTTCCCCAGTCTTCTGCTAAGTTTCCCCTTCTCCCAGGGTTGCAGGTTAGAACCAACAGCGCATGGCTGGGTAAGGTGGCTGTAGCCTGTAATCCCAGCACTTTGGGAGGCCGAGGCGGGCAGATCACTTGAGCCCAGGACTTTGAGGCCAGCCTGGGCAACATAGGGAGACACCATCTCTACAAAAAATACAAAAATTAGCTGGGCATGGTGGTGCACGCCTGTAGTCCCAGGTACTGGGAGGCTGAAGTGGGAGGAACGCTTGAGCCCCAGAGTTCAAGGTTGCAGTGACTATGATCAGGCCACTGCATGGCAGCCTGGGCGACAGAGCTAGACACTGTCTCCAAACACACACACACACACACACACTAAAAAAGTTCATTATGCGCTTTCTCCAGCAAACAAACTCCTTTCTGTTAGCACGTTATAGAAAGAAAATGATATGTTATTAGAAAGAGAAAGCTAGGTTTATCAAACTTGTTTTTTACCCACTACCTTATTTTTTTTTTTTTCTTTTGAGACAGGGTCTCACTCTGTCACCAAGGCTGGAGTGCAGTGGCACGATCTTGGCTCACTGCAACCTCCACCTCTGGGGTTCAAGCGATTCTCATGCCTTAGCCTCCCAGATGGCTGGGATTACAGGCGTTAGCCACCACACCCAGCTAATTTTTGTGTTTTTGGTAGAGATGGGATTTCGCTGTTTTGGCCAGGCTGGTCTCAAACTCCTGAGCTCAGGTGATCTGCCCGCTTCAACCTCCCAAAGTGCTGGGATTTCAGGCGTGAGCCACTGCTCCCAGCCCCCACTACCCATTTTCATGTAGAAATTATTATTTTTTTCTGATTCTTCATCAATCAACTTGAACAAATTATTTTAATACCATATGTGTGTATGTGTGTGTGTCCCGAAGAAAGTAAGCTCTGGGCCATTGCTACCATCCCCTGCAGCCTTAGGCCTGTCCTGAGGTCACAGTCTTCTGTGAACCTTCTACATAGAGCGCCTAGACATGCCTGCCTGCCTGCCTGCCTCAGGATGAGCCTAGTGAAAGCAGAGTCTCTCCTGGGCAGGATTCAAGGCATCACATCTGTGAAATAAAAGGATGGTCCTGGGTCATTTCTGTGGCACCTTACAGCTCTTTCAGTTATCCTCAAGAAAAACCCAAGAATACAAGCAATGTTTAAGCAATAGCAGTAGAGCCACAATCCAGCTGTTTCCATTTGTAGATGATTGTCACAGAGAGTGAATACCTGGGTCTGAGTTAATCCATCCAGTCTCTACTGCTCCCAGGTAATCCCCATTCTTCTGCCAATCCCCTTAGTATTTCCCCCTCCTCTTTATTCCCCTATTCAAAGAGTCTCCTCTCTAAACAAAACCAAAAATCACTCTCTGCTTACCTGGGTGCAGGCTCCTGTTCTTATTCCCAGGTGTTCTGATCTAGAAACCTTTCACTGATTAATTTTGTTGCTTTTCTCCCTGCCCTAATGGCTAGTTCTTCCTTGGCTTGACTGTTTCCTTACTCTTTGAGTCAGGAGGTTGCTTCTGGAGGTTTCTGAAAGGCATTTTGTTCACTCAACAAGTACAGATGCTCCTTGACATACAATGGGGTTACATTCTGATAAACCCATACTATGTTGAAAATATCATGTCAAAAACACATTTCCGGAGGCCGGGCATGGTGGCTTACACCTGTAATCCCAGAACTTTAGGAGGCTGAGGTGGGGGGATTACCTGAGGTCAGGAGTTCAAGACCAGCCTGGCTAACATGGTGAAACCCTGTCTACTAAAAATGCAAAAGTTAGCTGGGTGTGGTGGTGTGCACCTGTAGTCCCAGCTACTCGGGAGGCTGAGGCACAAAAATCAAACTCAGGAGGCAGAGGTTGCAGTGAGGCGAGATTGTGCCACTGCACTTCAGCCTGGGCAACAAGCGAGACACTGTCTAAAAAAAAAAAAAAACAGAAAATGCATTTACTACACCTAAAATGCATTTACTACACCTAAGCTACCAGCCATTATGGCTTAGCCCAGCCTACCTTAAGTGTGCACAGAACACTTTCATTACCGTACGGTGGGGCAAAAACATCTAACACAAAGCCTATTTTACAATAAAGTTATTATAAAGAATTTTGAATCAAAATTCGAAATTTGAAGTATGGTTTCTACTAAATGTGTATCGCTTTCCTACCATAACATCAAAAACTCATAAGTCAAACCATCATAAATTGGGACCATCTGAAATTGCTAGATATTCCCAATAGTATCTTTCACCACAGCTGCACAAAGGTGATCTTCCTACCTGGAAGCTAGTGTTTTACTCATTCAGGAAACATCGGCCACCTACTATGTGGCTAGGAACAAGGACACAAAATAAATCTATTACGGCTTCAGCATTCCAGAGGCTCAGTTAACTGTATGAAACAGACAGGAGCAACTGACAATGATACAGTGATGGGGATGTGTATAGCAGGCTAGAATGTAGATGACAGAACAATTCTGCATAAGAAGAGAAATGGAGACATCTCAAGTCACAGATGACTTTAATCTAGAGCTTAAAGCCAGTGTTCAAGTTTGCTGGGCAAAGGGGTGAGGAAGGGCGTTATAGATAGAAGGAACAGCTGTACAAAGGCATGAATGTGAATGCATTTTCCAGCACCATTTTCAATAAAAGTGTACTCATGGAGCTGCTTATATACTGTATCCATACAACTTACTCCATTAAAAGTTGATCAAAGGCCGGGCACAGTGGCTCACACCTGTAATCCCAGCACTTTGGGAGGCCAAGGCGGGTGGATCACCTGAGGTCAGGAGTTTGAGACCAGCCTGGCCAACATGATGAAACCCTGTCTCTACTAAAAATACAAAAATTAGCTGGACATGGTGGTGCATGCCTGTAATCCCAGCTACTCGGGAGGCTGAGGCAGGAGAATCGCTTGAACCCAGGAGGCGGAGGTTGCAGTGACCCAAGATTGTACCACTGCACTCCAGCCTGAGTGACAAGAGCAAGCCTCTATCTCAAAAAAATAATTTTTTTTATAAAAGCCTGGGCAACATAATGAGACCCTATCTCTACAAAAAATTTAAAAATTATCTGGGCAAGGTGGTGCATGCCTGTAGTCCCAGCTACTCAGGAGGCTGAGGTGGGAGGAAGGCTTGAGCCCGATAGCTCAAGGCTGCCGTGAGCTATGATTGTGCCACTGCATTCCAGCCTAGATCACAGAATGAGACCCCATGTCTTTAAGAAAAAAAAAAAAGTTGATTAAAAATAACAAAAAGCATTTGACCACTTAAAAATCATCAGACACTATCATATTGAACTTAAGATATATCATCTTGACTTCCTTTCATCATGTATCACGTTCCTCAAAAATACGATCTTCTAAAGCTATCTGGAACAAACAGATGCAAAATGTCAAACAATTCTGCTGAAACAGAGATGGAACTTGGTGAGCCTCTTCGAGTGTCCTCTTTGCAATGGCTTTACACAGAGCAGTTTTGACCCTGCTTTCTAGGTAGGATTGGACTGCTTTTATTTCCCAAAAATGTGTCAGTTCCCTGTGTCAGTGTTATTGAGCATTTGAAATATTTTCCAGTGGGCAAATCTGCCTTTGGATCTGACTGCAGTAGTTCTTAACCAGTTTCTGAGTCCCAAACCTCTTTGACAATCTGATGGAAACTCTGGACTCCTTCCTTCAGAAAAATTCACATGTGGAAATACACATCAAAATTTGCTTCCGATTTCGGTGGGTTTATGATCAACTGAAACCAATTTATGAATCCTCTAAGGGCCTGTAGTCCCTAGATTAGCAAGTCATTTTTTATTCTTTAAGAGAGAGGGTTTCACTGTGTCACTCAGGCTGGAAGGCAGTGCCATGATCATGGCTAACTTTAGCCTCGAACTCCTGGGCTCAAGCGATCCTCCCACCTCAGCCTCCCAAGTACCTGGGATGGGACTACAGGCATGTGCCACCAAACACACCTGGCTAAGTTTTTTATTTTTCATACACACAGGGTATCACTCTGTGGCCAGGCTAGTCGCCTCAAGTGATCCTCCTGCTTCAACCTCACAAAGGGCAGGCATGAGCCACTGCACTCAGCCCAAGAACCTTCTGTTTGTTTGTTTGTTTTTTGTTTTTTGTTTTTTTTGAGACGGAGTCTTGCCCTGTCGCCCAGGCTGGAGTGTGCAATGGCACCATCTCGGCTCACAGCAACCCCCACCTCCCAGGTTCAAGCGATTCTCCTGCCTCAGGCTTCCAAGTAGCTGGGATTACAAGTGTGCACCATCACACTTAGCTAATTTTTGTATTTTCAGTAGTTAGTAGAGATGAGATTTCACTATGTTGGCTGGGCTGGTCTCGAACTCCTGACCTCAAGTGATCCGCCTGCCTCGGCCTCCCAAAGTGCTGTGATTTCAGGCATGAGCCACCATGCCCGGCCACAGTAATTTTTTTCTAAAGGAAATTATCAAGCAAATGACGTTGAGCATATCCCGTATGTATGTGTTCGGGATCCAGGACAATAATAACCCTTTTGAAAGGTAGCGGGTGTGCTGAAAAGAGGACGACTATGACCCATGGAGGCCCACAGTCTACCTGGCCTCCATCACATCACCAGCCGGTGCTGAAGCAAGATATTAAAATTCTCCAAGCCTCACTTTGCTCATCTGTAAAATGGAGATAATGCTTCTCTCTGAAAGTTATTGGTGAGGCTTAAATCATGAATGTAGATTTAGCATGCCAATACAGCAAGCTCTTGGTAAATGGCAGTTCTTATTAGTATGTGTGTGGTTGTCTTTGCTCCAAAAGCTCCTAGTGAAGCTTCTTACCCTGAGAAAATCTGGGACTTTGTGCAGAGGGTCCCTGGCGGGAGTGAACAGTTATAGGGAAGGCCTCTTGAAATCACATTTCTGTTCCTGAGCTGGTGCCTCTGAGGCCAGTGGCCAGATCATATTAGCCTTTAAAATTGTCTTTATCTAGGGCCTAGGCTTCTTTTGCTTTTCATCTGAACATCAAGTTTTGTTTTGTTTTTCAGATGGAGTCACCCAGGCTAGAGTACAGGGGCAGGATCTCGGCTCACGTGCAACCTGCAACCTCCCCGCCTTCCGGGTTCAAGCGATTCTCCTGCCTCAGCCTCCCAAGTAGCTCGGACGGACCACAGGCACGTGGCATCATGCCCCGCTAATTTTTGTATTTTTAGTAGAGACAGGGTTTTGCCATGTTGGCCAGGCTGGTCTCGAACTCCTGACTTCATATGATCCACCTGCCTCAGCCTCCCAAAGTGCTGGGATTACAGGCATGAGCCACTGCGCCCGGCCTTTGTTTCTGTTTTTGAAACAGGGTCTTGTTCTGTTGCCCAGGCTGGCGTGCAGTGGTGCAATCATAGTTCAGGGCAGCCTTGACCTCCTCAGCTCAAGCAATCCTCCCACCTCAGCCTCCTGAGTAGCTGAGACTACAGGCGCGCACCACCAAGCCCGGCTAATTTTTATATTTTTAGTAGAGACAGGGTTTTGCCATGTTGGCCAGGCTGGTCTCGAACTCTTGACCTCAAGTGATCTCGCCACCTCGGCCACCCAAAGTGCTGGGATTATAGCCGTAGTGACATTAAACAAACTGGAAACTTCATGAATCAGATTTTTTTTTTTTTTTTTTTTTTTTTGAGACAGTGTTTCACTCTTGTTGCCCAGGCTGGAGTGCAATGGCGCAATCTCGGCTCACTGCAACCTCCGCCTCCCGGGTTCAAGCGATTCTCCTGCCTCAGCCTCCCGAGTAGTTGGGAATATAGGCATGCACCACTATGCCCGGCTAATTTTTGTATTTTTTAGTAGAGATGGGGTTTCTCCATGTTGGCCAGGCTGGTCTCGAACTCCTGACCTCAGGTGATTCGCCAGCCTCAGCCTCCCAAACTGCTGGGATTACAGGCATGAACCATCACGCCCAGCCAGACATTCTCATACTAATTAAGAAGAACGGTAGTTGAGTGCCCAGCTCTGGCAAATATTCACCATTGTTCCTGCTGGCAAGGGGGTGACCCAATTCTCTAGTCGTACAGTTGTGCAGAACCCGTAACCAAATCATTCCCTTATGCATTCTCAGAGTATTTAAATCAAACTCATCCTTCTGCTGAGTCCTGGCGAGGCTCTAATCTTACCCTGATTGTGCAAAAATAGAACCAAGTATGGATCAATGTGACAAAGATTCCCCTACTACCAAAGGCATTCATTCATTAAAGGCATTCATATAAACAAATTAAGTTAATTTGAGGTTTAACGGCATCTGGTTTGTGTGAGGGAGGGATGCTAGGTAATTATTAGTTACTATTCCTGCTTAGCGAACATGAGGAAGGTTTTTCAAGGAGAGAGATCTCCAATCCAGGTTCCTGCCCTTTTTTCCGGTGCCTGCATTGTGCTGATAGCCAACATCATCTGTCTGTCTGTCTCTTTAGCCTGCATCAATCCTCCATCTGCCTAGGACTTCTCTGGACCTAGTCCTGCCTAGGACTTAATCTGTAGAATGGTTTTAAAATTTTGATTTTTTTCTCCCCAGGAACCATATTCTAGAAAACACAATTTTGTCATTTGTATGCAACTATTAGTAATATTAATTCATTGTTCCTGTCTTTGTACTGTAGAATAGTAAGCAAACCTTTTTTTTTTTTTTGAGACAGCCCTGTTGCCCAGGCTAGAGTGCAGTGGTGCGATCATAGCTCACTGCAATCTCGAGGTTCTGGGCTTGACTGATCCTCCAGCCTCAGCCTCCCAATCCTGAGTACCTGGGGATCACACCACCATGCCTGGCTAATTAAAAAAAAAAAAAAAAATTTTTTTTCTAGAGACAGGGTCTCCCTGTTGCCCAGGCTGGTCTCAAACCGCTGGGCTCAAGCAGTCCTCCCACCTCAGCCTCTCAAAGTCCTGGGATTATAGGTGTGAGCCACTGAACCTGGCCACGAACATTAAGAACCTCCTATGTATCAGGCAATGTGGTAACATGCAGGGAATTTTAAAAGATCAACAAGATATAGTCCCTGTTATTTTGTGGTTCACTTCTAGTCATGGAGCCAATCACATAAACACATCATTAAAACAATGTATAGGCCAGGCACGGTGGCTCACGCCTGTAATCCCAGCACTTTGGGAGGCCAACGCGGGCAGATCACGAGGTCAGGAGATCGAGACCATCCTGGCTAACACAGTGAAACACTGTCTCTACTAAAAATACAAAAAAAATGCCGGGCATGGTGGCATGTGCCTGTAGTCCCAGCTACTCGGGAGGCTGAGGCAGGAGAATGGTGTGAACCCGGAGGCACAGGTTGCAGTGAGCCGAGATCACGCCACTGCACTCCAGCCTGGGCGACAGAGCGAGACTGTCTCTCAAAAAAAAAAAAAAAATTAGCCAGGCATGGTGGCAGGTGCCTGTAATCCCAGTTACGTGGGAGGCTGAGGCAGGAGAATTGCTTGAACTCAGGAGGCAGAAGTTGCAGTGAGCCAAGATTGTGCCACTGCACTCCTGACAAAGCGAGACTCCTTCTCAAAAAAAAAAAAAAAAAAAAAGTAAAAAAGTAAAAATGTGGCAGAAAGGTCCAACTGAACTGTCCCTTTCTCTGTGGACATCAATATGCCTTAGATATGGGCATACAAAGGGAAGTGTTTGGCGCGTTCACCAGGATTCTACGCAGAAAGTAACTTCATGTTTGGTGTTTTTGCTGCTTATCTTAGACAGTGTCTAAAGAGATTCAAAAATTAACAGTGGTTAATTCAGGAATCTTACCAATTTAAAAATACTTGGGACATATCTTTGGTAACTTCATTTCTTGTAAGGCAGCCCCAACCTTTGCTATTTTACAGTCTTGAGCAGTTCCGTCTCCACAAGCCGCATGTATTTCTGCTGTGAGTTTTCATCTCGGGTTGTCACTTAGAGGTATAATCATTTTAGACATTGCAATCTGCTCAGAGAGCAAGGCCTGTGATGTCTTCACTGAGCAGGATGAGGGCTGCCGTGCCTCTCTTTAATAAGTGAGAGTACTGGCCGGGCGCGGTGGCTCATGCCTGTGATCCTAGCACTTGGGGAGGCCAAGGCAGGTTGATCAAGAGGTCAGAAGATCGAGACCATCCTGGCTAAGACAGTGAAACCCTGTCCCTACTAAAAATACAAAAAATTAGCCGGGCGAGGTGGCGGACGCCTGTAGTCCCAGCTACTCGGGAGGCTGAGTCAGGAGAATGGCGTAAACCCGGGAGGCGGAGCTTGCAGTGAGCTAAGACCCTGCCCCTGCACTCATCTCAAAAAAAAAAAAAAAAAAGAATCCTCAGAATCAAATGGGAAAACAGTTTTATTTTTCAACTTACTTTTGTTGAATTCATAGATTACGGTCGAATTCTCAATTCATTGACAAAAATTAAGGTTTAAATGTTAATTTCGACAAGCCACCATGCGTCGGAATGGAATATTTTTATGACAACGGACTGGTCTTAGGAGAATGCTTACCTTGCAAAGGGGATGAGGATTATAGGATGTTTCATGGAACCTTTTGGACTAACACATCTTTCCCTGAAGGAGTTTCTGTCCTTAAATGCAATCCTTTGCAGAATAATTTTTATATATGTGGGAGGAGAAAGGAAGTGGTCGGGGGATTAGTACCAACACAGTGAGTGACTTTAAAAAGATATAAACCTACCGTTGCTCTGAATATGGTATTTGGGACTGGGCACAGTGGCTCACACCTGTAATCCCAGCACTTTGGGAAGCCAAGGCGGGCAGATTGCTTGAGGTCAGGAGTTCAAGACCAGCCTGGCCAACATGTGAAACCTCATCTCTACTAAAAATACAAAAATTAGTTGAGCGTGGTGGCCCTTGCTTGTAATCCTAGCTACTCGGGAGGCTGAGGCAGGAGAATCGCTTGAACCTGGGAAGCAGAGGTTGCAGTGAGCTGGGATTGCACCACTGCCCTCCAACCTGGGCAACAGAGAGCGAAACTCGGTCTCAAAAATAATAATAATAATAGTAACCCCTGAACAATTAACTCCCTGGCATGAATTTGGCATCAACAGATTCCCTTAAATTCTAAGATTCGAGTTTTGTCATCTGTAAAACAGAGGTGATACCAACATCATACAGCTATTGTAAGCATTACTGGTATAGGAGATGATGTCTATGAAAGTTCTTTGTAGAAGTATTATATAAATGATCATTTTTGGCCGGGTGCAGTGGCTCATGCTTGTAATCCCAGCACGTCAGGAGGCCGAGGCGGGCAGATCACCTGAGATCAGGAGTTCAAGACCAGCCTGGCCAACATGGCGAAGCCCCATCTCTGCTAAAAATACAAAAAATTAGCACTATTCACAATAGCAAAGACTTGGAATCAACCCAAATGTCCATCAGTGACAGACTGGATTAAGAAAATTTGGGCACATATACACCACAGAATACTATGCAGCCATAAAAAAGGATGAGTTCGTGTCCTTTGTAGGGACATGGATGCAGCTGGAAACCATCATTCTCAGCAAACT
>NW_012103031.1:2220528-2222415 GCF_000951045.1 Mandrillus leucophaeus | reverse complement strand
GCACCACCACACCCGGCTAATTTTCTGTTTTTTTAGTAGAGACAGGGTTTCACCATGTTGGCCAAGCTGGTCTCGATTTCCTGACCTCGTGATCTGCCCACCTCAACCTCCCAAAGTGCTGGGATTACAGGCGTGAGTCTTGAGTCTATGTTCATGTAATATACACCATGAAATTACACAGTTTTAATGTATGTGAGGTTTTCCTAAATTTTAAATCACTAAAATGCTACCAATGACAAAATTGACACACCCCCTCAATTCTGTCTCCTAGTCAGAAGCCAGCAGTTTGGTGAACATGCTTCCAGAATTATTTTCTATACATATACTAACACATATATACTTTTTATAAAAGTTTATTTATATATGTGTGTGTGTATATATATATAGATATGTGCACATATATTTATTGATTCACCAATTTAAGACATTATCTGTTGGCTCTTCATTTATGAAAGATGAGGAGTTAGGTGACTAACACTTCCCTCTTCCTGCCTCCATTTTTATAGTTACTATTTTCAGTTCTTCTATTTGTACTTTTAAATATTTTTTTGAACCTGTGTTTCCTATCAGCTTGTAACTTATGATCTCCTCCATGTTAGACAAAGATATTGGCACTGAACCATCTGCTCCAGTCTATACTCCCACCTTCATCCTTCTCAGCTGAACGTTGACAATGTCAAGGATGACAACAGTCACATTCTCTTCTGTGTGCATTGCTGACTTCCCTGGTTTGTCTGTTGATTCTGTAAATGGATTGTTTCAGAATCAAGGTCAAAATCACACCACATTTCAGTTGGCTTCATGTTTGGACCTGGAGTTTTCTTACACATTTTTTTTTCCTTGTTTCTAGTTGCCTTATTTTCCTCTTATTGGTGGAAGAAACAAATTTATGGAGTTGTTCTTGGCTTTGAGATAGGATCTTGCTCTGTTGCCCAGGCTGGAGTGTAGTGGCATGATCACAACTCACTGCAGCCTCAACTTCCTGGGCTCACATGATCCTCTCACCTCAGCCTTCCGAGTAGCTGGGACTAACAGTGCATGCCACCACACTCAGCTAATTTTTTTTTTTGTAATTTTTATAGAGATGGGTTCTCATCATGTTGTCCAGGCTGGTCTCAACCTCCTGGGCTCCAGCAATCTGCCTGCCTTGGCCTCCCAAAGTGCTGGGATTACAGACATGAGTTACTATGCCCAGCCCAGATTTATGTTTTGTCATGTCATTAGTATAATCTGGCATCTTAGTCTATTACTTGGAATCAGTTTCATCCTTCCCTCAAGTAGAATGAATCAACTTCATTCTTCTTGTTGAAGATAGTCTACCTGGAGCTCGCTGCCTGTCTGTTCTAACATGGAAAAAACAGCCGCCTTCCAGGTTTGCTGTCCAACTCTCATCTTGGGATTATTTTTCAGTGGACTTCTAGGTTGGTTTCACCGTTTCTTGTATTTTATCTTTTTTTGGGAGGTGGGGTGTTTACTTCCTTTCTTGATGGAGTACATTCTCAGGTAACTTCCTTAGTACTTGAAATGTAATCTTTCTGAGTTCATATCTGAAAATATGATTATGTCTTATATGGCTATATGGTTCTAAATAATTTATGGTTCTAAATGTATGGTTCTAATTTTCCCTCAGAACTTGGAATTTTTCTATCATTCAGTCCACAGAGAGAAATCTGATGCCAGTCTGATTCTCATTCTTTTATAGGTAATCTATTTTTTCTTTCCGGAAAGAATCTTCTGTTTATTCTTGGTATTCTGAAATTTCACAGCATTGAATCCAGGGATTGATTTTTTTTTATTTGTTCTGCTTGGCATTCAATGAACCCTTTCAGCCTAGAGATTTACTTTCTTCAATTCTGATACTTTTTTTTTTTTTTCTTTTTTTTTTTT
>NW_012103031.1:2214506-2219965 GCF_000951045.1 Mandrillus leucophaeus | reverse complement strand
ATCATGGCATCTTTTGTTTTATGGCCGCAGAATCTTCTCAAATCTGTTGAGAATATAAATTAGAGGATGTTGGTTTTAATTTCCCCTGATTCTCTTATGACTGTTTCTTCTGCGAAATCGTTGTTTTGTTCATTTACCTTTTTCTTTTCCATCATGCCGATTTTTTTTTTCCTTTTTTTTTTTATGAGGGAGTTTTGCTCTTATTGCCCAGGCTGGCGCAATCTTGCTTGACTGCAACCTCCGCCTCTGGGGTTCAAGCGATTCTCCCACCTCAGTCTCCCGAGTAGCTGGGATTACAGGCATGTACCACCACATCCGGCTAATTTTGTATTTTTAGTAGAAATGGGGTTTCTCCATGTTGGTCAGGCTGGTCTTGAACACCCAACCTCACGTGATCCACCTGCCTCGGCCTCTCAAAGTGCTGGGATTATAGGCGTGAGCCACTGCACCATCCCCGATTTTCTTCTTGTGTCTGATCTTTCATATTTAAAAATGGGAACCCACATTGATTTTTCAGGACAACTCATTTAGATTTCTTCTATATATCTGTGTGTTCCTGTTAGAATTCTCCTATGAATAGATTAGGTAACAGAATGCCTGATGGATGTGATTTTAAAATTTCTTGATAGTCAGGTAAGAAAGCAAGCCATTGTGATTCTTGATCTTTCATATATGACTTATTTTTATACTCTAGATGTAGGTTTTGTTTTTTGATACAGGGTCTCACTGTCACCCAGGCTGGAGTATAGTGATGTGATCACAGCTCACTGCAGCCTCGACCTCCTGGACTTAAGCAATCCTCCAACCTCAGCCTCCTGAGTAGCCGAGACTACAGGCAAGTGCTACCACACCTGGCTAATTTTTTTGACTTTTTGTAGAGATGGGTCTCGTGTTGCCCAGGCTGGTCTTGAACTCCTGGCCTCCTGAGTAGCTGGGACTACAGGTACATGCCACCACATTTGGCTAATTTAAATTTTTTTTTTAATAGAGATGGGTCTCCCTATGTTTCCCACGCTGGTCTGGTACTCCTGGCCTCAAGCAATCCTCCCACCTCAGCCTCCCAAAGTGCTGGGATTACAGGCATGAGCCACCACACCCAACTGGATCTTACTTTTTTAATCAGAGTTTTAAATTTTCACGATGACATGCTTTGGTATAAATCAGCTTTCATCCATTTTTCTGGGCTAGTCACGGGATCCTTTAAATGTGGAGATCAGTTTTCTTCTGTTTGGGGAAATGCTGTCATCTGATAATTTTCTTTCCTCTATATATTTTTTCTCTACTTTTGGAACTCTTCTGTTCAGATTTCAGACCTCCAGTTCTGGACTTTATATGATTTCATCTTTTCTGTTTTTGCTATTTTGTTCTACTTTATGGGAAATACCCTCAATTTCATCTTCCAATTCTACTATTTTCATTTCTACTATCTTTTTATTATTATTTTTTAGATGGAGTCTCACTCTGTTGCCCAGGCTGGAGTGCACTGGCAAGATCTCGGTTCACTGCAACCTGCACCTCCTGAGTTCAAGCCATTCTCATGCCTCACCCTCCTGAGTAGCTGTGGGACTATAGGTGTGCACCACCACGCCCAGTTAATTTTTGTATTTTTAGTAAAGATAGGGCTTCACCATGTTGGCCAGCCTTGTCTCGAACTCCTGACTTCAAGTGATCCCCCCTCAGCCTCCCAAAGTGCTGGGATTATGGGTGTCAGCCACCACGCTCAGCCCAGTTCTACTATCATTTCTAATTTCCAATAATCCTTTTTGTTCTTGGTATGTATATAAACAGCATCTTTTTTTTCTTTTTCTTTTTTTTCCTGAGATGGAGTCTAGCACTGTCACCCAGGCTGGAGTGTAGTGGTGCAATCTTGGCTCACTGCAACTTCTGCCTCCCGGGTTCAAGTGATTCTCCTGTCTCAGCCTCCTGAGTAGTTGGGACTACAGGTGCACATGACCATGCCTGGCTAATTTTTGTATTTTTGGTAGAGACGGGGTTTCACCGTGTTGGTCAGGCTGGTCTCAAACTCCTGACCTCAGGTGATCCACCCGCCTCAGGCTCCCAAAGTGTTGGGATTACAGGCATGAGCCACCATGCCCAGCCACATCCTATGTTTTGCTTCATAAAAGAAATGTCATTAGCCAGGCATGGTAGTGCCTGCCTATAGTCCCAGCTACTTGGGAGGCTGAGGTGGGAAGGTTCCTTGAGCCCAGGAGTTCAAGGCTGTACTGGGTTATGATAGTGCTACTTCACTCCAACCTGGGCGACACAGGGAGACCCGCTGTCAAAAAAAAAAAAAAAAAAAAACTTCCAGTTTACTGCCAGGTGGGGCAGGGGGCAGTTGGTCAGCCTCCTGGAATAGGGAGATATAACAGCTTTTTGTCTTTTCAACCTTACATTATGGATAACTTCAACCACCCACAGAAAGAAACAGAATAGTATATAACTCCTTATAGACCCATCACCAGCCCTGGTAACCATGACCACATTGCCAATTCCACCCCATGCGTGTATCTCTTTCACTTCCGTCTTCCCACATTACTTTGAAACAAATCCTGAACATCTCATCATTTCATCTATGATCATTCTGATTTCTCTAAAAGGACTTTCTTTCTAATTAACATAGCCCCAGTATGATGATTAAACCAAAATACCCAATAATTCTTCATCATCAAACCTCCATCCAATGCTCAAGTCTCCAATTGTCTCATAAATGTCATATGTGTTTTATTTTCTCAATTGTTTGGTGGTATCAGAGTACAAATGAGGCCCATTCTGGTTAGTCAATACTTCATTTAAGTCTAAATGTATAGGTTCCCCCACCCCCAAGCAATTTTTTAGTTGGAATTTATTAAGAGGAGGAGAGAAGGGTTTCTCACAGTCTGGAGTCTGCTGCTCGCTTTTCTGAAGTGTAGCTTAGTGTTTCTCCTCTATCTTTTATATTACTTATAAATTGGTAGTTGCATCTAGAGGTTTAATTGCAGCTTCCTATTGTTTTATCTTCAAGTTCATGGATTCTTTCCTGTTTCCTCCGTTCTGCTGTTAAGCCCATTCAGTAAATTGTATTTATTTATGAGACAGGGTCTCGCTATGTTGCCCAGGTGGGTTTTGAACTCCTGGGCTCAAGCAATCCTTCTGCCTTGGCCTCCCAAAGTGCTGGGATTCAGGTTTGAGTCACTGTACCCAGCCATCATCCAGTAAATTTTAAATTCCAGTTATTGTATTTTTCAGCTTTAACATTTACATTTGATTCTATTTCTTTGCTGAGACTTCAGTGACCCTAGGCTATCATTTAAATGATGTCGTTTCAAATTAGAACAAATGATCCACTCCAGGATGTAGTGCAGTGGCATGATCTCAGCTCACTGCAACCTCCTGGGTTCAAGCAGTCCTCCTGCCTCAGCTTCCCGAGTAGCTGGGACTACAGGCATGCGCCACCACACCTGGCTTATTTTCGTGTGTTTTTTTTTTTTTTTTTTTTTTTTAGTAAAGACAGGGTTTCACCATGTTTACCAGGCTGATCTTGAGCTCCTAACCTCAAGTGATGTGCCCACCTTAGCTTCTCAAAGTGCTGGGATTTCAGGCATGAGCCACTACACCTTCTAAGATTAGGTTATAAAGGACCATGGCTTCTGTCTTGGGGATTCTTTCTCTCTGATCACTAGCTCTGGGAGAAGCAAACTTCCCTGTCATGGGAGAGTCAGGAAGCCCAAGGGAAAGCCTATGTAGTGTGGAACTGAAATCTCCAGCCATCAGCCACTGAGGAACTGAAATCCTCTAATTACCACATACTACCATTGTAAGTAGGTCCTCTCCCAATTGAGCCTTCAGATGAGACCACAATTCTGGCTGACAGCTTAAGTCCAACCTCGTAAAAGACCTTGAGCCAGAACCACCTAAACTGTCCCCAGATTCTTGCCTTACAGAAACTGTGTGTAATATTTTTTTTTAGCTGTTAAGTTTCTGGGAAATTGTTTTATAGCAAATAACTAATTCATGAGGCTTTGAATTAGTTATTAGTGATTCCCTGTCTGCCACTTACTGAAAGATGAAGGGCAAGTTGGCTAACCTTATGAGCTCCAGTTTACTCGGAAATTCAGGATAACCATTTTTGCATCGCCTTGTTTGACATTTGAACCCCTTCTTTTACAGATGAAAAAAAACTGAAGCCCAAAGGAATTGACGGAAAAGAATCCACAGATGAGGCACTTAACAGTGAAATTACATGACATGTCCAGGCTTCGGCTATTTAGAAAAAGAGTAGGACTGACCCCAGGGCTCATGGCTCCAAGTCAAGTTATTCTTTTATGCCTTAAAGCAAACTGTGCTGCCTTATAATATGTGCCATTATCATGAACACAGTCCATGTTTCAGGAAAAAACAGCAGATAAGTTACACAGTGTGCGTGGCTAACCAAGAGAATTGCAATTTTTTTTTTTTTTTTTTTTTTTTGAGACGGAGTCTCGCTCTTGTCACCCAGGCTGGAGTGCAGTGGTGCAATCTCAGCTCACCACAACTTCCGCTTCCCGGATTCAAGTGATTCTCCAGCCTTGCCTTCTGAGTAATAGGGATTACAGGCATGTGCCACCATGCCCAGCTAATTTGGTACTTTTAGCAGAGACAGGGTCTTATTATGTTGGCCAGGCTGGTCTTGAACTCCCGACCTCAGGTGATCCACCTGCCTTGACCTCCCAAAGTGCTGGGATTACAGGCATGAGCCACCATGCCCAGCTGAGAATTGCGTTATTCGAGATACATGACAATTTCTGGGCAAATGCAAAAGGTCAGAGTTGTTCCAGTTCAGTGTTCACACCGTAAGCCAACCTACAGCCATTCACGCCTTCCTTCCTCTCTGTTGCCTCGCCAGTCATCCCAACTCCCCGAGTCTAAGCACGTGGGCACCCAGCCAGAAGGTGACTAACACCATCTCTTTGCACCCAGACCATGTACAAAAGGCAAATTGCTCCTTTTTTTAAACCTTGCTAGGCAAGTCGGTATTAGTATCTTCAAACTACAAAGGCTCCTTTGTCATGCAATTTTAGCAAAGAAGAGTTAACCGAGAGAGAAGGAAAAAAAGAGGTTGACAGTATTTTGAGTCAACAAGGTTAGATCACTTGGACAACAGTGACTAAGCTCAACAGGGCTTCCAGCTTTTTTAATTAAAAAATTTTTTTCTCAAAGACAAATCTTTGTAAACCATCTCACCTTTCTGACTCCCTTCAACTACACTCTACGAATAGAGGGAAAAATGCTTTAAGATATTGAAAAAGAATCTATATTCCAATCAGATTCTTTAAAACAGTATATGTAAGGCTGGGCGAGGTGGCTCACGTCTGTAATCCCAACACTTTGGGAAGCCAAGGCAGGCAGATCACCTGAGGTCGAGAGTTCAAGACCAACCTGATCAACATGGAGAAACCCTACCTCTACTAAAAATACAAAACTTAGCCGGGTGTGGTGGC
>NW_012103031.1:2210582-2213501 GCF_000951045.1 Mandrillus leucophaeus | reverse complement strand
GCCACTGGAAATGTCCATGGCAGGGCTTGCCGCTGGAGTCATCAAAGACACACGAACTATTTCTTCTGTCCCCAGCTGCTGGGTTTAAGATTCAAAGTCTCAGACCAGGCGCAGTGGCTCACGCCTGTAATCCTAGCACTTTGGGAGGCCAAGGCAGGAGGATCACCTGAGGTCAGGAGTCTCGAGACCAGCCTGGTCAACATGGCAAAACCCCGTCTGCTAAAAATACAAAAATTAGCCGGGTATGGTAGTACATGCCTGTTGTCCCAGCTACTAGGGAAGCTGAGCGTAGTGGCGTGTGCCTGTAATCCCAGCTACTCAAGAGGATGAGGCAGGAGGATCACTCGAGCCTGGGAGGCAGAGGTTGCAGTGAGCCGAGATCATGCCACTGAACTCCAGCCTAGGCGACAGAATGAGACTTTGCCTCAAAAAATAAAAATAAGATCTGCAGCTCTGATTATTGGGATCACTTGTTGGAATGGCCAGGTTCCTGTGTGGTCAGCCAGTAGATGTCCACCAATGACAGGCCCCGCTCACAGCCACTGTACTCCAGCCTGGCGACAGAGCGAGGCCTTGTCTAAAAAGAAAGTCTCAAAGAGCGTGCTTGGCAAAGATTTGCCACCTAGGGTATCCTGAGTTGATGAGGAAAGAGGGTACAAAGTGGAGTCTCCCAGGTGCCCCCATCTCCATGTGGGATGGCACAGCCCCTCGAGGAGTGCCCCCACCCCTAGCATAGCCCTCAGCCGTGGACAGATAATTACTGTAGGAGGAGATGAAGATACTAATTGCAGGTCCCAATGTCCATTCAATCATAGACTTGCTCTCATCACTAAATGAGAAGTTGGTGCAAGTGAACTGTCTTCCAGCAGTATTTTAGACGAACACCCAAACACCTTTTCTCTTCATTTATCAAAGGCCACCAAAGACCTGCTTTGGGCATGTTTTGGTGTGACACTTTTGAGCCATAATTTAGCTTAATCTCTACTCTCAACTTGTGCAAATCAAGCCCAATCCCTTTGAGACAGGGTCTTGCTATGTTGTCCAGGCTGGACTTGAACTCCTGGGCTCAAGGGATCCTCCAGCTTCAGCTTCCCCGGTAACTGGGTGATAGGGTTTGGATTTGTGTCTCCAACCAAATCTCATGTCAAATAGTAATCTCCAGCATTGAAGGTGGGGCCTGGTAGGTGGTGATTGGATCACGGAGGCAGATTTCCCCCTTGCTTTTCTTGTCATAGTGGGTTCTCATGAGATCTGGTTGTTTAAAAGTATGTAGCACCTCCCTCTTCTCTCTCTTCCTTCTTCAGGCATGTAAGACATGCCTGCCTCCCCTTCACCTTCTGCCATGATTGAAAATTTCCTAAGGCCTCCCCAGCTGTGCTTCCTGTGCAGTCTGCAGAATCATGAGCCAATTAAACATCTTTTCTTTCTAAACCACCCAGACTCAGGTATTTATTTATAGCAATGCCAAAACAGACTAATACACTGGGGTTACAGGTACACATCAGCACGCCCAGTTTAATCCCTTTCAACATCTCATATCCATGCCCACACTGCCTAGCACCTACTATGTTTCTATATCCTTTCCATCCCAGTTACTTTTGAGACGGTATCACCCAGGCTGCAGTGCAGTGGCGCAATCTCGGCTCACTGCAGCCTCTGTCCCCATGTTCAAGAAATTCTACTGCATCAGTCTCCTGAGTAGCTGGGATTACAGGTGTGCACCACCATGCTAGGCTAATTTTTGTATTTTTAGTAGAAACTGGGTGTCACCATATTGGTCAGGCTGGTCTCGAGCTCCTGACCTTAGGTGATCCACCCGCCTCGGGCTTCCAAAGTGCTGAGATTACAGGCGTGAGCCACCGTGCCTGGCCTATTTTTATTTTTATTTTTTTGAGACAGTTTCGCCCTGTTGCCCAGGTTGGAATGCAATGGCACAATCTCGGCTCGCTGCAACCTCTACCTCCCAGGTTCAAGTGATTCTACCTCAGCCTCCCAAGTAGGTGGGATTACAGGCATGTGCCACCATGCCGTTAATTTTTTGTATCTTTAGTAGACAGGGTTTCACCATGTCGGCCAGGCTGGTCTTAAACTCCTGACCTCATGATCCGCCCACCTCAGCCTCCCAAAGTGCTGGGATTACAGGCGTGAGCCACCATGCCCAGTCTAGTTACTCCCCTTCTGACCATTGCCCACACAGCTTTTTCTGAAGAATGTTCTGTATTCACAGGTGTTATATGAAAAGTGAAGGGGACCAAAAGTCACTTGTGTTTGGGAGATTCTAGTTAAATCCAGTGGGACGAAGCTCTTTGTCTGACCAAGGCTGCAGGAATGCCACGGCAGACAACCCCTCTCCTGTAAGACATGTGTTCCCAGTATTTGCTTTCTGCCCAGTGACACATAGGAAAACGTCTAGCTTTAGAGTTTTGTTAGACATGGAATTGAGAGAAATACGAGTCTGGGCATGGTGGCTCATGCCTGTAATCCCAGCACTTTGGGAGGCTGAGGCCAGAAGATTGCTTGAGATCAGGAGTTCAAGACCAGCCTGGGTAGCATAGCAAGACCCCATCTCTACAAAAAGTAAAACAAAATTAGCCTGGTATGGTGGCATGCACCTGTGGTCCCAGCTACTCTGGAGTCTGAGGCAGAAGGATTACTCCAGCCCAGGAGGTCAAGGATGCGGTGAGTTGTGATTGCACCACTGTACTCCAGCCTGGGCAGCAGAGCGAGACCCCATCTCTAAAAGAACAGGAAGGCATGAACAGTGAGTGTCATAGCAGCTTGTCCTTTGAAGCGGGAACAAACCAGGAACTCTGCAGGCTGTGCTGCCAACACACTTCCATCTCATCTGATCCTCCTTTTCTCACTCAGCCTATGATGGTTCCAACAGTAACTGCTTCTTCAGCTTCCACTTCAGTTGCC
>NW_012103031.1:2199141-2209382 GCF_000951045.1 Mandrillus leucophaeus | reverse complement strand
AGGTTGTTCAGTAAGCAAAATACTCATTTTTCTCAGTTTTGCTCCCTCAGATGCTATCATCCCCAAGTCTAAAACACTGTCATGTTCTCTTATTCTTTTTCTTCCTGGAACTTGACTTACCTTACATTGGTTTATTGTCTGTCTCCCTAACTAGAATCTAAACCTCTTGAGGGCAGGAACTTCATCTGCTTTAGCATTTGCCTCTCAAATGCCCCAAGAAGCTGGTTAAATACATTGATACTTAGGTCCTACCCCCCAGAGTCTGTTTGAGGGGCAAGAATTCTGCATTTTTGCCATGTTCTTGGATGATTCTCAGACAAGTGGCCATAGCCAGCACTCTGAGGGATGTGGGAATAGGGGGTTAGTATCCCTAACAGAGCAAAACCCTCCCCCACCCACCCACCCACACAAAACATGTGCTTTCAGAACAGCAGGGTAAATCCTGGCCCTGCTCTTACTTCTTGTTCATCTTTACCGCTCTGGGACTTTTTTTTTTTTTTTTTTTTTTTTTAAGAAGTAGGGTCTGGTTCTGTCACCCAGGCTGGGGTACAGTGGCAGGATTGTGGCTCACAGCCGCCTCAACCTCCTGGGCTCAAGTGATCCTCCCGCCTCAGGCTCCCAAGTAGCTAGAACCACAGGTGTGCACCACCCCATCCAGCTAATTTTTAAAATTTTTTGTAGAGATGGGATCTTGCTATGATGCCTAGGCTGCTTTCAAACCCCTGGTCTCAAGCGATTCTTCCACTTCGGCCTCCTGAGTAGCTGGGACCACAGGCGCACACCACCAGTCCCGGCTGTGTTTCCTTACCTTTGACATGGATGCACTGCCACCTACTTCAAAGAACTTTAATGCACATCTAGCCCTTGACATTTAGTTTGCTTCCCATCCTGAACTCTCCATTAATGAAACCGCGGTGGCTCACACCTGTAATCCCAGCACTTTTGGAGGCCAAGGTGGGTGGATCACAAGGTCAAGAGATTGAGACCATCCTGGCCAACATGGTGAAACCTCATCTCTACCAAAAATACAAAAATTACCTGGCCATGGTGCCACGAGCCCATAATCCCAGCTACCCGGGAGGCGGAGGTTGCAGTGAGCTGAGATCGCACCACTGCACTCCAGCCTGGGTGAAAGAACAAGACTGTCTCAAAAAAAAAAAAAAAAAAAAACTTGGGATCCCTTGTTGGAATGACCGGGTTCCTGTGCGGTCACCCAGCAAATGTCCACCAATGACAGGCCCCGCTCACGGCTCCAATCAGCCTGAGGACCTTTCTATTATAAGCAGAGATCCAAGGACACCAGACATCTGATGGAAGCCTTTGCCGTGGGCACACCAAACCAACAGACACTCCCCAAGAATCAGTGCACAAACAAAGCTAGGTCAAGAGCACAGAGATAGGATCTTGCATTAATGAAGAAGGGGGCTTGAAAAGAGAAACCTGTGTAAACAGTGTCTCCAATTCAGTGACTGCAGAAATGAAAAGCCTGGAAGAAAGCCCCAGAAAGTAAAAAATAAAGATGGAAAATAGAGAATGGGACAAGAAAATGAGAGAATCAGTTTCAGTGGGAAAAAAAAAATGGTGGTGGCAGGGGAGATAATTCTATTTTTTCTCTTTTTCTTTTTAGAGATGGGGTCTCGCTATGTTGCCCAGGCTGGTCTCAAACTCCTGGACTCAAGGGGTCCTCCCACCTCAGCCTCCCAAAGTGCTGGAATTATAGGCGTGAGCCACTGTTCCAAGCTCTTGATTTTAAAAAATTAAAGGACATAATTCTAGACTGCAAGGCTCATATTTGGTTGTACAGAAAATAAGTTTCTATTCAGGACAGCACATTTAAGAATACTGGAGACACAACCTACAAACTTCAGTCAGTGGAGGTGAGACAGGGGAAGAGAGTCATGCACAAAATAATTGGCAATCAGAGTAGAAGACTTTGAACCCAACACTGAAAACTAGAATATAATGATCGATGCTTGCAACATTCTGAAGGTCATATTTTCCAGTCTAGAACACTCTCTGCAGCTGGATTATCAACCAGGAGTCAAAACAAAGTACGTGTGTTCAAGGTTGGGTGCAGTGGCTCACACCCTGTAATCCCACGGAGGTCAGGAGTTCGAGACCAGCCTGTTCAACATGGTGAAAACCCATCTCTACTTTAACAAAACAAAACAAAACAAAACAAAAATTAGCTGGGCATGTTGGCGGGTGCCTGTAATTCCAGCTACTCAGGAGGCTGAGGCAGCAAAATCACTTGAACCCAGGAGGTGGAGGTTGCAGTGAGCCGAGATCGTGCCACTGCGCTCCAGTCTGGATAACAGAGCAAGACTCCGTCTCAAAAATAAAAATAAAAAATCAAGTACATGTTTTTGGATGAGCAGTGTCTGAAATTTAACCTCCCATGCACCCTCTCCAAAGAGACATGCATATTAAAAGCCAGGGTCTCAGTGGCTCACGCCTGTAATCCCAGCGCTATTGAGAAGCCAAGGCAGGACGATCGCTTGCTCCCAGGAATTCAAGGTCAGCTTCCCTGTTTCCTAGATCCCATGCCTACCTCATGCCATCATTTATTTTGGAGACAGGGTCTCACTTCGTAGCCCAGGCTGGTGTGCAGTGTCGCCATCATAGCTCACTGCAGCCTTGAACTTTCTGGCTCAAGCAATCCTCTTGCCTTAGGCTTCCTGAAGCCAAATTAATTAAAAATTTAAAAGCCAAATTAATTAAACAATTAGCTGAGCATAGTGGCACACACCTGTAGACCCAGCTGCTCAGGAGACTGAGGCAGGAGGACTGCTTTAGCAAGGCTGCCCTGAGCTGAGCTGTAATGGTGCCGCTGCACTCCAGTCTGGGCAACAGAGTGAGACCTTGTCCCTAAAAGAAAGGGGAAAACAAGAGCAGGCAGGCATGAGATCCTGGAAACAGGTAAATTGACCCGGGAAAAGTGAATGGAGCCCCCAGGATGATGGTAAAAGCCGATCTCGGGACAACAGATGTGTACCAGAAGATGGGGGCAACTATTTCAGGCTGGAGCATGACAGAGAGCTCTCCAGTGGGTGTGGATGACAAGCATGTTGGTAGATTACTGATGTATTACATTCAGCAGGAGGCTGACACTTGTAGCGAAGAATTTGATAGGAGGTAAGCCCAAGGTAAAACAAAGCATACGAGCGAAGGTCTGGATTAATGCTAAGGAAAACATACTTCTGAATAGAATTCACATCATTACGATAAAACCTGGACATCAAGCTAACAAAAATTAGGTATCTATGATGGGAAGACAGGGAGGGTATAAAAAATGGCTACCTCTTCTGTAAATTCGATCATCATCTTCAAATGTAGCAGAAGCATGATGTTTAGAATTATGAAAGCATAGACTAAACAGATCAAAGGGTAGAAAGTTCTGGTCTCTGGGGATAGGGTGGAGCTGGCATAGGTCCTCCCTTATTTTAAATATCTATAGCTCTGTAAAATGTACATTGTATCAAAGTTCATTTAAGTTATGAAAACTAAGTATACAAGAAAGTCATGGCTCAAATATAAAATGTAGGCCAGGTACAGTAGCTCATGCCTGTAATCCCAGCACTTTGGGAAGCCAGAGAGAGACGATGGCTTAAGGCCAGCAATTTGAGACTAACCTGGACAACATAGTAAGACCCCATCTCTACAAAATTCTTTAGAAGGTTACCTGCATATGGTGGTGTTGCCCTGAAATATAGAAACACACACACACACTCTCTCTCTCTCTCTCTCTCTGGGAAGAATAAGAGAGATTGAGTTTCTGGAGAAAATTATCTTAGATCTTGTCAGTGTCAGGATATTAATTGCCAGAGGAAAGGTGGCCAGTAACACTGTCCCTGCAGCACCAAGAACCAATGATATTGTATCTGCAAGTCAAAGTCTGTGTAGTGGCCGGGCATGGTGGCTCATGCCTGTAGTCCCAGCACTTTGGGAGACTGAGATGGGTGGACCACCTGAGGTCATGAGTTTGAGACCAGCCTGGTCAACGTGGTAAAATGCCGTCTCTACCAAAAATACAAAAATTAGCCCGGCATGGTGGCAGGCACCTATAGTCCCAGCTATTTGGCAGCAGAGGCAGGAAAATCACTGGAACCTGGGAGACGGAGGTTGCAGTGAGCCTAGATCACACCACTGCACTCCAGCCTGGGTGATAAGAGTGAAACTCCATCTCAAAAAAAAAGAGAAAAAGAAAGAAAAACAGTCTGTCCAGATAGCTATAAGACCATTCTACTCTGTCTTGAAGGTTTTACTTTAAGATCTTTTAAAAGGCAATTACTAAACAAATGTTCTTTATTTTTTATTTTTTTGAGATAGAGTTTCACTCTTGTTGCCCAGGCTGGAGTACAATGGCTCGATCTCAGTTCACTGCAACCTCCACCCTCCTGGGTTCAAGCAATTCTCCTGCCTCAGCCTCCCAAATAGCTGGGATTACAGGCATGCGTCACCACGCCTGGCTAATTTTTTGTATTTTTAGCAGAGAGAGTTTCACCATATTGGCCAGGCTGGTCTCGAACTCCTAACCTCAGGTGATCTACCCGCCTTGGCCTCCCAAAGTGCTGGGATTACAGGTGTGAGCCACCACGCTCGGCCTAAACAAACAAACATTCTTAGGAGATGAATTCCACATGGTTTTAAGAAGCAAGGGGTTTATCTGAAGTTCAGATAGAGAAAAGTGAAAGTGTTGAACATTTTATTAATGTCAAGTTTTAAAAGCTTCACATTGGGGTTACACTTGGGTTACACTAAGATAGTGGACTACAGCTTCTTAAAGAAGTTATCCTTTAGCACTGGGTTGTTGGCTTAGGAGTTATGGAGCTTGGCTATTTTTTTGCTAAGCATTCACAATCTATAAATTCATAATCTTGGTCTAGGACTTGGCTCAGTAAAGTTAGGCTCTCATCTTCTTCCTTCAGGAGAGAACAGACACTGTTATAACCTCCAGGATTCTCAGCACATTATCACTGCACATTTGGCAAAATGCACTTTGTAACCAAATCGACCCTCTTTCACCATGTTTAAGCAGGTAGCTCAGTAGCAATTAAGTACATTTACACTGTTGTGCAATCATCACCACCACCCACCTCTGGAACTTTTTCATCTTGCACAACTGAAGCTTTGTACCTATTACATCAGGAGTCCCCAACCACCGCCCTGTCCCCGGTCCATGGCCTATTAGGAACTGGGCCACACAGCAGAAGGTGAGCAGCAGAGCAGCAAGTGAAGCTTCATCTGTATTTACAGCCACTCCCCATCACTCACATTACCACCTGAGCTCTGCCTCCTGTCAAATTAGATTCTCATAGCAGCACAAACCCTGTTGTCAACTGCACCTGCCAGGGAACCAGGTTACACGCTCCTTATGAGAATCTAGTGCCTGATGATCTGTCACTGTCTCCTGTCATGCCCAGATGGGACTGTCTAGCTGCAGGAAAAAAGCTCAGGGCTCCCACTGATTCTGCATGATGATGAGCTGTATAATTATTTCATTATACATTACCATGTAATAATAATATAAAGTACACAATAAATGTAATGCTCTTGAATCATCCCGAAACTATCCCCTAACTCCCCATCTGTGGAAAATTTGTGTTTTATAAAAACTGGTCCCTGCCAGGTGCAGTGGCTCACGCCTGTAATCCCAGCACTTTGGGAGGCCAAGGTGGGTAGATCACGAGGTCAGGAGATCGAGATCATCCTGGCTAACATGGTGAAACCCTGTCTGTACTGAAAATACAAAAAATTAGCCTGGTGTGGTGGCGGCGGGTGCCTGTGGTCCCAGCTACTCGGGAGGCTGAGGCAGGAGAATGGCGTGAACCTGGGAGGCGGACTTGTAGTGAGCCAAGATCATGCCACTGTACTCCAGCCTGGGTGACTGAGCGAGACTCCATCTCAAAACAAACAAACAAACAAACAAACAAAACTGGTCCCTACTGTCAAAAAGGTGGGGATCACTGATTAAATCACTCCTCATTCCCTCCTTCATCCAGCACCTGGCAAACACCATTCTACTTTGTTTCTATGAATTTGATGACTCTAGGTACCACATCTAAGTGGAATCACGTAATATTTGTCCTTTTGTGAGTAGGTTGTTTTTAATGCAGTTTTGATAGACATAGAACACCGTCCTGACAATGAGTAAGCAAATGATGGGTATAGCTACTACTTCTAGTCCAGAAATCTTTACCCCAGAATTCTTGGATAAGCCCCAGGGATCGAACCCCCTTTAACAGATGAGTCTCTTTTTATTTATTTATTTGGGATGGCATTTCACTCTGTCGCCCAGGCTGGAGTGCAGTGGCATGATCGCAGCTCACTGCAACCTCTGCTTTCCAGGTTCAAGTGATTCTCCTGCCTCAGCCTCCTGAGTAGCTGGAATTATGGGCGCCTGTCACCACACCCAGCTAATTTTTGTATTTTTAGTAGACACGGGGTTTCGCCATGTTGGCCAGGCTGGTCTCGAACTCCTAATCTCGGGTGATCCACCTACCTCGGCCTCCCAAAGTGCTGGGATTACAGGTGTGAGCCACTGCACCCAGCTGAGCTTATTTATGAGGTTTTCATAGGAACCATTAACCTGGTAAATGCTTATCACCATTATCACCATTCTGGGTCTGGTCTCCTTTGAGAACTTTTTTTTTATTTTTTAAGACAGTCTCGGCCAGGCACAGTGGCTCACGCCTGTAATCCCAGCACTTTGGGAGGCCGAGGCGGGCAGATCACGAGGTCAGGAGATCGAGACTATCCTGGCTAACATAGTGAAACTTCATCTCTACTAAAAATACAAAAAATTAGCCTGGCATGGTGGCGGTGGGTGCCTGTGGTCCCAGCTACTTGGGAGGCTGAGGCAGGAGAATGGCATGAACCCGGGAGGTGGAGCTTGCAGTGAGCTGACATTGCGCCACTGCACTCCAGCCTGGGTGACAGAGCAAGACTCTGTCTCAAAAAAAAAAAAAAAAAAAGTCTCACGCTGTTGCTCAGGTTGGAGTGCAGTGGCACAATCTCAGCTCAAGCAATCCTCCCACTGCAGCCTCCCGAGTAACTGGGATTACAGGCACATGCCGTTACGCCTGGCTAATTTTTGTATTTCTTGTAGATATGGGGTCTTGCTATTTTGCCCAGGCTGGTCTCAGAGCTCCTGGGCTGGAGCAATCCACCCGCCTTAGCCTCCCAAAGTGCTGCAATTACAGGCCTGAGCTACCACACCTGGCTTGAGAGCTTTTTTTTTTCTTCTCCTCAGAGATGGAGTTTTGCTCTGTTGCCCAGGCCGGAATACAGTGGCACCATCCTGGCTCACTGCAATCTCTGTTCTGGGGTTCAAGTGATTCTCCTGCCTCAGCCTCCTGAGTAGCTGGGATTACAGGCACAAACCACCACACCCAGCTAATTTTGTATTTTTAGTAGATACGGGGTTTCGCCATGTTGGCCAGGCTGGTCTCGAACCCCTAACCTTGAGGGAGGCCTGCCTCGGCCTCCCAAAGTGCTGGGATTACAGACGTGAGCCACTGCTCCCAGCAGAGAGCATCTTCTTGGTCCCAAATCAAGATTAACTGCCCCAGCTAACCACACCATCTACCTGGTCATATTGACTGTATGGTCCTTTATTTTGCTGATAAGTTACCTTTGACACTTAAGAGAAGTGTCACTCTGTAAACTCCTAGCCCCATGTTGATCTGGTCATGAAATAAATGTGAGGTTGCCTTCCTCATATGAAAAATTTCTGATATAAGTGCAAATCAAACCACAATGAGATTCCACTTTATACCCATGAGGATAGCTATTACCAAAACACCCAGAAAATAACAAGTGTTGGCAAGGGTGTGGAGAAATTGGAATCCTCATGCATTGTTGGTAGGGATGTGAAATGGTACATCTACTATGGAAAAGAGCATGGTAGTTCTTCAAAACTTCAAAATGGAATTACCGTATAATCTAGCAATTCCACTCTGGGTATATATACTCCAAAGAACTGGGCCAGGCGTGGTGGCACACACCTGTAATCCCGGCACTTTGGGAGGTCGAGACAGGTGGCTTGCTTGAGCTCAGGAGTTTTAGACCAACCTGGACAACATGAAGAAACCCCATCTCTATTAAAAAAAAAAATACAAAAGTTAACTGCTGTCATGGTGGTGCATGCCTGTAGTCCCAGCTCCTTGGGAGGCTTAGGTAGGAGGACTGCTTGAGTCTAGGGAAGTCAAGGCTACAGTGAGCAATCATTGCTGCCACTGCCTTCCAGCCTGGGTGACAGAGCAGGGCCGTCTTTAAAAAAAAAAAAAAAAAAAAATTAGAAGCAGGGACTCTAACAGGCTTACACACCCACGTTCATAGCAGCATATTCACCATAGCCAAATGGTAGAAGAAACTCACATGTCCATTGACAGGGAAATGAATAAATACAATGCGGCATATATATTCAATGAAGTATTATTCAGCCTTAAAAAAGCAATCCTGACATGCTACAACACGGATGAACCTTGAAGACCGTATGCCAAGTGGAAATACATCAGTCACAAAAGGACAAATGCTGTACCAATTCCACTCATGAGGTCCCTAGAATAGTCAAATTCATAGAGACAGAAAGCAAAATGATGGTTACTGCAAGGGCTGGGGGAAAGGTGTGTTGGGGACTTCGTAGTTAACGGGTAGGGAGTTTCAGTTTGAGAAGATAAAAACTGTTGTGGAGACGGGCCAGGCGTGGTGGCTCATGCCTGTGATCCCAGCACTTTGGGATTACACCGAGGCGGGTGGATCACTTGAAGCCAGGAGTTTGAGACCAGCCTGACTAACATAGGGAAACCCTGTCTCTACTAAAGATTAGCTGGGCGTGGTGGTACATCTCTCTAATCCCAGCCACTCAGGTCACGGAGGCTCAAGAATCAACTGAATCTGGGAGGCAGAGGTTGCAGTGAGCCGAGATGGCGCCTCTGCCCTCCCGCCTGGGCAACAGAGTGAAACCATCTCAAAAAATAAATAAATAAATACGTACATACATACATACATACATACATACATACATACATAAATAAAAAGTCACTTTAGCATCAAATCCTCTCCCCTGCCATACCTCTCCCAAAAAGGAGACCAGTAAAGTGAAGTTTTAAGCCAGAGGCAGCAGGATAAGCTCCTAAGGAATTCGAACAGCTTCCAGGCACCAAGAAGCCACTACTCAAAGATGACCTGATACAGCACGGGTAGAGGAGACACATTAACTTCAGAGGATGTGGCGGGAGAGAAGCCCACCTGCCCAGTCACCTGCCACACGCAACAGCCCAGGCCCCGGCAGGGTCACCCGCTGCAGAGCTGCCCCACCAGGACCCCTGGACACTCCTTCGCACTCCTAAGTCACTTACCTCACCAAAGTGCTTCTCGATGATGTTCAAAGCCGCCCGGCCAATTTGACGGTTCTCATGCAGTTGTAAAGCCTCAATTCTATCGATCCCACCAAGTTCTTCTATCAGAAGACACAGGCTTTCCTTCTCAGACAGTTTCTCTGCCGCCTGTGGCCAAGTATAAGGGGACATGAGACCCCCAGCAGGAGCCCCTGTGGGGTGGGACCTCTGATAGTCCTCTAGGGAGCTGCCCCCAGTGGAAGCAGACCAAAGCCTACCATTCCTGAATGGATAGTTGCAATTTCACTCTTCCCAAATTGGTTGAAAATTACATGATCTTCCTCCCATTTCAGGTATCCACGTTATACAGACATATATCATAAATACAGGGCCGGGCGCAGTGGCTCATGCCTGTAATCCCAGCACTTTGGGAGGCCAAGGCAGGCGGATCACTTGAGGTCAGGAGCTTGAGACCAGCCTGGCCAACACGGTGAAACCTCATCTCTACTAAAAATACAAAAATTAGCTGGGTGTGGTGTCAGGTGCCTGTAATCCCAGCTACTCAGGAGGCTGAGGCACAAGAATTGCTTGAACCAGGAGGCAGAGGTTGCAGTGAGCTGAGATTGCACCATTACACTCCAGCCTGTATGACAGCATAAGACTCAGTCTCAAAAAAAAAATTAGTAAATAAAGAAGATACACAGGGAAGCCTCAGAAGGTATCACAATTTTGTTAACATTTTGTGTACAGACAAGATCTCGCTGCATTACCCAGATTAGTCTCCAACTCCTGGCCTCAAGCGATCCTCCTGCCTTGGTCTCCCAAAGTGCTGGGATTACAGGTATGAGCCACTGAATTTGGCCCAAATATCTTTTTTTTTTTTTTTTTGATGTTTCTGTT
>NW_012103031.1:2192840-2198525 GCF_000951045.1 Mandrillus leucophaeus | reverse complement strand
ATAATCCCAGCTACTTGGAAGGCTGAGGTGGGAGGATCACCTGAACCTAAGAAGTTGAGGCTGTAGTGAGCTGAGATCACGCCACTGCATTCTAGCCTGGGTGACAGAGTGAGATCCTGTTATATTTATATTTATAATTTATTTATAGAGACAGACTCTTGCTTTGTCGCCCAAGCTGGAGTGCAGTGACTTGATCTCGGCTCACTGCAACCTCCACCTCCTGGGTTCAAGTGATTCTCATGCCTCAGCTTCCTGAGTAGCTGGGATTACAGGCGTGAGCCACTGTGCCTGGCTAATTTTTTTGTAGACATGGGGTTTCACAATGCTGGCCAGGCTTGTCTTGAAATCCTGACCTCAGGTGGTCTGCACACCTCGGCCTCCCAAAGTGCTGGGATTACAGGTGTGAGCCACTATGCCCAGACAAAAAATATTAATTTTTTAAAAGGACCCTAACCAAATGAATCTAGCTAGCCTCTGAGATTGCCCTGATGATCCCTGACCCCTGGTGCCCAAACCCTGTGTAGTTCCCCACTCACATTGAATGGGGGTGACCTGTATAACCAATAGGATGTTGTGGAAGTGACAGAATGTGACCTCCAAGGTCAGGTCATGAAGGACATTGAGGCCTTCACCTTGCTTTTAGACCCCTTACTCCATAGGAAGCCAGCTGCGTGATGTGAGGACACTCAGGCAGCCCAGTGGAGAAGGTCCACGTGTCCAAGTGACTTCCCAGCCATCGTGTGAGCCTCCTCAGAAGCCAATCCTCTTGGCCAGGCATGGTGGCTCACACCTGTAATCCTAGCACTTTGGGAGGCTGAGGTGGGAGGATGACTTGAGCCCAGGAGTTAGAGAACAGTCTGGGTAACACAGAGAGACCCCGTCTCTACTAAAAATACAAACATTGGCCAGGCGTGGTGGCATCTGGTTGTAGTGCCACCGATTCAGGTGGCTGAGGTGGGAGGATTGCTTGAGCCCGGGAGATCAAGGCTGCAGTGAGCTAGAATCACAGCACTCCAACCTAGATGACAGAGCAGAGATCCTGTCTGTCTCTGTCTATCTGTCTCTGCCTGTCTGTCTCTGCCTGTCCGTCTCCGTCTCTCCGTCTGTCTGTCTCCGTCTGTCCGTTTCCGTCTCTGTCTCTGTCTCCGTCTGTCTCTGTCTCCGTCTGTCTCTGTCTCTGTCTGTGTCTGTGTGTGTCTGTCTCTGTGTGTATCTGTCTGTCTCTGTCTGTGTGTCTCTGTATGTGTCTCTCTCTGTGTCTCTGTCTCTCTGTGTGTCTCTGTCTGTCTGCCCCTCTGTCTCTGTCTCTATAAAAAGACAGCTATAGCCACTCCCCACCCTGAACTATTAGTGACTGCCCCTTTATCTGATTTACTTTATCCGTAACTCCCTACCTGATGTGTCTATCCTCCGTCTCCCCACTCATACCTAATGTCCATTACAGCAAGGACTGTCATAGTCTGAGCACCTGAAAAAATATCTGGCACACAGACATTTGTTCGAGAAAACGAAGACCATGGTCCTTCGAGATGGCTCCTTTTGTGTTTATCCACAGGACACACGGACAGAGGAGGGTGGAGGGATTGGGGGAAGAAAAATAATCCAACTTGGGTTTGTTTTGAGACGGAGTCTGGCTCTGTCACCTGGGCTGGAGTGCAGTGGCACTATCTCGGCTCACTGCAACCTCTGCCTCCCGGGTTCAAGTGATTCTCCCACCTCAGCCTCCAGAGTAGCTAGGATACAGGCGTGCACTACCATTCTGGCTAATTTTTGTAATTTTAGTAGAGACAGGGTTTCACTATGTTGGCCAGGCTGGCCTCAAACTCCTGACTTCAGGTGATCTACCCGCCTCAGCCTCCCAAAGTACAACTTGAGTTTTAAGAGCCACATTAAATGCCTATATCCAGTTGGAGACAGCTATTTACAAACCAACCTGTTCAGAACGGCTCACCTGGAGGATGCAAGAGATGACATCGAGGATGATGAGAACAATTTTAACATCTGGGGCTGTGAGCAGATTCACCAGTGGCTCCAGGACCCCAGAGTGGACGAGCTGGATCAGCTGATCCATGGTGGCCCCTGTTGCAAAGTTCGCCACCATCCAGACAGCCTCTTTCTGGACTTTAAATTCTCCCTGCAGAACAAGGACGTTTACATTCTCTACAGATCCTGAAGAACCTAAATATAGGACACCAACTTGGTTCACATTCTCGGGAGGCTGGTGACAGCCAGAACTGCACGTATGATTTACATAGAATGCCTTGGCTACCTGCCTCTAGTTCTTTTTCTTTTTTCCCCCACCCTCACTCTGTCACCCAGGCTGGAGTGCAGTGGTGTGGTCTTGGCTCACTGCAACCTCCGCCTCCTGGGTTCAAGCGATTCTCCTGCCTCAGCCTCCCGAGTAGCTGGGATTACAGGCACTCACCACCATACCCGGCTAGTTTTTGTATTTTTCGTAGAGATGGGGTTTCACCATGTTGGCCAGGCTGGTCTCAAATTCCTGACCTCAAGTGATCCTCCCATCTCGGCCTCTCACAGTGTTGCGACTACAGCCATGAGCCGCCATGCCCAGCCCCTGCCTCTAGTTCTTGATCAGAAGACGGCATCTTTGGAAAGCCAAGAAGCAGGCAGGCAGACTCAGGTGGGGTCTTAGAGGGAAGCCCTAAGCTCAAATAGGCTCATTTGCCCATATCAGGCTACAGGGAAAAATTGAAACTGACATTAACCAATTCAGGTAATCTACATAGACTAGGAGTTACACTTTGGGTTTAGATGACAGTAGCCTATGTCTGCATTTTTAGTCTTTCTGATCTAATAAAGCTTTGGCCAAGAAGCTATAAGGCTGGGCACACAGATACAACCTAAGGGACCAAGCCAGCCCAGAGGTGACAGAAAAAATATCACTCACGTCGGGCGCGGTGACTCACACCTACAATCCCAGCATTTTGGGAGGCCGAGGCAGGTGGATTGTCTGAGCTCAGGAGTTAGAGACCAGCATGGGCAACATGGTGAAACCCTGTCTCTACTAAAATTTTTAAAAAGTAGCCAGGCATGGAGGCGTGCACCTGTAATCCCGGTTACTCAGCAGGCTGAGGAAGGAGAATCACTCAAACCCAGGAAGTGGAGGTTGCAGTGAGCCGAAATTGTCCCACTGCACTCCAGTCTGGGTGACAGAGCGAGACTCTGTCTCCAAAAAAAAAAAAAAAAAAATTGCTCAGTAAATCTTTGCATTTATAAAGTGCACTCTCGGCCGGAGATACAGAAGGAATTTATCTTCTACTCTTCTTTTCCTGGGCAGGATTTATTCCCAATTTATGGCTGGGGAAAACTGACCTCAGTGTAAAACCAAAACAAAAACAAAACAAGTAACTTATGGCTCCAAGCAAGTTCTAGTTCAAAAGATACCACTTGAAATATAAGTGCTCTTTGATTCATAACTAGATATTTCTCACTAGAATATGTACAGATTCACAGGGGTGTGCAGGACCAGAAGTACTGAATAGATCGGAAGATGCTATAATTTGGGTAACACACCTAGCCTTTCTTGCCTAGCTTGTCATACGTGGTGCACCCTGGGAACTCACCACCCAGCCTGAGAACAAGAACACTGCCAGTAGCTTCTCCTCAACGCCATGAGACTCCATCTGCCTCCCCACCCCCAGCCCAAGGTAACCACTCCTGACTATAAATGGTTTAAACATAGCTCATTCCTTTCAAGGTAGCAAAAAGAAAAATGCCAAGGATAGTCGTGCTCCTGCAAAAGGGGAATGCAAATCAGGAGAAATAATGAAGTTTTTTTTTGTTTGTTTGTTTTTGAGACAGAGTTTTACTCTTGTTGCCCAGGCTGGAGTGCAGTGGCACGATATTGGCTCACTGCAACCTCCACCCCCCAGGTTCAAGTGATTCTCCTGTCTGAGCCTCCCAAGTAGCTGGGATTACAGGCACCCACTATCACAACCTGGCTAATTTTTTGTATTTTGAGTAAGGATGGGGTATCAACCATGTTGGCTAGGCTGGTATCGAACTCCTGATCTCAGGTGATCCACTTGCCTTGGCCTCCCAAAGTGCTGGGACTACAGGCATAAGCTACTGTGCCTGTACCCAATGTTTTTTTGTTGTTGTTTTGGTTTTTTTGTTTTTTTTTTTTGAGACAGGGTCTCACTGTGTCACACAGGCTACAGTGCAGTTGTACGATCCTAGCTCACGGTAGCCTTGACCTCCCGGGCTCAATTGATCCTCCTACCTTAGCCTCTGAAGTAGCTGGGACCACAGGCATACGCCACCATGCCTGGCTAATTTTTGTATACATATACTTTTCATAGAGAAAGAGTTTCACCACATTGCCCAGGCTGGTCTCATACTCCTGAGCTCAATCTATCCACTTGACTGGGCCTCCCAAAATGTTGGAATTACAGCCGTGAGCCACTGCACTCAGCCTGCTTTAGTGTATTTCTACATTTAGATTTGAATTTTGACATTACCACTTTCGTCAATTTAACTTGGCTTTTTCCTTCCGTGTATGATATCACCATAGCATGATATGTTTGTCCTGCTAAAAATAAAAGCTCCACCCTCTTTTGGTAGGGAGAGAATAGGTGGCATATTCTTTGAACACCACTTAGACATAAGCCAATATTTACTAGCTCTTGAGCTTTCTGGATGCTTGAGCCATGGGGTCACCTTGTCATTGAACAATGCTTGTTCCATCTTCCAAATCTTTTAATGGGTTCTTCAGAATGGAACGCCCCCTTCCTTTTTTTCAGGCAGAGCTAGGACTGAGGTTTCATAGCTCTGCTGTGATCTCAGTCTGCTTCTGCGCCTGTGTCTGGATTCCTGAAGGAGTTCAACCCAGTGCTATTGAAAAGTAGTCCTTTGCCATGGTTGCTGTGTGCGCCACTTACGTTTTTTAGCACGGCCACCAAGGGAGGCAAGACATCGTAGGCAAGCAGCTGCTGGATGTGGTGACAGGGCCCCGCCGCTACGTTGCTCAGGGCCCAGGCTGCCTCCTTCTGGATGGAGGGCTTGTTGTGTTGCAGGAGCTGGGGGAGCACGTTCAGCACGCCCGCGTCGATGGCCACCTGCGTCTGCTCATCTGTGCCCGTGACAATGTTCCCCACGGTGCGGAGAGAAGGAGTCTGGAAGAGTAAGGCTAGAAGTCTAAGTATTTCAAGTCTATCCCAGGAAAGGCAACACTCACACCAAGTTCTGTTCCCTTCCAAACACTGTCATGCTATAGCTGATGGTTGTCTAGAAGACCGAACAGGAATTGTATCTGTGATCATTATTTATTCAATTCATCTATGGCCTTTTTACTTTAAGGGAGAGGGTCTTACTGTTATCCAGGCTAGAATGCAGCTCACTGCAGCCTTCAACTCTTGGGCTCAAGTGATCCTCCTCCCTCAGCCTCCCAAGTATCTGGGACTATACGTATGTGCCACCATGCCCGGCTAATTTTTAAGTTTTTTTTGTGGAGACAGGGGTCTTGCTATGTTGTCCAGGCTGGTCTCAAGTGATCCTGCCTTGACTTCCCAAAGTGCTGGAATTACAATCATGAGCCACTGTGCCTGGCCCTTGGATGTTTAAATGTGATTTAAAGGAACTTTCTGGCTTCCCACTTGTTTGGCTCAAGTGGGATAGAAATCCCCAAGAAACACTGTTGTACTTTTCATATGCTTTCAATTTCAT
>NW_012103031.1:2190973-2191940 GCF_000951045.1 Mandrillus leucophaeus | reverse complement strand
TGAGTCCAGGAGTTCGAGACCAGCCTGGCCAACATGGTAAAACCCCGTCTCTACTAAAAATATAAAAATTAGCTGGGTGTGGTGGTGCACACCTGCAGTCCCAGCTACTTGGGAGGCTGAGGCAGGAAAATTGCTTGAACCCGGGAGACGGAGGTTGTAGGAAGCCAAGATCACATCACCGCACTCTGGCCTGGGCAACAGGGGCAACAGAGTGAGACTTCGTCTCAAAAAAAAAAAAAAAATTTTCTTATCTCATACTCTCCATGCCCCTAGCACTATCCCCAACCAACTCGACATCTGAGAAATCCTATGCTAATCTCCAAATAGATGATCACTAAAGCTGCAGAATATGCAACATTAGGCAAAAGATTAAGAAAATAAAGAGCAGGCAGTGTAAAGACATCTTCAATATAATAAAATGCACCCACGTTTCAAAGCAGTATCTGATGTAGGTGGCATGTTTAATAACATAGCAAGGCGGCAGGGTACAGTGGCTCATGCCTGTAACCCCAGCACTTTGGGAGGCTGAGGTGGGCAGATCACCTGAGGTCAAAAGTTCAGGACCAGCCTGGCCAACCTGGTGAAACCCTGTCTCTACTAAAAATACAAAAATTAGCTGGGCATGGTGGTAGTGGGTGCCTGTGATCCCAGCTACTCAGGAGGCCGAAGCAGGAGAATCGCTTGAACTCGGGAAGTGGAGGTTGCAGTGAGCCAAGATTGCGCCACTGCACTCCAGCCTGGGAGACAGACTCTGTCTCACAAAAAATAATAACCTAGAAAAGCAATTAGTAATGGTTTCACTAGCTTTCTGCCTGTATCTGAGCTAGTCTAAGAGAACAAACTGGGGAGAGGATAATGGTTTTTGTTTGTTTCTTAATCCCCAGCATCTCACTGTGTCACTCTGGCTAGAGTACAGTGCGCCATCATAGCTCATTGCATCCTCAAACTTCTGGGTTCAATAAATTCT
>NW_012103031.1:2181767-2188113 GCF_000951045.1 Mandrillus leucophaeus | reverse complement strand
GAATCCTCAGGGCCCAGGATTACATTTACCAAGACATTGAGTTCTGAACTGGTCATGAGCACTACCAGCCTGGGCAAGACCCCTGTGTCAACCACTTGGCCGATGCGTTTGTTGCAGCCATCGGTGAGGTAGGACAGTGCCCAGCAGGCATCCGAGAGAATCTCACTGTCCTGGTGCTGCAGGAGGTGAAGGAGGGCCGGCAGTAACTGCTTCACTGCAGAGTCACAAGGATATGGGTTCTTGTTTCGGCACAGATTCGACAAGGTCCACGTGATGTTCCGCAGAAATGTGATCTGTAACAAGGAGACTGCCTCCAGCATTGGGTGCAAAGGAGAGAAAATGTAGACAGCAGTGTGTTCTTGCAATTTCCAATCAATATTGTGGATCAGCATGAACCAGAGCTTTTTACAATTTAACTATTTTCAGACAGTCTTGCTCTGTCACCCAGGCTGGAGTGCAGTGATGCAATCTTGGCTCACTGCAACCTCCGCCTCCTGGGTTCAAGTGATTCTCCTCCCTCAGCCTCCTGAGTAGCTGGGATTACAGGCACCCGCCACCACGCATGCCCAGCTAATGTTTGTATTTTTAGTAGAGATGGGGTTTCACCATGTTGCCCAGGCTGGTCTCAAACTCCTGATCTCACGAGATCTGCTGGCCTCGGCCTCCCAACGTGCTGGGATTACAGGGTTGAGCCACTGTACCGGGCTGAACCAGAGCTTTTGAACTACAAATAGAAATGTGTTCTAGGCAGTGATGAGTATTAGGGATACAGAACGAGCTTTGTATTTCACATTTCAACGTTAGATGGAAGTTTCCTCGTGTCTTTCAAAATGTTCTTTCCCACTCTACTTGATGACCTAATTCTATTTTTCATTGACAATAAGATCAAGCAGGAGTTACTTGGTCTTCCCACTGGTCTAAAACACTACCAGCATGTCATCCCCAGATTTCTAATCTTCTATTTGAGGATTGGTCTTCCTACTCTGCCTCTGGATCCCATCCCTTTCGGCCTTTTGTAATTATTAGTTTTAGTTTCAGTAGAGACAGGGGTCTTGCTATGTTGCCCAGTCTGGACTTCAACTCCTGGGCTCAAGTGATCTGCCTACCTCGGCCTCCCAAAGTGCTGAGATGACAGGCCTGAGTCACCACACCTGGCCCTTACTTTTTGCCTTTAAAGATTCTGCCCAGAATCATCCCTGCCCCCAAATCACTCCCACCAGTAAGGAAACATTCTGGGACTGTCAGCCCCCTCCCTTTCTGGCCCTTTCAGCTATCACCCTACTTCTGTCTTTCAGAGTCCACCCTCAAAGAGGCATCTATATTCACTGTCTACCTCCCAAATTCTCAACTGTTGGGGTTATTTGTTGAGACAGGGTCTCACTGTGTTGCCCAGGCTGCAGCGCAGTGCCATGATCATAGCTCGCTATAGCCTCAACCTCCCAGGCCTAAGTGATCCTCCTACTTCTGCCTCCTGAGTAGCTGTGGCTGCAGGCATGCTTTTTGTAGAGAAAAGTCTTGCTATGTTGCCCAGGCTGGTCTCAAATTCCTGGGCTCAAGGGATCCTCCCACCTCGGCCTCCCAAAGTGCTGGGGTTCCAGACATGAGCGCCTGGCCTCCAGTTGTTCTTCAGGCCATTCTAGTCATGTTTCTAACCCTTCTTTGGGGTTAAGGATGCTTCTTGGTCCTAAAGGCACTTTAGGACCTAAAGGCTCTTTAGGATATTTAGGATGGCTATGTCCCAGACCCACCTGCTTCACCATCTCTGCTATATAATTTTTTTTTTTTTTTGAGATGGAGTCTCGCTCTGTCACCAGACTGGAGTGCAGTGGCGCAATCTCAGCTCACTGCAACCTCCGCCTCCCGGGTTCAAGCAGCTGCTTCTTGGTCTTAAAGTTCCTGTCCCTCTCAGCTGTGGTTAGTAGTCAGCCCTTCCCTTTCGAGGGAGCTCTTGGCCAGGCGCAGTGGCTTACACCTCTAATCCCAGCACTTTCGGAGGCCGAGGCCGGTGGATCATGAGGTCAGGAGTTCAAGACCAGCCTGGCCAAGATGGTGAAACCCCGTCTCTACTAAAAATACAAAAATTAACCAGGTATGGTGGCACGTACCTGTAATCCCAGCTACTCGGGAGGCTGAAGCAGGAGAATCGCTTGAACCCGGGAGGCAGTGGTTGCAGTGAGCCGAGATTGTGCCACTGCACTCCAGCCAGGTGACAGAGCGAGACTCAGTCTCAAAAAAAAAAAAAAAAAAAAAACACTAAAAAAAACTAAAAAGAAAAGAAAGAGCTCTTCTTGGCAACTGTGACACCAAGCCCGGTTTTCTATGGCCAAATGATGAGCTGTTTCTACTCAGTCTTTTTGGCAGGCTCTGCCTGACTTTAGAATCTTAGAGCCCACAGGACTGGGTCCCAGGCTCTCCTCACATTCTAGGTCAGGGGTTGGCAAGCTTTTTCTGTAAAGGGCCAGATCGCAAACATTTGTAGCCTGTGGCTTCTGTGGCAACAACCATGGTCCTTGTAGCCCAGACAGTACGAAATGAAAATGCGTGTCAGTAAAACTTCTTTTTTTTTTTTTTTTAAGAGACAGGGTCTCACACTGTCACCCAGGCTGGAGTGCAGTGGTACAATCACAGCTCACTGCAGCCTCAAACTCAAGCAATCCTCTCACCTTGGCTTCCCAAGTAGCTGGGACTACAGACGTGCGCCACACCACTCCCAGCTTGATAAAACTTTATTTACAAAACAAACAGCCAGCCAGGTCAGGTCTGTGACCCCTGGCCCCAACTGACCTTGCCTGGCTGGGTGACATATACACATATGTCATCTAGCAGGACACATCAATCCCACTCTACTGCAATGGTGTCTCTAACTCGCCTCAACTTCACGCCTGCAACGAAAGCTCCAATTTTTTTTCCCTGCACTTTTCCCCTTTCTCTAGGAAGACAATCATCTGAACAATCTAACCTGAAACCTAGGGGCATTCTGGCTTCTAGGTGTCTCCCTTTCATGTCTAGGATGGCTACGTCCCAGACCCACCTGCTTCAGGTCCACTCTGCTATGTAATTTTTTTTTTTTTTTTTTGAGACGGAGTCTTGCTCTGTCACCAGGCTGGAGTGCAGTGGCACAATCTCAGCTCACTGCAACCTCCGCCTCCCAGGTTCAAGCGATTCTCCTGCCTCAGCCTCCCGAGTAGCTGGGACTATAGATGTGTGCCACTACGTCAGGCTAATTTTTGTATTTTTAGTAGAGACGGGGTTTCACCATGTTGGCCAGGATGGTCTTGATCTCTTGACCCACCCACCTCGGCCTCCCAAAGTGCTGGGATTACAGGCGTGAGCTACTGCACCCGGCCTCCCTCTGCTATATAATTCTAGAGCCGGCAGCCAGAAGGACGTTTCTGAAACATCAGACCACTTGACTCCCTTGCCTCAAAATCCTCCAAATCCTCCAAAGCCTCCTCGTTGCCTGCAAGAAGGTGTCTAAGCCCTTTTCCTGCTTGCCATCTTAAGTGTTCTCTACTTAAACTCTCTCAAGTCATGGCTAGTCTTTTTTTGGTTCAACTATGTCAGATTTTTCTCCCATCTTGAAGGTTTCTGAGACGGAGCCTTGCTCCGTTGCCCAGGCTGGAGCACGGTGGCGCCATCTTGGCTCACTGTAACCATCACCTCCAGGGTTCAAGCAACTCTCCTACCTCAGCCTCCCGAGCAGCTGGGACTACAGGCACGTGCCATCATGGCTGGCTAGTTTTTGTATTTTTAGTAGACATAGGATTTCGCCATATTGGTCAGCCTGGTCTCGAACTCCTGACCTCAGGTGATCCACCCACCTCAGCCTCCCAAAGTACTGGGATTACAGGCGTGAGCCACTGTGCCCAGCTGAAGGTTTTGAACATAGTCCTCTGGCTTCTCTTCATTTTTGTTTGAGAAACCTAGAACCCAGTTCCTAAACCAGAAGTCCTCTTCAATCAATAACCACAATCAACCAACCTTGACTCTAAGCCTCAAAAGAAGATCCTGTTCCCCATGAACAGAACCGGGGAGACAACCCATTTAAGCTGGAGGTTGCACACTTTTTTTGTGTGAAAATGCAGACCTTGGCGATGACCATGAGCAGTAGGATATAAATAACTCTCACAAGCTTAGCGTTCCAATAATGGAACACTAGGCACATATGCTAAACTGTGACCCTAGAATGGAGATTTCAGTCATCCATTTTGCAAGATGGTAAGCTTGTAGGCCTCTTCCAATGCCTCAAAGAGAAAGATCAGTGCTACGGGCCCCAAAAGACAGAGCTGAGTCAATCTTTACCTAAAATGATACTCAGTCCTAAGCCTCATTATTATTGGTTTTTTTGTTTTTTTTTTTAAGAGACAGAGTCTCAATCTGTCACCCAGACTGGAGTGCAGTGGTGTGATCTTAGCTCTCTGCAGCCTCCATCTCCTGGGCTCAAGCAATCCTCCCACCTCAGCCTCCTGCGTAGCTGAGACTACAGGTATGCGCCACCATGCTCAGCTATTTTTTTTATTTTTAGAAGCAAGGTCTCACTATGTTGCCAGGTTGGTTTTGAACTCTTGGTGTCAAGTGATCCTTCTGTCTTGGCCTAGAAAGCACTGGAATCAGACACAAGCCACCATGCCCAGCCCTGAACCTTGTTTGTAAGGTCCTAAAAGGCCAGGCAGCAGCCACATGATCTAGCATTGATTTGGAAGTACTTCCCAATTTCCCAACATTAGAATTTGTTACCTAACGAGGTTCTCTCTCATTTAAAGACATTCCCTTGGCTTGGTACTGTGGCTCACATGCATAATCCCAGAACTTTGAGAGGCCGAGGTAGGAGGATTGCTTGAGGCCAGGAGTTCAAGACCAGCCTGGGCAGAACAGTGAGGCCCCATCTCTATTAAAATTAAAATTTTAATTCAAAAAAAAAAAAAAAGAGAAAGAAAAAGACACTCACCGGTAGGGTGGGTGAAATCAAGGCTAGGAGATGTGGGATGGCATTGTTTGAGATGACGCTATCTCTGAACTCTGGGCCGTCACCTACAAATAGATCAGAACGTGACATTCAGAGAGAGAACAAAGACAATCCTGAAGTGGGTGACTAATTTTTTTAAGAGCATGCAAAGGGCAAGAGATAAAACCTCATTCCCGGGTTTAGCAAGTAGGTAGTATAGCCACATACTAAATTCTGGATCTCTGGCGTGGCTGGTGGGTGGACAGTCCTGATGTAACAGGCAGGCATCACACAGCAGCAACTGCTAGAAGCAGAGGCTGTGAGCATAGTAGAGCCAGCTAACTCAGCCGAGGTGGGCTGGTGGCATCTCACAGCATGGTTCTCAGGAAGACGAAGGCTGGTGCAGGCCAAGTTGTCTTCCCAGAAGACCTTGGCACAGGGCAGTAACTTCCAATGCAACTCAGAACAAAGTCTGGGGATCTGTTGGTGCTGGTGACCAGCCATTGGCTACCTTAGCTAGGATAACAATTTTAGACCCTAGAAGTCTCTATTTGTATTTGTCATCCATCAAGGCAAGGAGTCACATTGTACCATCCAGTCTTGCCCACTTTACTGCACCAAGCGAAATGAGAGACAACTTCTCTAATAGGTACTTTTTCCTTATGCAACTTTTGTTGTTATTTTTTTGGTGGGGGGGGGGTGCAGGGGAGGGGGAAATAGGATCTCACTCTGTTGCCCAGGTTGGAGTACAGTGGTGTGATCATAGCTGACTGCAGCCTCGACCTCCAGGACTCAAGCAATCCTCCTACTTCAGCCTCCTGAGTAGCTGGGAATACGGGCACGCACCACGATGCCTGGCGAATATTTTTATTTTTTGTACAGATGAGGTCTCACTACATTGCCCAGGCTGGTCTTAAACTCCTGGGCTCAAGTCATCCTCCCACCTCTACCTCCTAAAGTGCTGAGATTAAGGGCATGAGCCACTATGCCAAAGCCTCTGCAAACATTTTTTTGTTTTCTTTTAGCGGTTATTTTATATTCTGTTTGCTAATTCCAATATGTGGAGTCCTTGGAGGTCTAATCATACTGTTTCTGATGACTCAGTCACAGGGGGTTGTTGCTTCTGTGAACTTGAAATTGCTAATAGTTGGCTGATCTTAATTTGTCAAAATCCTGAGGGACCTAATTGAGTTTTCCCTAGAAAGTCACTGGATTAATGTCAGTCAAGAATCTGGGGCCGGGCGCGGTGGCTCAAGCCTGTAATCCCAGCACTTTGGGAGGCCGAGACGGGCGGATCACGAGGTCAGGAGATCAAGACCATCCTGGCCAACACAGTGAACTCCCGTCTCTACTAAAAAAATACAAAAAAGTAGCCAGGCGAGGTGGCTGGCACCTGTAGTC
>NW_012103031.1:2171814-2180797 GCF_000951045.1 Mandrillus leucophaeus | reverse complement strand
GGTATCCTACACACCTGGCCCCCCGTCTTCTTAGCCCACTAAGGGGAGAGTCTCACCGGCTATATTACCAAGAGCCCACACTGCCTGTTCACACACAGCCACGTTGGAGGAAGACAGGAGCTCGATCAAGGGCTGGATGGCTCCCCCTTCTACCACGGCTCGAGTCTGCTCCGAAGTCCCTGAAGCAATGTTGGTCAGGGCCCAGGCAGCCTCAAACTGCAAGCAGGGGTAAAGCGATGACTTCAGGAACTCCACCATCCTGGGAATGAGGCCCGCTTCAATGACCAATTTCAGAGGGGGGTTCTTTTCCTGGGATAGCATTTTCCTGTTCAATCAAAGAGAGGGTGGGGAGAGGGAGGTCATGTGAGGGATGTATTGAGGACCTCCTTTTAGGCCAGGTGCAATGGCTCACACCCGTAATCCCAGTACTTTGGGAGGCCAAGGTGGGCAGATCACTTGAGGTCAGGAGGTCAGGAGATGGAGACCAGCCCGGCCAACATGGTGAAATCCCGTCTCTACTAAAAATACAAAAATTAGCTGGGTGTGGTGGTGCACGCCTGTAATCTCAGCTTCTCTGGAGGCTGAGGCAGGAGAATCACTTGAACCCAGTAGGCGGAGGTTGCAGCGAGCCAAGATCATACCACTGCACTCCAGCCTGGGTGAGAGTGAGACTCCGTCTCAAAAGAGAAAAAAAGAAAACCTCATTTTATACGTGTTCTTGGCATTCCTAACTATCAGATGAGCCACATAGCTGGGCCGGAGCTACTTAACATCCTAGCATTCAGCCGATAGCATTTTTCAGTGGTAAACCAACATTTTCCCCTTTAAGGTGTTATCTACAAGATGAAATTTCTGTAGAGGCCAATGTAAATTAAGCAATTCATCTCTGACAACACATCGTACCTTTTAAATTGCCCTCAAGGACAGTGTAGAATAGCAATTTTGTCTTTTAGACGGGCTAGCCTTTTCTTGTGTTTTACGGGCATGTTGCCAATGCCAAGGAACCAAATAGGCCACTGGAGCTGTAGCCACCACTGGAGCGCATTGCTAACTATGAACCTGCAACAGCAGAAGTCTGTTTGGAGATACCTGGCTGTCTGGGTGGCCTGGAAACACAGGACTGGATCTGAGCTATTCACACCTTTGATTAGTTCACCCAGATTGAGGCTGACCTGCAAGGAGAGACACATTTCAGGTCAGATTCTCTGCCAAAATGAACTGTAAACATCACTTACTCTAGCCATCATCCATCTGATTAAAACAGCCTGGCTTGAACAGGATGTCCCATCTTGCATGCTGTTCTATATTTGGGGAGGGAAGAATATAGTCCATAGATCTCACAGATCTGTGTGACCCTTCCCACTCTTAGGGGAGAAGTAATTCCTATCATTACTTGGATCCCCAGAACATTATTATCCCATGCAGTAAGAACATGCTAGTGAACACAAAACAAAATGGCAGACTAAGGACGTCCAAAAAATTATCTCCTCCACAGGGGCAATGAGAAAACTGACAAAAATAGAATCAACTTTTTCAGCACGGTAGAAATTGACCAAAGGCTGGCAGCCAGTTGTTTTATTCAAGCCAGGAAGTGTTTATCCAAGAAAGACAACTGAATCGCTGTAAGAATCATGAGAGCTTTGTGGCATTTTGACTTGCCCTATTCCCACCCACCCTCAGCTCCATGGTAGCCTTGAAAACCAACAGTCCACAATCATTGTGAAAAACAACAGCCTCACAGCCATCAGAAGAGGCAAAATAGGTAGGTGCTCCTTTGGAGCCTCATTCCCAGAAAATTATTATTTGATCTGTCTGGTCATACCCTGAAAGATCCTACTTACAGACTACTTTGACTCAGAGCTTACTCAGTATGAAAAGGCTTTTCCCTAAGAATATATGTTGAAAACAGAGGAAGTTGTTTAACTTCACAGCTACCTGAGAGGTTGAATAAGAGTTGGGATAAACAGGCTAACAAAAAAAACTTGAAAGGAATATTATGTGTAGGGCTATGCATATGCTTTAAACACACACACGCGCGCGCACACACACACACACACACCCCTAAGACCCTCAGCTCTTACCTCTCGCTGACCTTGAGGCTCTGTGCAAACAGGACGTAGAGGCTTATGGCAGAATTGTCAACTACTTGGCTGAGTGGTGAAAGCATGCCCCCAACACAGAGCTTCTTGGCAAAATTTGAGTGTTCTTTTCCTTGTGGTTCCGAGTGTTAAAGTGAATCTCTAATTATTAGTTGACCACTAAGCAAACTGAGCAGACACTTCAGCAGCCACACATCACAAAAAATACAGATTTTAGATAATTAATTCAGAAATTACTAATCACACCCAGCAACAACAAACAACCCTGGGGCAATGGAAAACCTGGTTTCTAGAGTTGTTACACTACTTTAAATGACTAGTTTTCAACAAAGATTATGAGACAAGCAAAGAAAGTGTGACACACACATATACATATATATGTGAAAAAAGCAATCAATAGAAATAGTCCCTGAGGAGACCAGATGTTGAACTAGACAAATATTTTAAATATAGTCAAAGAACTAAACCATGACTAAAGAACTAAAGTGCAAGAATGGTGTCTCACTAAATAGAGACTATCAGTGAACAGATAACAGTTACTGGAAGGAGCCAGATACAAATTCTGGAATTGGAGAATAACTGAAACAAAAAATTCACTAAAGGGGTTTAACAGCAGATAAGCAGACATAATAAAGCAGCAGTGAAGCTGAAGATAGGCTAATTGCAATTATCCAGTCTGAGGAAGATAACACACACAAGAGACTGAAGATGAAAATTGACAGATCTTTAGAGATCTGTGGGACATCATCAAGGATACCAACAAATGCAGAATAGGAAGGAGAAGAGGGAAAGAGGCAGAAAGTATATTTAAAGAAATCATGGCCAAAGAAATTCCCAAATCCAATAGAATAATTAATCTACACATCCAAAAAGCTCAATGAACTCCAAATAGAATAAATTCCAAGATCCAAACATTTATCATCTAACTGTTGAAAGCCAAAACTATAGAATCAAAAACATTGAAACCAGCAAAAGAGAAGCAATTCATGTACAAAGCATCAATAAGATTAACAGCTGATTTCTTATCAGAAAGCATCAACGCCAAAAAGCTGAGGCGCAGTGAGCCAAGGTCGCACCTTTGCACTCCAGCCTGGGTGACAAGAGTGAAATTCCATCTCAAAGAAAAAAAAACAAAAAAAACTTTACCATCTTTACAAAAATTTCTCGCTCATTCTTCGAGGCTAGTATTACTCTGACACCAAACCAAGGATATTACAAGACAAGTATACACTAATATCCCTCATAACTACTGATGCAGAAATTCAGCAAAATAGGAGGAAACCGAATGCATAAACTTTTGAAACATATGGTCAACATATTGGTCATCATGATGAATTAGGATTTGAACTCAGGAATTCAGAAGTGAATTTAACATGTGAAAAAAATCAACATAGTACCCCGTATTAACAAAGGGGGGAACCACATGATAATCTCAATGCAGAAGAAACATTTAACAAAATTCAACATACTTCCATAATTAAAAAAAAAAACACTCAACAAACTGGAATAAAAGGCAACTTCTGATAAAGGCATCTACAAAGAACTCAGAGGTAGCCTCACACTTAATGGTGAAAGTCTAAAAGGTTTCCCCCAAGATTAGGAATAAGACAAGGATGCTGCTCTTTTCACTTTTATCCAACACGGCATTGGAAGTTCTAGATGCATTAATTAGGCAACAAATAAAGTGCATACAGATTGGAAAGGAAGAAATAAAACTATTTGCAAGTGACATCATCTTATATGTAGAAAATCCTAAGGAATTTACACAAAGCCTAGAGCTAATAAATTCAGCTAGGTTGCAGAATTGATATACAAAAATTAATTGTATCTTTAAACACTAGTAGTGATCAAAAATCAAAATAAAGCAATTTAATTTACAACATAAAAAGAATAAAATGCTTAGTAATAAATTTATCAAAAGAAATCCAAGAGTTATATGCTGCAAACTGTAAAAATAAAAAATAAAAAAATAAGGAGAACAGAAATGAAAAGGTATCCCATGTTCATGGACTGGAAGACTTAACATTGTTAAGATGGCAATACTCCAACCTTGTATGTTCAATGACTCCTTTCTATAGGTTCAGTGCAATCTCCATCAAAATCAGAGCTGCCTTTATTGTAGAAATTGACAAACTGATTTTAAGATTCATATGGAAAACAAGGGATCCAGAAGAGCCAAAATTATATTGAAAAAAGAACAAATCTGAAAGACTCATCCTTGCCAATTTTGAAACTTACCACAAAACTACAGTAATCAAACCTTTCATGACATAAAGATAAACATAGATCAATGGAAGAGAACTGAGAGTCCACAAATGAATCCTCACATTCATGGTCAATTGATTTTTTGACAAAGGTACCAAGACAATTCAATGGGTAGAAAATAGTCTCACCAAATAATTGTACTGGTACAACTATATATCATGTGCAAAAGCACAAAGTTGGACTCCTATTCTCACCATTTACAAAAATTAACTCCAAATGGCTCAAAGGCCTAAAAGAGCTAAAATTATAAACTCTTAGAAATTATAGACGTAAATCTTTGTGACCTTGGATTAGGCAATGAATTCTTAGATATGATGCCTAAAACACAACCAAGAAAATAAACTAGACTTCTTCAAAATTAAAAACCTTTATGCTTCAAAGGATACTATCAAGAAAATGAAAAGACAACCCACAGAATATATTTGCAAGTCATATCTGCTAAGGTTTAATATCTAGAATATATAAATATCTAGAAATTATAAGATTTAATATCTAGAATATATAATCAATAAAAAATAATTTGACTTAAAAATGGACAAAGGACTTGAATTTTTTTTTTGGTGGCAGGGACAGTCTCACTCTGTTACTTAGGCTGGAATGCAGTGGCACAATCTCAAGTCACTGCTCAAGCTATTCTCCTGCTTCAGCCTCCCAAGTAGCTGGGAATACAGGCGCATGCCACCACACCCAACTAATTTTTATATTTTTAGTAGAGACAGCATTTCACCATGTTGGCCAGGATGGTCTCCAACTCCTGACTTCAAGTGATCCACCCACCTCAGCCTCCCAATATGCTGGGATTATAGGCGTGAGCCACCAGGCCTGGCTAATTTTTATATTTTTCATAGAGATGCAGTTTCACCACGTTGGCCAGGCTGGTCTCGAACTCCTGAGCTCAAGTGATCCTCCTGCCTCAGCCTCCCAATGTGCTGGGATTACAAGCATGAGCCACCATGCCCGGCATCTGCTTTTGTCATCACATTGCTCTTCTTATAAGAATCGTTGAATGCCAGGCCCACCCAGATAATTCAGGATCACCTCTCTATCTCAAAAATCCTTAACTTAATCACATCTGCTACATCCCTTTTGTCATAGGGTAACATTCACAGGTTTGGGTATTAGAAGATGCAGACACTTGGGGTGCCATGATACAGCCTACCACAAAGAGTGAAACAGGCTTAGTACACAACCCAGTTATTTTCAGTGGAACTGAAAACACCCATCCACACAAAAACTTGTACACAGGATGTTAATAACAGCACTCATCATAATAACCAAAAAGTAGAAACAACTCAAAAGTCCCCTAACTAATAAATGGATAAACAGGCCAGGCGCGGTGGCTCACACCTGTAATCCCAGCACTTTGGGAGGCCAAGGCAGGCGGATTGCTTGAGGTCAGGAGTTCGAGACCAGCCTGGCCAACATGGTGAAACCCCGTCTCTACTAAAATATAAAATTAGCGCGTGACACATGCCTGTAATCCTAGCTACTCAGGAGGCTGAGGCAGGAGAACGGCTTGATCCCGGGAAGCAATCAAGTTGCATTGAGCTGAGATTGTGCCATTGCATTCCAGCCTGGGTGACAGAGTGAGACTCCATCTCACAAATAAATGGATAAACAAAATGTGGTCTCTCCATAAAACAGAATATCATTCTGCCCTAAAGGAATGAAGTATTGATACATGCTAGAACATGGATGAACTTTGAAAACATAAAAGCTCAACACAAAAGCTCACATGTTGTATGATTGCATTTATAGGGAATGTCTAGAAGAGGTCGTTCCAGAGACACAGAAAGTAGACTAGTGTTTGCAGAGACGGTGGGGGATGAGGAATGGGGAGTGACTCCTGAATGAGTATGGAGTTTCTGTTTGAGTTGATGAATAGGTTCTGGAATTAGCTAGTGGCAATGGTTGCACAACTTTGTGACTATACTAGAAACCACTGGTTAGGTAAAGAGTGAATTTTGATGTGAATTATACCTTCATTTCTTTAAAATATGCTAATACACCGGGTGCGGTCGCTCATACCTGTAATCCCAGCACTTAGGGAGGCTGAGGCAGACGGTTCATGAGGTCAGGGGATCAAGACCATTCTGGCTAACACGGTGAAACACCATCTCTACTAAAAATACAAAAAATTATTCGGGTGTGGTGGCGGGCACCTGTAGTCCCAGCTACTCGGGAGGCTGAGGCAAGAGAATGGCATGAACCCGGGAGGTGGAGGTTGCAGTGAGCCAAGATCGTACCACTGCACTCCAGCCTGGGCAACAGAGTGAGATTCTGTCTTTAAAAAAAAAAAAAAAAAAAAAAAAAAAAAAAAAAAAACTTTTTTGTTGTTGTTGTTTTTTGAGATGGAGTCTCACTTTGTCACCCAGGTTGGAGTGCAGTGGCACGATCTTGGCTCACTGCAACCTCCGTCTCCCAGGTTCAAGTGACTCTCCTACCTCAGCCTCCTGAACAGCTGGGATTACAGGTGCACGCCACCACGCCCAGCTAATTTTTTGTATTCTTAGTAGAGATGGGGTTTCACCATGTTGACCAGGCTGCTCTTAAACTCCTGACCTCAGGTAATCCACTCGCCTTGTCCTCCCAAAGTGCTAGGATTATAGGCGTGAACCACTGTGCCTGGCCTTTTTTGCCTTTTGTTTCATACCTTCCTTGGATGGGGGGATTCTAGGGACTGCTCCAAACAAACGAAGCTAATTAGAGATATAATTCAGACTCCTGTGGCAATTCAGAGAATGACTACACATTTCATTGATGAATGGGAATGTGTCATAGGACCCACCCACTTGACAAAAATGGAACCAGTCTCTGCCCTCTACAAGCCCTAAGCCGAGCAGGGTAAAAAGGGTGCATGTGGGTGGTTAAGGTAGGACAGACAGTGGTGTACCCCAAAAGAATATAGAGACGCCATTATTGAGGTGCTAAGAAGGAAAACTTCCTGGTCAAGGTATTTGGTATCCACAGAAACCAGACTAACCTTGAAGTCAACCCAAGATCTTCATTTAATGAGGTTGGGGCTGAGAAATAACCTTCACCCACCCTGATTTCCTCGGTTTTCAGGCTAAGGGGTAGCAAGTAAATTTTCAATTAGAAATATCACTTTTGGCCAGGTGCAGTGGCTCACACCTGTAATCCCAGCACTTTGGGAGTCTGAGGCAGGCAGGTCACTTGAGTCCAGGAGTTCAAGACCATCCTGGGCAACATGACAAAATCCTGTCTCTATAAAAAATACAAAAATTCACGAGGCATGGTGGTGAGTGCCTGTAGTCCCATATACTCTGGACGCTGAGGCAGGAGGCTCACTTGAACCCAGGAAGGTTAGGGCTGCAATGAGCTCTGATTGTGACACTGCACTCTATCCTGGGTGACAGAGTGAGACCCTGTCTCAAAAAATAAAAATTAAAAAAAATTAAAAAGTAAAATAAAAGAAATAGCACCTTCTCCATCCCACACTAGAACTTCGATTCCACAGACTCGGAGCCATAGGAGTAACGGCCATTAGCCTTTTGACAAAGGCAGTTTAGCTCAAACCATAATCTCTTCACTCCTTTCTTTAAAAGGCCAAAAAGAGTTTGCAAGTTCTGAATTTATTAAACATTATCCAGCCAGAGACACTTGCTAAGAACATATTTTGCCCAAGACTACTCTAAACACTACGTACTGACCGCCACCCCTTTGGCTGGTTTTTCAGGTGTGTCAAGGCAGAAGCTCGTGATATTCCTTCTCTTTAAGGTTTGTTCATCTTTCTTGGCCTTTCGGAGCTCCAGGCTGACCGCCATCCTCTGCTGTCGCCTCAGCTAGTGAGGAAAAGAAATTGGAGCATTTAGAACCGGGAGTGGGGATGTCACCACATGTAGAACCAGGAGTGAGGATGCCACATTTAGTCTGTCAAACATGTTTCAAATCATCCAATTTCATTTTCACAGATACAATAGGCTGGAAGAGTTCAGATCACACAGTTAGTAAATCATCTCAGCTCTGTTTACCTCCTCTTTTCTCTTACACCACGTCTGGAAAATAATTTGATCTTCCTTCCAAAATAAAGCAAGACCATGCACAACCTTGACAGGCCGGGATTCTCAGCTGTAAAAACACTTCAGCAAAGCATCCCATTGCCCTAAGTCTGAACACATCTTCGATGACGCTGATGATTTCCTGAAGTGTATGGCTGCTTCCTGAATGTGCCCAGGCCTTTTCAGTGGTGGCTACGATAGGTGGTGCTGGGGACAACTGGGGGACTGCCCATGTCCTAGACACCCTGATCATTTTCACTATATATATATTTTATATTATACAATAAATACAATATTATATAATTATATAAGTAATATATAATACAGAACATATGTAATACATACAATTAAAAGAATTAAGACAATGTAGTTTTCTTCCTTCTTCATTGACTAACTTTTCTAAGTTTCTTTCCTTGATTTCATCCTCCTGTCTTCTCAACCACTGAATGTTGAAGTGCCCAACTCCCAACTTTTACTCTTCTAACCTGTCTGCTTTATTTTCCACACTCACTCTTTTGGTGATCTCATCCATTCCCAAGGCATTAAATATCATCCATAAATTAATCATGTTCAAGTTTATATTTGTATATGTGTGTATAC
>NW_012103031.1:2166876-2171764 GCF_000951045.1 Mandrillus leucophaeus | reverse complement strand
ATTCTTGTGCCTCAGCCTCCCAAGTAGCTGGGATTACAGGCATTTGTCACCACACCTGGCTAATTTTTGTATTTTTAGTAGAGATGGGGTTTCTCCATATTGGCCAGGCTGCTCTAGAATTCCTCAGCTCAAGTGATCCACCTGCCTCAGTCTCCCAAAGTGCTGAGATTGTAGGCTGAGCAACTGTACATGACCCATTTCCACTATTAATGAAACCTGTCTATAAGCCATTAAAGCCTTCATCCCCAAAACTGCATACTGAGGGAGATTAAAACTAAAATGAGGCTGGGCATGGTAACTCATACTGAGGGAGATTAAAACTAAAATGAGGCTGGGCATGGTAACTCATGCCTGTAATCCCAGCACTTTGGGAGGTCAAGACAGGAGGATCACTGAGGCCAGGAGTTCCAGACCAGCCTGGACAGCATAGCAAGACGCTTTTTCTACCAAAAAAAATTAGCTGGGCATAGTAGCATGCACCTGTAGTCCTAGCTACTTGGGAGGCTGAGGTGGGAGGATCCCTTGAGCCAGGGAGGTCTAGGCTGCAGTGAGCTATGATTGTAGCACTGCACTTCAGACTGGGCAATAGAGTGAGACCCTGCCTCTAAAAAAACACATGCTCATGCTCATGCTCTCTCTCTCTCTCGCTCTCTCTGCCAGTTAATGACTCAAACTTTATAGTATTAAGAATCCTGAGGAAATGACTTAACCTTTCTAGATAGCTGAGCTTAGGCTGAAGACATTTCAGGAACAATTATAAAGAAGTCACCATGTATTAGATATTTTTGGTTCCTTAAGCTACTTAATTCTTGCTTGAAAAACGACCATCAACTGGGCACAGTGGCTCATGCCTGCAATCTCAGCACTTTGGGAGGCCAAGGCAGGAGGACTGCTCGAGCTCAGGAGTTCAAGAACAGTCTGGCCAACATAGTGAGACCCTGTCCCTACAAAGAATAATAAAAAATTAGCCAGGCATGGTGCTACTTGGGAGGCTGAGGTGGGAGGATCACTTGAGCCTGGGAGGCAGAGGCTGCGGTCAACTATGATCGTGCCACTGCACTCCAGCCTGGATGACAGAGCAAGACCATGTATCAAATAATAAAAGGAAAAAACGTAAAAGGGTCATGGTGGCATTATATGGCAAGGCAGGAACATCTTTGGGAATCACTGAGCCCATCACATTGTTGCCCCCTCGCTAGGCAGGTCTTCCCTGTAAACACTTTTGTACCTTTCTCTCTTCTCTTTGGCAGGCCCTACCTGTTGCTGTCAAGACTCAATTCCTTTGTTCTCACTGACTTCCTTTAATCTGCAGTGGTTCTGGAAGCCAGACAGCTTCTTTGTTGGAATAGGTTACTGTAAGAGTGATTTGGTTCCTGGGCGAGGCAGTGGCTCACGCCTGTAATCCCAGCACTTTGGGAGGCCGAGGCAGGGGGATCACGAGGTCAGGAGATTGAGACCATCCTGGCCAACATGGTGAAACCCCATCTCTACCAAAACACACACAAAAAATTAGCCATGCGTGGTGGCAGGCACCTGTAGTCCCAGCTACTTGGGAAGCTGAGGCAGGAGAATTGCTTGAATCCAGGAGCTGGAGGTTGCAGTGAGCCGAGATCACACCATTGCACTCCAGCCTGGTGACAGAGCAAGACTCCGTCTCAAAAAAATAAAAATAAAAAATAAAAAGTGATTTTGTTCCTGATGGTGGCCTAACCAGGCTGCTCTGACCCTGTGCTTCCCTAATTCTCCTCATCAGGCTTTTGGATTCCCAAGGTGGAGCTAAACTGATATGATGCCAGTCAAGACACAGAGATGGGGGCTGGGTGCAGAGGCTCATGCCTGTAATCCCAGCACTTTGGGAGGCCAAGGCAGGCAAATCAGTTGAGGCCAGGAATTTGAGACCAGACTGGCCAACATGGCAAAACCCTGTCTCCCCTAAAAATGCAAAAATTTAGCCAGGTGTAATGGCGCACACCTGTAATCCCAGCTACTTGGGAGGCTGAGGCATGAGAATTGCTTGAACCTGCGAGGCAGAGGTTGCAGTGAGTCGAGATTGCACCATTGCACTCCAGCCTGGACTATGAAGCAAGTCTTCATCGCAAAAAGAAAAAGATAGAGATGGAGGACAAAGCTAGCAACAGAAAACTATGCTACCGAAGAAGCTGAGTGAGAGTTAGAATCCATATACGCAGCACAGACCCCCGCCTCCCACTGTCCCCAGCCCTTGGGCTCAACCTGGCAGCAAGAACAGCCTGGACCTCTCAGTTCCAAGTCCTATGTCTACAAGGCATGCTTGTTGGCCATACCTATACGCTGACGTTTTAGCTCCTTGGTAAGCCTCATTGACATGAGCAGCTGTAAACACCTGTATACTGGCCCCTGGGAAAGCCATCCAGCCCCTTGGAAATAAATAGCGGCCTGGTTTTTTGTTTTTTTCAGACGAAGTCTCACACTGTTGCCCAGGGTGGAGTGCAATGGCACAATCTCGACTCACTGCAACCTCCGCCTCCCAGGTTCAAGCAGTTCTCCCGCCTCAGCCCCCCAAGCAACTGGGATTACAGGCCTCCGCCACCACGCCCATTTGTATTTTTAGTACAGATGGGGTTTCACCACATTGGCCAGGCTGGTCTCGAACTCCTGACCTCAAGCGATTTGCCCACTTCAGCCTCCCAAAGTGCTGGGCTTACAGGCGTGAGCCACCACGCCCAGCCCAGCCTGGTTTTCTGGTTTGGTTTTGTTTTAGAGACAGGGTCTGGCTCTGTCACCCAGACTGGAGTGCAGTGGCGCAATCACAGTACACTGCAGCCTTGAACTCCTGGGCTCAAGCAATCCTCCTGCCCCAGCCACCAGAGTAGCTGAGACTACAGGTACCTGCCACCACACTTGGCTGGTTTTGTTTTTGTAGAGTTGGAGGTCTTGGTATGTTCCTCAGGCTCATCTAGAACTCCTGTCCTCAAGCGATCCTCCCACCTTGGCCTCCCAAAGTGCTGGGAACACAGGCATGAGCCACCACAGCCCAGCTAAGCAGCCCTGTTTTATGGATGAAGAAACTGGGGTTCTGAAATTAAATAATTGCAAGATTCCATGGAAACTTTGATTTGATTCCACAGTTGTCTGGCTCCTAAGTCCACATGTTTTTTGTCTTCCCCACCTTTAATATTTTACGATGAAAATAGCAAACATACAGAAAAGTTGAAAGGTTGATTCAGGGAAACACCTAGGCAGCTATCTAAAGAATCTTTTGCTATATTTGCCTTATCAACCCATCTCTCCACCACCACCACTCCCTATCCTCCCTTTTTTTTTTTTTTGAGATGGAGTTTCTCTCTTGTAGCACAGGCTGGAGTACAGTGGCGTGATCTCAGCTCACTGCAACCTCCACCTCCTGGGTTCAAGCAATTCTCCTGCCTCAGCCTCCCAAGTAGCTGGGATTACAAGTGCATGCCACCACGCCCAGGTAGTTTTTATATTTTTAGTAGAGACAGGGTTACACCATATTGGCCAGGATGGTCTTAATCTCCTGACCTCGTGATCTACCTGCCTCAGCCTCTCAAAGTGTTGGGATTACAGGCATGAGCCACCGTGCCTGGTCTCTTCACCCCATTTTCTATGCAGATTGCACTGGCCCCCAATAGAAGCAGGTAGGTGTTTTATACTCACAGATGCATCTTTGCCGCAGTACTTAAATTTTCTCCGCCTGTCTTCTGGAGCATCTAAGGTCGGCATATTGACTGGAAGTAATAAGTTACCTGCAGGTTGGACAGGAACAAAGAAATTTTCAGCGCCCATTATGTGGGTTATTATGTCAGTATCATCAGGCTCTAACCCTTAAAGGGCTCACAGTGGAACAGAGAGTAGACCCAGGAAGCTAGCCTTTTTTTTTGAGACGGAGTCTCGCTCTGTCACCCAGGCTCGAGTGCAGTGGCAGGGTATCAGCTCACTGCAATCTCCACCTCCCGGGTTCAAGCAGTTCTCCTGCCTCAGCCTCCCAGGTAGCTGGGATTACAGGCACCTGCCACCATGCCCGGCTAATTTTTGTATTTTTAGTAGAGATGGGGTTTCACCATGTTGGCCAGGCTGGTCTTGAACTCCTGAACTTGTGATCTGCCTGCCACAGCCTCCCAAAGTGCTGGGATTACGGACATGAGCCACCGTGCCCAGCCAGCGTTTTTTATTTTTTTGAGACCAGGGAAACAGAGAGAGTTAGAACCCATATACACAGCACAGACTCCCCATCCCCAACCCTTGGGCTCAAGCTGGCAGCAAGAACAGTCTGGACTTCTCCAGTTCCATGTCCTGTTTCTGCAAGGCTGCTTGTTGGCATCAGGGAGTCACTCTGTCACCCAGGCTGGAGTGCAGTGGCACAATCACAGCTCACTGCAACCTCGACCTCCTGGACTCACGTGATCCACCCACCTCAGCCTCTTGAGTAGCTGGGACTACAGGCATGAGCCACCACACCTGGTTTATTTTTGTTTGTTTTTGTAGAGTCAGCATTTCACCATGTTGCTGAGGCTGGTCTTGTACTCCTGAGCTCAAGTGATCCTCCCACCTGAGCCTCCCAAAGTGCTGGGATGATAGGCATGAACCCGACCGAAGTCAGCTTCTATAAGCATCACCATGCCAGCTCAGTAGGCTGTGAGCACTGTGGGAGCACCAAGAAGACCAACACTGGGCATAGCAGTAAAGGAAACCTTTTAAAGATGCTTTGGTTTCAACTGGGTCCTCAATGAGGCAGATGGGCTGGTTGTCATATATAGAAGCCTTTCATGCCAGGCGCACTGGCTCACGCCTATAATCCCAGCACTTTGGGAGGCTGAGGCAGGCGGATCACTTGAGGCCAGGAGTTTGAGATCAGCCTGGGCAACATGGGAAAACCCCGTCTCTACTA
>NW_012103031.1:2160459-2162731 GCF_000951045.1 Mandrillus leucophaeus | reverse complement strand
GTGTTAGCCAGGATGGTCTCGATCTCCTGACCTTGTGATCCGCCCGTCTCGGCCTCCCAAAGTGCTGGGATTACAGGCTTGAGCCACCGCGCCCGGCCAAGTCTTATTTTCTTCTCAGCTTTAACCACTGCCTGATATTTTCTTGTTTGTCCATCTTCGTCTCCCTCCACTCCCCGTGATAACTGTACTGTGTGTGTCTTAGGTGGGGATTTCTCACCTCTTTCACAACACATGACAAAGTAGGTACTCAAATATTTGTCAGGGGCGGGTGGTGCATGATACGAGACAGGGCGTTGGTCCTCAGTTAGAGGTGGTTTTTCAAATCAGGCCAAGTTTGAACTTTTTTTTTTTTTTTTTTAATTGGAGGGAGTTTCCTTTTGTGTTTTTGTTTGGCTTTTGAGATAGAGTCTTGCTCTGTTGCCCAGGCTGGAGTACAATAAATAGTGCAATCATGGCTTACTGCAGCCTCAACCACTTGAGCTCAAGTGATCCTCCTGCCTCAGACTCCCGAGCAGCTGAGACTAAAGGCACAAGCCACCATGGCTGGCTAATTTGTATTTTTTGTAGAGATGGGATCTCACTATGTTGCCCAGGCTGGTTTCAAACTCCTGGGCTCAAGCAATCCTCCCCGCTCAGCATCCCAAAGCATTGGGATTACAGGCATGAACCACTGCACCTGGCCCCAAGTTTGAATGTTCACAAGGCAGCAGGGAATATTTCTTACAGGTATGTAATATTCATCTGTTTGTGACCATATGAGATGTTCCAGACTACATTATAGAAAATAGAAAACTGGATAAAGTCAACTGACTCTCGTCTTCGGTGAATAGCAGCCAAGAATAGTTTTGGTAGAAAAGACTAATTCAGATATATCAATTTGAAAGGGGCAGTGTAGACAACTTGAAGATTTGTATCAGGGAATTTATAGCCAGCTGGGCATGGTGGTTCATGCCTGTAATCCCAGCACTTTGGGAGGCCGAGACAGGTGGATCACCTGAGGTCAGGAGTTCGAGACCAACCTGGCCAACATGGTGAAACCCTGTCTCTACTAAAAATATAAAAATTAGCTGGGCTTGGTGGCAGGCACCTGTAATCCCAGCTACTTGGGAGGTTGAGGCAGGAGAATTGCTTGAACTTAAGAGGAGAAGGTTGCAGTGAGCCGAGATCAAGTCACTGCACTCCAGCCTAGGTGACAGAGTGAGACACTGTCTGAAAAAAGTAATTTAGAGCCAAGACTGATGTTGTAAGAAGAGAGACAAGCTCTGTGTAAGATCAGAACAAGGATTGAGTCTTGAGGATACTCACATTAGGGTCTGAGAGAATAAAGAATTAGCAAAGAACCAGGATAAAGAAGGGAATTAGAGATAGAACAACAGAGTCAGAGGCACTGCCAGTAACAGTAGTCACCACGCCAGGGACAAGTCCCTAAAATGAAGCTCCAGCCACCCACAGCAAGACAGGAGCTACAGGAGGGCATGTCAGCTGAGCCTCAGAGCAGAGGAAACCAACAGTCTACACTATCCCTCTGGGTTTCAGATCCTGGTGGCTCTGCCTGCTTTAAAGTGTTAGTTTCCTCCAGAGCCTGGGAAAGAATAGCCTATATACCTTGTCTGCAAATCTGATCATGGGAAATGCAAATTAGTTCCTGGAATTGACCAATCTCTCCCACTCTCTGGAGGGTGACACCTGGTTTAAACATTCACAAAGCTGTCAATCATTGTGAGTCATGTTGACCTCGTCCCCAACCAGGGTGGACAAAGGGACCTCAGTGAATCCGGAGTCCCTCGGCTGTTGTCCAGGGAGCCCTCAGAGAAGTTGGCTTAAGACTATCTCAGGATTTAGATTTCTTCAATACAACTTCAAGCTCGAGGTAGCTTTACCCCTAGTAACACATCAGAACTCAGCGCACCCGGGGAGAGAAGAGAACTGCATTGCAAGACAGCCTCAGCACTGGGAGCTCAGGCTAGGAAACACTGATGTCTGATCCAGATGTGTCAACGTTTTTTTTTTTTTGAGATGGAGTTTCATTCTTGTAGCCCAGGCTGGAGTACAGTGGTGAAAACTCAGTTCACTGAAACCTCCGCCTCTCGGTTCAAGCAATTCTTCTGCCTCAGCCTCCCAAGTAGCTAGGATTACAGGCACCTGCCACCACACCCAGCTATTTATATATATACACACACACATATACATATATATACATGCATACACATATATACATGCATACATATATATACATGCATATACATATATACATGCATACATATATATACAT
>NW_012103031.1:2158979-2159314 GCF_000951045.1 Mandrillus leucophaeus | reverse complement strand
TGTGAGCCACCGCACCTAGCCTTTTTTTTTTTTTAAACAGAGTCTCACTGTTGCCCAGGCTGGAGTGCAGCAATGCAATCATAACTCACTGCAGCTTTGACTTCCTGGGCTCAAATGATCCTCCCACCTCAGCTTCCTGAGTAGCTGGGACCACAGGAACAAGCTACCACAGTTCATTAATTTTTTAAATTTTTTGTAAAGATGGGGTCTCACTCTGTCACCCAGGCTGGGGTGCAGTGATACAATCATAGCTCACTGCAGCCTCAAACTACTGGGCTCAAGCAATCTTCTCACTTCAGCCTCCCAAGTAGCTGGGACTACAGATGTGTACCACC
>NW_012103031.1:2144086-2157363 GCF_000951045.1 Mandrillus leucophaeus | reverse complement strand
CACCACTATGGTTGGCACTTAACACATGGGGTGAGATGTTAGAAAGGAGGAAAGCCCGTTTCATGCAACAGAAACAATAGAGGCCACTTCTGAAATACCTGCTCTAACTGCCACCTTGTTGCTACACTTCACATGTTGCCAAAGGCACGATTATCTCAGTTAGTGAGACTGAGCATATGTGAGGAAGAGGCCAGTTTGGTACAAGGGGCTGCAATCCTGCCTCTCGGAAGACCCAAGACAGCACTCAGCTCTAGGACCATTGCCAAAGGAACCGCTCATCCTTCTGCCACATCCTGGAAGCCATGGCTATTAGAAACTTCGAAAGTGTAGCTGGGCACGGTGGCTCATGCCTGTAATTCCAGCACTTTGGGAGGCCAAGGTGGGTGGATCACAAGGTCAGGAGATCGAGACCAGCCTGGTCAACATGGTGAAACCCTGTCTCTACTAAAAATACAAAAATTAGCCGGGTGTGGTGGCGGGCGCCTGTAATCCCAGCTACTTGGGAGGCTGAGGCAGGAGAATCGCTTGAACCCAAGAGGCGGAGGTTGCAGTGGGCTGAGATGGCGCCACCGCACTCCAGCCTGGGTGACAGAGTGAGACTGTCTCAAAAAAAAAAAAAAAAAGATGTTTGCCACCTTCCTTCAAACCAAGTATCACAGGAGATGTCTTAGAGCAGACAAAGCTCAACAGCATATGAGACAGGGTCCTCCCCACTCCTTGAGGTATCTTTAGGGAGAGGGTTGAAGGTTACAGATTTAGCAAATCACTTTGTGTAGGGACATTCTGCAAACCCAGCTGCAGAGCAGATCCCTGTTGCTTCTCTAGTCACAGCTCAGATCCCGCTGCTTTCCCCTCACGTGGCTGTTGGCAGCGACCAGGCGAGCTGGCTGCCCTGTCATTCTTCACTTAGGAAAGTGTTGACAGCCAGGCACAGGGGCTCACACCTGTAATCCCAGCAGTTTGGCAGGATAATTTGAGACCGGGAGTTCAAGACCCACCTGGGCAACATAGTGAGACCCCCATCTCCACACACAAAAAGAAAAAAATATATAGCCAGGTGTGTTGCTGTACACCTGCAGTCCCAGCTACTCAGGAGGCTGAGGCAGGAGGATCACTTGAGCCCAGTAGGTTGAGGCTGCAGCAGTGAGTTATAATTGTACCACTGTACTCCAGCCTGGGCAACAGAGACCCCTTCTCTAATTAAAAATGAAAGCACTGAGTTATACACAATCCAAATCAGTACCCCACCCCTTTTAGCTTTGAGATAGGTCCCATCATCCAGGCTGGAGTGCTGTGGTGCAATCACAGCTCACTACAGCCTCGACTTTCTAGGCTCAGATGATCTCCCACCTCAGCCTTCCAAGGAGCTGGGACTACAGGCACATACCACCATGCCCAGCTAAATTGTTTGTATTTTATAGAGACAGGGGTCTTGCTACATTGCCTGGGCTTGTCTCAAAGTCCTGGGCTCAAGCGATCCTCTCGCCTCAGCCTCCCAAAGTGCTTGGATTACAGACGTGAACCACCGCACCTGGCCCAAGTCTGTACCTTTGTTCATCGGTTCTTCAAGTTTGAGATCCCAAGAAAGCTGAACTGGTGATTAAGGTAAATGTCATCCACCTAGGGGTTTTATTTATCCCTGGGGTCTCAGGCCATCTCGGTTGCTTCACACACACTGTAAGACCCCTGGCCTGTGTGACAGGTGCCAGAGGACCTGGCAAGGAACTCTACCATGCTCGAGGTCCCCCAGGCTCCCAAGCTTTTTTTTTTTTTTTTTTTTTTTTTAAAAGATGGAGTCTGGCTCTGTTGCCCAGGCTGGAACGCAATGGCATGATCTCGGCTCACTGCAACCTCCACCTTCCAGGTTCAAGCGATTCTCCTGCCTCAGCCTCCCAAGTAGCTGGAATTACAGGCATGCACTACCACGCCTAGCTAATTTTTGTATTTTTAGTGAAGACAGGGTTTCACCATGTTGGCAAGGCTGGTCTCGAACTCTTGACCTCAGGTGATCCACTCACCTCGGCCTCCCAAAGTGCTGGAATTACAGGCATGAGCCACCACACCCGGCCACCCCTTACCCTGTCAATCCTTCCGAGTAAGGGACCATTACGGACTTCCAAGTCTTATGAATGGTATTGAGTCTCTTCCTCTGGTTGGGACATTTCGGGCCATTTTTGAGCTTCCTATACTTTTCTAGATCTAGCCGAGCTTTTCCTGTGAGCAACTTTCATGAACTGAGAACCGTTTTAAATTAAGACATATCATCATCCAAGCATTGGCTTCTACAAAATAGCATTTTTCAGATTTCAAAGTAACACATAGTGAGAGCTTAAAGGATATAAATACTTTAGAAATATATTGAATGTTAGCTTCCAATAACCCCACTCCTCCACCAAGTCAGCCCTAAAAAACTCACACCACCCTGTGTGTGGCCAGCCCGGCTGCACAGGCACTGACGTGGTAATTCGAGGAGGGGATCTTGAACATGCCATTTTGCGACATGTGTTTCCTTCATCTGTACCTTGGACATCATTTGATGTCAGTATGTTCAGATCTGTATCACTACTAGCCAGTTCTTCAAATAGGGTTTGTTTTGTCTAAAACCACATGTTGGATCTGAGCGAGCAAGCGAATGAGACTTATCTGCCAGGAAGGAGGGGTTCGGGGATCCCAGCGGCCTCTGCCCCAAAGCCCCAAGGTGCATTGGTCCACAAGCTGAGGCTAGCTGGGGTTGGGGGTGGATAGGGAAGGTAAAGTGTTCAGGGACAGGAAAGGACAGCCAGGGAGGGGAAAAGGCCCAGGAATGGGGGCTCCACCTTGCCTTTTTTTTTTTTTTTTTTTGAGACAGAATCTTGCTCTGTCACCCAGGCTGGAGTGTAGTGGCACTATCTCGGCTCACTGCAGCTTCCACCTCCTGGGTTGAAGCTGTTCTTCTCCCTCAGCCTCCTGAATAGCTGGGATTACAGTCACACCACTACACCCAGCTAATTTTTGTATTTTTACTGGAGACAGTTTCATCACGTTTGCCAGACTGGTCCAGAACTCCTGGCCTCAAGCAATCCACCCACCTCAGCCTCCCAAAGTGCTGGGATTACAGGCGTGAGTCACCGGGCCTGGCCCCACCTCACCACTCTTTAGCTCTCTGAGGGGCTTTACCAACATGAATGAGACGCACCTGGGGATTCCAGACTTCAGTCTCCATGCTGAGAAAGAAGGAGCAGAGGGGCTTGCAGGTCATGCCCAGGTTGGAGTGATCTCAGCTCACTGCAGCCTCAAACTCCCAGGCTCAGGCAATCCTCCTGCTTCAGCCTCTCGAGTAGCTGGGACCACAGGCGTGCACCATCACACCCGGCTAATTTTTGTATTTTTTGGTAGAGACTGGGCCTCACTATGTTGCCCACTCTGGTCTCAAGTGATCCTCTCCCTTCAGCCTCTCGAGTAGCTAAGAGTACAGGTGCACACTGCCCAATCTGGCTAAGTTTTTTTTTTTTTTTTGTAGAAATAGGGTCTGCGTTGCCCAGGTTGGTCTCAAACTCCTAGCCACAAGGAGGAGGCAAGAGACCAGGCCCTCTACCTGTCAAGGATAGAAAAGCAAGCTTCCTGGGAGGGTGCTGAATCGGGAACGATTCCCACAGGTGACAACATCCCGGGGAGTACTTCAGGAAGGAGGGGCGCACAGCCAGGCCCAGGACACGGGAGCCACACCCCACTATGTGGTTAGACTCACTCCAGACACCCTGCAAGCCCGCGTCTGGGCTCGGCAGAGCAAACAGAGCCCTGCACCTACCACTTCCTCCTTATCCACCTGCGAAAACAAGCCAAGGACGATCGATCTAGCACAGTGTCTCTAAACCAAGGCTGATTTCAGCAGAGAAGACAGCCTAGGCCTTCTCCGAGCTGCCCCCACAGGCAGGCAGATGGGCTTCAGAAAGGGCCCCGAGAGGCGCCTCCGTGGTGGAGGGCAAGGGCACAGCAACCTCCCCAGGGCCCCCAGGGCTCATTACCCGAACGAGAGCAAGATATGTGATCAGCCAATACCCAGACAGAAGGACTCAGCCACATCTGGAGCTGGGGCACGCGCACACATACACACCCTCTCACACAGGGACGAGCCACCAACCACTCACCTGGCCAGGAGCCGCGGCCTCCAGCCCCTTGGTCAGCCTTAAATGCTCTCAGCTGATAGCAGGTGTTTCCCAGCCCTTGGCCCCACCTCACAGGGCTGATTCTAACCCCGCACTGATGGTTCTTATGAGTGAACACAGATTGGAATCACCTGGGGAGTTCTGAGCACGCCCAGGGCAAGAGGCTGATTGAATTGGTCGGGGAGGCTGAGGGGCGAGGCCCAGGTCTCCCAGGTGAGTCTCATGTCCAGAACCTTCAGCCTCTGCAGCTGTAGCCTTTTGAGGCCCTTGGGTAAACCATCACAAGGTGAAGTGGGGTGAGGGTTAGGGGGACTCCTTCTAGGGAAGGATTTCCATTCTGGATGTTTAAGGCTCCTAGGATCTAGCTAGGTTGAGTGGCCTCTTCCTAAACATGCATAACAGGCTTAAAAGCTGCTGTTGAATGAATTGGCATTTACTCCCAAGGCAGGCAATAAGATCTGATGCAGGTGAGAATAGATGTGCTTCATATTGAAATGAAAATAAGAACAACATTTCAGGTATTGATTCCGCAAATATTTAGAGTGCCTACTCTAATACTCGTGTGCCACACCCTGTCAAAGCAACAGCGAATGAACGACCTGGTCCCTTTCCTCCCAGCAAAGTGGAAACCAGATGGCAATTGTAGTCTGGTGCAGTGGCTCACGCCTGTAATCCCAACACTTTGGGAAACCAAGGCAGGAAGATTACTTGAGCCCAGGAGTTTGAGACCAGCCTGGGCAACATAGCGAGACTCCATCTCTTAAAAAAAAAAAAATTCCTGTGGTGGCGCACACCTGTAATCCCAGCTACTCAGGAGGCTGATACAGGAGAATCACTTGAACCTGGGAGGCAGAGGTTGCAGTGAGCCGAGATCACGCCATTGCATTCCATCCTGGATGACAAAGCAAGACTCCATCTCACACACACACACACACACACACACACACACACATTAGCTGCAAGGGGTGGTGCACACCTGCAGTCCCAGCTGTTTGGAAAGCTAAGGCGGGAGGATCACTTAAACCTAGGAGTCGAGGCTGCTGTGAGCTGTGATTGTGCCACTGCACTCCAGCCTGGGTGACAGACCAAGACTCTGTCTCTGAGATAAATAATAAACTTTTTTTTAAAAGACGGCAATTGGGACAACATAGCAAGGGAGGTCAGGGCAGGCTTCCTGGAGGAGGGGATGCCCAAGCCAAGTCCTCAGGAAAAAGAGTTAGCAGGTGGAAAACCGAGAAAGATGCTCCAGGCAGAGGACACAGCACAGGAGGAGTTACTGAGGCAAGAAAGATGGGCAGGGGTTCTCTGCGAATGAAGAAGCAATTCAGTATTGCTAGAGGGACGAGGGAGTCAGATGCCAAGGCGAAGACGGTCTGGTGCCCAGCGGAGGGGGCAGTGGGAGCCATCCACAATGGGCCAGGCAATAAAGGGTTGCACTGTCTAATAAGGGATTATTGATTTTAAATATATATATATATATGTTTCAGGTCAGGTGTGGTGACTCTAACCTGTAATTCCAGCACTTTGGGAGGCCAAGGTGGGCAGATCACCTGAGGCCAGGAGTTCAAGACCAGCCTGGACAACATGGCAAAACTCCATCTCTACTAAAAACACAAAAAATTAGCTGGGCATAGTGGCAGGCATCTGTAATCCCACCTAATTGGGAGGCTGAGGCAGGAGAATCACTTGAACCCGGGAGGCAGAGGCTGCAGTGAGCCGAGACGGTGCCATTACACTCCAGCCTCGGCAACAAGAGCAAAACTCCATCTCAAAAAAAAAAAATTGTTTTAGAGATGGGATCTTGCTTTGTTGCCCAGGCTGAAGCACAGTGGCACGATCACAGCTCACTGCAACCTTGACCTCCAGGCTCAACCCATCCTCCCAACTCAGCCTCCCAAGTAGCTGGGACCACAGTTGTGTGCCACCATGCCTGGCTAATTTGTTTTTATTTCTTGTAGAGATCGGGTCCTATGTTCCCCAGGCTGGTCTCAAACTCCTGGGCTCAAGCATTCCTCCCACCTCTGCCTGCTGAGTAGCTGGGATTACAGGCACACACCACCATGCCTGGATAATTTTTAAAAAAATTTTTTTTTGCACCAAAAAAAGGGTTTCACTATGTTGCCCAGGTTGGTCTCTAACTCAACCATCCTCAAGCCATCCTCCTGCCTTGGCCTCCCAGGTGTGGCCTCCCACCACACCCAACCACATCAAGCTTTGGAATCCAATAATCATTCTTTGGTTAAATCTAATTAGCCAACCACCATGGTGCTCACAGGAGGTTCCCAAAGGTCTCAGGAAGGCAGGAGAAGCAGCACTGTGGGGAGAAACCTGGACATCAGTGGAAGCCGTGAGCCCTCCCCAGCTCCACAGCCCCACTCTGTGTGAGGCCGTGTCCACCCTGGCAGGGAGCTTCTGTGGTCTCCTTCACTCCGTCTCCATCCTCATCTTGCCTCCTCACACCACCAGCTCCACCTTCCATGCAGCCCGTCTCCTCGGCCCTCCCAGCCTCTGCTGACCCCTAAGGGCCACTCGCCCACTGGTCTGGTGGTACTTCCTCTCCTCTCCAACAAACTCTCACGTTAAATTCTCGAGGTTAAACTACCTGGAGGGGTATGTCTGCCTGGTTTGTTGAACCAGCTTTGATTCTTCTGATGCAGTAGAAATCGCCGATCTCGTTTCACAGAGCAAGAAACTGAGGCTGGGAACATCTAGGTGACTTACCCAAGGTCACATGATGAGGGAAGTTCTGATCAGTGTGACCTCATCTTCCCCCTGATGCTTTAATGCCTGGTGTCAGGCTGTGCTTGTCTCTCTCTCTCTCTGTCTCCTTCCTTCCCTCCTGCCTCCTTTCCTTCCTTTCTCTTTTTTCTTTCCTTCATTTCATCCCTCTTTTCCTCATTCCTTCTCTTCTTCACTTCCTCTCTCTCGTTGCTTTTTCTTTTTCTTTCTTTTTTTTTTTGAGACAGAGTCTCACTCTTGTCACCCAGGCTGGAGTGCAGTGGCGCGATCTCGGCTCCCTGCAACCTCTGCCTCCCCGATTCAAGCGATTCTCCTGCCTCAGCCTTCCGAGTAGCTGGGATTACAGGTGCCTGCTACCATGTCTGGCTAATTTTTGTGTTTTTAGTGAAGATGGGGTTTCACCATGTTGGCCAGGCTGATTTTGAACTCCTGACCTCAGGTGATCCGCCTCCCTCGGCTTCCCAAAGTCCTGGGATGATAGGCGAGGGCCACCGGGCCTGGCCCCTCCTTCCTTTCTTTTATCTATTTCTTTCTTTTTTCCTTCCCTCCCTCCTCGCTCCTCTCCTCCCTCTTTCTTTCCTTTCCCTCATTTTTTCCTTTCCCTCCTTCTTTTGCTTTTATTATTGTGGTAAAATACATATAACATGAAATTTACCATTTTGACTAGTTCAATGCACAGCTCAGCGGCGTGACGCACATTCACATCGCTGTGCAACTGTCACCACCATCGGTCCCCAGAATATTTTAATCTTCCCAAGTGGAAACCCTGTCCTCATCAAACACTCACCCCCCATTTTCCCCTCCAACCCCAGCCCCCGGCAGCCACCGTTCCACTTTCTGTGTCTATGAGTTTGACACCTCCAGGGACCTCACGGAAAGGGAGTCGTGTGGTGTTTGTCCCCGTGTGTCTAGTTTATTTCACTCGGGGTAATGTCCTCGAGGCTCTTCCATGTTGCAGCGTGTGTCAGAATTTTCTGCCTTCTGATTCATTTCTTCAAAGCAAAGCACATCTTCCTGTTTCTATAGTATCATTAATACTGCTGTTTACGGTGGCATCCCAAGGCGGGGTGTGGGGAGCGGCCCTCCCCAGCAGCCGGGAGCATTTCTCATTGGCATTGTGTATCATTGCCAGGGCAGGGCAGTCATGAAAGGGGGCTGATTTCTATTTGGATTTTATTGTTGTTTTTAAATCCTCTGTAGTTGATCCCCTTGTTGCCACAGCCCTGGCCAGTTGTTCCCACTGTCCCCCAGGCTGGCATGTCCCTGGTCATTCATGTATCAATACATATTTATTTCGTTATTAATAGAAGAAGGGTTTTTTGCAAACCCCCAATTGGAGAGTTGACAGCACACTTCCCTCAGGGGATTCAGGGAGGATTTTGCGCTTGAGGTCAGTCTTCGGGAATCCACTGGCTCCGATGCACGCAGCTGTCGGCAGGCCTGGCCTCTGTGTGTGTCTGTGTGTGTGCTGCGCGTCTCTCTGTGTGTGCCTATATGTGTGTGTCTGTGTGTTTCTATGTCTGTATTTATGTGCATGTCTATGTGTATGCGTGTCTGTGTGTGACTGTCTATGTGTCTGTGTGTACCTGTATGCCTGTGTTTGTGTATGCCTGTGTATGTCTGTGTGTGTCTCTTTGTGTGTGTCTGTTTGTGTGTATGTCTAGGTGTCTAGATATGCATTTCTGTGTGTGTGTCTATGTGTCTGTGTCTCTGTGTGTCTCTGTGTGTGTCTGTGGGTGTCTGTGTGTGTCTGTGTGTGTGTGTGTCTGCATCTGTATGTCTGTGTGTCTGTGTGTGTGTATCTGTGCGTGTGTCTGTGCGTATATATGTGTGTGTCTGTGTGTGTCTGTGTGTGTATCTGTGTGTGTCTGTGTCTGTGTGTGTCTGTGTGTGTGTCTGTTTCTGTGTGCATCTGTGTGTCCATGTCTCTCTGTGTGTGTCTGTGTGCGTATGTGTCTGTGTATGTGCCTATGTGTATCTGTGTGTCTATGTGTCTGTGTGTGTCTGTGTCTGTGTGTCTATGTGTGTGTCTGTGTGTGCATATGTCTGTGTGTGTGTCTGTGTGTATATGTGTGTGTTTGTGTGTGTATATGTCCGTGTGTATCTGTGTGTCTCTGTGTGTATGTCTATGTGTGTGTGTCTGTGTGTGTGTGTCTGTGTGTCTATGTGTGTGTGTCCATGTCTCTCTGTGTGTGTCTTCCTGACACAGGTCCGTGTGTGTGTCTGTGTGTATCTGTGTCTGTGTGTCTATGTGTGGGTCTGTGTGTGTATATGTCTGTGTGTGTGTCTGTGTGTATCTGTGTGTATATGTGTGCGTCTGTGTGTGTATATGTCCGTGTGTGTGTGTGTGTGTGTATGTCTATGTGTGTGTGTGTGTGTCTGTGTGTGTGTGTGTCTGTATGTCGTGTGTGTGTTCATGCACAAATGTCAGGACGTCCCCAGGTGAGAGGACCTCCCCTCGTCCGGATGCCGACCCCTCGGAGTGCCGCTGAGGTTCCTGGTAGACTTTGTTTGGCACAGGGTCGGGGGTAAGGAGGAAAATCGGTGTGTTAAGGGAAGAAAAAGGAGGCCCAGGGGGAGACAAGGCAGCAAACGGAAACCAAAGGCTCCGCCATAAAATTTTGTGTGGAGATAGAGACTATGTTGCCTGGACTGGTCTTGAACTCTCGGGCTCTAGCAATCCTCCGCCTCAGCCTCACACATCACCAGAACTACTAGTGCGTGCTACCTTGTCTGGCTAATTTTTAAATTTTTTGTAGAGATGGAGTCTTGCTATGTTCCTCAGACTGGTCTCGAATTTCTGGGGTCAAGCAATCCTCCTGCCTCAGCCTCCCAAAGTGCTGAGATTACAGGCATGAGTCACCATACCCAGCTAATTTTTAAATTTTTTGTAGAGATGGGGTCTCACTATGTTGCCCAGGCTGGTCTTAAACTCCTGAGCTCAAGCAATCCTCCTGCCTCAGCCTCCCAAAGCTCTGGGATTGCAAGCATGAGCCACAACGCCGGGCGTGTTCACCTTTTCATTAATTCAACCTTGTCTTAGACAAATGTGGTGGCACTGAGGATAAAATGGGGGGACAGAGCACCCCCTTCCCTCCCACGGGGCTTATGATCTGCCGGGGTTCATACCATACCCAGCCTACAAAGGAGGAAGCTCATGGGAATCTGGGGGTTCCATGTGGAGTTTTTTGCTCAGGGACAGATGATGGGGAGGAGAGGGAAGTGGTCCCTTCTTATAAAGCACCCTGGTTCGCACTCTAAGAGAATGAAAATTGGGCTGGGCACAGTGGCTCACACCTGTAATCCCAGCACTTTAGGAGGTCAAGGCAGGTGGATCATCTGAGGTCAGGAGTTCGAGACCAGACTGGCCAACATAGTGAAACTCCATCTCTACTAAAAACACAAAATTAGCTGGGCATGGTGGTGCACGCCTGTAGTCCCAGCTACTCAGGAGGCTGAGGCAGGAGATTCGCTTGAACCCAGGAGGCAGAGGTTGCAATGAGCAGAGATCGTTCTACTGCACTCCAGCCTGGGCGACAGAGTGAGACCCTGTTTAAAGAAAAAAAAAAGAAAGAGAAGAAAATGAAAATTGGAGCACGTGTAAACCAGCCTTCCCGGTTGCAATGACAGTGACGGGGCCTGGCTTCCATCACTCCAGGTCATTCTACTCTGTCTTGTCATCTGTGGAGAATAAATGAGACGGAGAAGGTGCATGAGGCAGAATTGATTTTCTTGCCCAAACTGACTTCACAGAGCATCGTAATAAAAAGACGGGTCATTTACAATCCTGCTGTTCTCCTGAGGCTTCTCAGCCTTGAATAAGATGAACAATCCAGGGCTCCTGCTCCGCAGCCCTGGGGCCGCATCCTGCCCTACAGGGGCAGGCAAGGAGGAGAGGGACATGGGCAGAAGCATGGTCAGGTGCCACACGGCCTCAGTGAGTGCCAGCACTTACCACATCCCGGGAGAATGGGTTTTACTCTTTTTTTAAATCTTGTTTTGAGACAGGGTCTTGCTCTGTTGCCCAGGCTGAAGTGCAGTTGTGCAGTCACGGCTCACTGCAGCCTCCACATCCTGGGCTCAAGTGATCCTCCCACCTCAGCCTCCTGAGTAGCTGGGACCACGGGCACTTGCCACCACACCCACTTAGTTTTTGTATTTTTTGTAGAGATAGGGTTTTGCTATCTTGCCCAGGCTGGTCTCGAACTCCTGGGCTCAAGTGATCCTCCTACCTTGGCCTCCCAAAGTGCTGGGAATACAGACCTGAGCCACTGAGTCCGGCCCAAATACTTCTTGACAAAGAGAAATGATGGATGAAGAGGGGGGAAGGAGAGGGAAGAAGGAGGATGAAAAATCAGAAAGATTTTTGAAATATTTTCAAGATAATAAAATAAAAATGTCACTTTAGCGCCAAATAAAATCAAGTTGAGATATAAATCCAAATACAGTATTAAAAAAGAAAGAAATACAGCTGAACCCCTGGAGAAACCTGTCTTCAGCAGCCTGGACTGCCATATTTCATATTTCTGGGATCTCACATAATTCACATTTATTAGGTGCGGGGCGCAGTGGCTCATGCCTGTAATCCTAGCACTTTGGGAGGCTCAGGCAGGCAGATCACCCGAGGTCAGGAGTTTGAGACCAGCCTGGCCAACATGGAGAAACCCCGTCTGTATTAAAAAATGCAAAAAGTAACCAGGCATGGTGGCAGAGGCCTGTAATCCCAGTTACTCTGGAGGCTGAGACAGGAGAATTGCTTGAACCCAGGAGGCAGATGTTGCACTGAGCCAAGATCTCACCTCTGCACTCCACCCTGGGAGAGAGCAAGACTCCTTTTCAAACAAACAAACAAACGAAAATGAATTCACATTTATTAGGAAATCTCCTGTTGGCTTGGAAATAGAAGCCCTTCTAGCTGGGCCTTTTTTTTTTTTTTTTTTTTTTTAAGAGTCTGAGTCTCACTCTGTCACCCAGGCTGGCGTGCAGTGGCATGATCTCAGCCCACTGCAACCTCTGCCTCGCGGGCTCAAACCATCCTCCCTCCTCAGCCTCCTGAGTAGCTGGTACTACAGGCATGCACCACCACATCCAGCTAATTGCAATTTTTTTTTTTTTTTTGTAGAGATGGGGTTTTGCCATTTGGCCAGGCTGGTCTCAAACTCCTGGCCTCAAGTGATCTGCCTGCTTCACCCCCCTAAAATGGTGGGATTATAAGCATAAGCCACAGCGTCTGGCCTGGGCTGACTCTAGGGAACTCTTTGTCCAGGTCGCGGTTCCATCTCTGCCCAACTTCAGGACTGTCGTGCTCAGAGGAGCCTGTCCCAGGTCCCATCTTCCATTTCGGGGTCTGCAAGAAAGGTTTCAGCAGTAGCCTGCTCAGGCTCTCCCCTCCCTGAGATGAACCTGCAAAATTCCAAGGGTCTCTGGAGCAAAAGGGGCTATTTCTGGGCCCAGGCTCCGTGTCCAAGTTTGGTCTTCAAGGAGCACATGGTGAACCTGCCAAGGCTTCATCCCATCGCCCTCCTGGGAGGGCACAGATCTCCTTCCTCCCCCAAGGCCTCAACAAACAACAGCTGGGAATGTGGCTTCCAAAGCTGGCCAGAAAGGACTCCCCTCACCCCTCACTACCCCAAGGCGAGGGCCCAAAGGGAGCCTCTTGGCATTGACGGGCATTTATTTCCTCCTTTTCATTAAGAATGATTTCAAGCCTAGGCAACATAGTGAGACCCCGTCTCTACAAAAAAAAAAAAATTTTTTTTTAATTAGACAGGCATGGCGGTGCACACCTGTGGTCCCAGCTACTCAGGAGGCTGAGACAGGAGGATCGCTTGAGCTCGGGAGGTAGAGGGTACATTGAGCTGTGATCATGCCACTGCACTCCAGCCTGGGAGACAGAGGGGAGACCCTGTCTCAAAAATAATAGTAAAAATAATTTCAGATTTAAAATAGCCCTCATTCATTTAAAAAAAAAAAAACTTCGGGCAACACTTATAAATGTAAAGAAGGTTTTTAAAAAATCACCTGAAATCCCACCAGCCAGATAAGCTCACCGTGATCTGATCTGATCTTATCTTGATGATCAGAGTGGCACCCATTTTGCAAAAAAAGGGGTTAAGCTGTTCTAGAACCTTAAAAATACATACATATACATTTACATCCTCAGTTTTTTAAATATTCCATTATATGGGCTGGCTCACACCTGTAATCCTAGCACTTTGGGAGGCCAAGGCAGGAGGATCACTTGCACCCAGGGGTTTGAGACCATGTCACTACAAAAAAAAAAAAAAAATTAGCTGGGTATGGTGGCACATGCCTGTAGTCCCAGCTACTTGGGAGGCTGAGGTGGCAGGATTGCTAGAGCGCACAAGGTTGAGGCTGCAGTGAGCTTTGATC
>NW_012103031.1:2138826-2142616 GCF_000951045.1 Mandrillus leucophaeus | reverse complement strand
GAGGGAGGGGGGAGGGAGGGAGGGAGGGAAGGAGGAAGGAAGGAAATGTGGAGGCACAGTGACTACTTCCCCACAGCCATGCAGCTCGTGAGGCATTTGGTGATGCTCACCTGCCGTCACAGAACTCCACAAGGAACTGAGGAAAGAATGAAAGAGGAAAAGGGAGGGGAGAGATTGGAACTTAGGGGCCTATTTCCTAAATCTGGCTGTTTGAGGGCAGGGACCAAGCCCTCTGCATGTGTCAAGTCCGGGGGTTTCTGGATGGGAATGCCAAGAACGTCTCCATCTCCACCACCCCCCAAATGGAGCGTGGTGCTTGGGAGTCGTCGTTCCCATCCCAGAGACCTGGCTTTCATTCATTCAATAAATATGTCTTCGTCGTCTAATAGGTGCTAGGCACTTCACATATAGGAACTCATTTAATTCCTCTAACAACGGGATTTGGAGCCAGGCGCAGCAGCTCATGCCTGTAATCCAAGCACTTTGGGAGGCCGAGGTGGGAGGATTATGAGATCAGGAGTTTGACACCAGCCTGGCTAACACTGTGAAACCCCATCTCTACTAAAAATACAAAAAATTAGCCGGGCATGGCGGCATGTGCCTGTTGTCCCAGCTACTCGGGAGGCTGAGGCAGGAGAATCGCTTGAACCCGGGAGGCAGAGGTCGCCGTGATCTGAGATCGCACCGCTGCACTCCAGCCTGGGTGACGAGAGTGAAACTCCATCTCAAAAAAAAAAAAAAAAGAAAGAAGAAAAAGAAGAGAAATGGAGCCATATCTCAGATGCTGACTCATTGTGTGTCTTTGGGCAAATTGCTTCATCCTTCTGAGCCCATTTGCTCACCTGCTGAAAGGAGACCATTACTCATCTGCTCCACCCACCTGCCCAGGCTGTTGGAAGGATCAAAATTAGATAATGGACTCAGGGGACGTCTGTTTTTGTTGTTGTCCCAATGTCAACCCATGACTCTGGGGAATTTTTTGCAGCCAGAGGATTTAAGCCCGCTTGAGTTCTATAGAAAAACCCATTAAACTTTCTCCAGATACCATGAGCTAATGATTCCATCCAATGCACTTCTTGCTGAATTTTTAAAGGCAGAGCACTGTGTGTGCCCACTCATTCTTGAGCAGTGGCAGCCACCTGACAGTTCACCTGAGGCCTTCCCCAAAGCAAGCTCTGTCTTTCTCTTTCTTTCTTTCTTTTCTTTTCTTTCTTTTTCTTTTCTTTTCTTTCTTTTCTTTTTTTCTTTATTTTTCTTTCTTTCTTTCTTTTTCTCCTTCCTTCCTGCCTGCCTTCCTTCCTTCCTTCCTTCCTTCCTTCCTTCCTTCCTTCCTTCCTTCTTTCCTTCTCTCTCTCTCTTTTTCTTTCTTTCATTTGTTTATTTTGTTTTGAGACAGAGTCTGGCTCCGCCACCCAGGCTGGAGTGCAGTGCCGGGATCTCAGTTCACTGCAAACCTCCACCTCCTGGGTTCAAGCTATTCTCTTGCCTCAGCCTCCCGAGTAGCTGGTATTACAGGCACCCGCCACCACACCTGGCTAATTTTTGTATTTTTAGTAGAGGCGAGGTTTCACCATGTTGGCCAGGCTGGTCTTGAGCTCCTGACTTCAGGTCATCCACCCACCTCGGCCGTCCAAAGTGATGGGATTACAGGCATGAGCCATAGCGCCTGGCCTATTTTATTTTATTTTTATTTTAGAGACAGAGTCTCACTCTGTCACCCAGGCTGGAGTGCAGTGGTGTGAAGACGGCTTACTGCAGCCTCGAGTTCCCGGGCTCAAGCAAACCTCCTGCCTCAGCCTCCTGAGTAGCTGTAATTGCAGGTGCCTGCCACCACGCCCAGCTTATTTTTTTTTTTTTATTTTTGTAGAGACCAGGTCTTGCTATATTGCCCCGGTTGGAGAAGCAACATTATCTGAGATGGAACTTTCTGGAATATTAACCATTAAACCTCCCCACCCCCATGAGAAGCTCAAACCACAAGAGACCAAGGGGCAGCTCTTGCCGCAGGGGACCGGGAGCTGATGGCTTCCATTGCTGCAGATCCACCTGCCATCCTTTTCTACCCCGTCCTGGGTCCAGGAGGCTGACCCCCCGAGTACTTGCCTGGGTTCCTGCTTTCTGGCTCTAGTTGGGTTTGGCCGAAGGAGATGCTAGGAGGAGATGGGTGCACAGGAGGGGAGAGGTAAACGCACCCCCGGCTCTGCTGGGTCTGGTTGGTCAGCAGTTGCACTGTCCCCCTGGAGTTGCTCCGTGCCCCTGGGGGCCAACGCTTCTCCCGCAGCCACATCCAGGGTGCAGGGGCTTCGCCTGTGGCCTGAGCAGGGGGTGCTTTACTGTACCTACTGTCTTTCTTGAACCCTGCCCCACCTCAGTAAATTGGCTCTTCATTAAACCCTATGCAGTGAGGCTGGGCACCGCGGCTCATGCCTGTAATCCCAGCACTTTGGGAGGCCGAGGCGGGCGGATTACTCGAGCCCAGGACTTCGAGACCAGTCTGGGCAACATAGCAAGATCGACCTCCATCTCTAAAAAAATAAAAATAAAAGTAATCAGCCTGGGCCGGGCACAGTGGTTCATGTTTGTAATCCCAGCACTTTGGGAGGCCGAGGCAGGCGGATCACGAGGTCAGGAGTTCAACACCAGTCTGGCCAACACAGTGAAACGCCATCTCTACTAAAAATACAAAAATTAGCTGGGTGTGGTGGCAGGTGCTTGTAATCTCAGTTACTCGGGAGGCTGAGGCAGGAGAATTGCTTGAACCCAGGAGGCAGAGGTTGCAATGAGCTGAGATCACGCCACCGCACTCCAGCCTGGGTGACAGAGCGAGACAAGACTCCGTCTCAAAAATAAAAAAATAATAATCAGCCTGGCATGGTGGTGCACGCCTGTAGTCTCAGCTACTTGTGGGGCTGTGTGAGGCAGGAAGATCACTTGAGCCCAGGCGATTGAGGCTGCAGTGAGCTTTGATCGCACCACTACATTCCAGCCTGGGTGACAGAGCAAGACCCTGTCTCTAATAAATAGAAAAATAAATAAACGCTCTGCAGTGGCCCCACTGGAGTCTGCTGTTTCCTGCTGGGACCTGGACTAGGGCAGAAAGAAAACCTCTGGCCAGAGAATAGACCTTCCCAGAATCCCGGTGGGGCAGAGGCCCGTTTATTCTCACCAGCCTTTACCCCCATCAGCCAGAGCATGGTGATCACATGGGAATAAGCTAGAAGAACCTCAGGACCCAGACTTGGGAGGGTGGTCCACGGATGGGCTCCAGGCCCCAGCTGCCAGGTGACAGCTCCCACCAGCAGCCTCTCCCGGATCTCCGGACACTGCCGTCAAAAGGCCCGGAAGGGGATGGGACGTGGATCATCATAGGATTACACACAATTGAGCTGAAAGACTTATACAACACATAATCCTCATATCAGGTGGAGAACAATGTAAATTTCACCTCCATTTTAATCTCCCCTACTCTGCCCGGAGAAGCTCCACTTTTCTCTTTACAAACCAGAACTCTGCACAAGAATCTGCCCGTTAAAAGCTCTGCTGCTAAAGATATTAAAAACAGACCTGGCCAGGCATGGAGGCTCACAGCTGTAATCCCACCACTTTGGGAGGCTGAGACAGGACGATCGCTTGAGGCCAGGAGTTCAAGATCAGTGTGGGCAACATAGTGACTCCCCGCCAGCCTCTACAAAAAAAAAAAAAAAATTAAAAAGTTAGCTGGGTGTGGTGGCATGCCTGCCTGTAGTCCCAGCTACTTGGGAGGCTGAGGTGGGAGGATTGCTTAAGCCTG
>NW_012103031.1:2133382-2138486 GCF_000951045.1 Mandrillus leucophaeus | reverse complement strand
TTTTTTGAGACAAAGTCTTGCTCTGTTGCTCAGGCTGGAGTGCAGTGGTGCGATCTCAGCTCACTGCAACCTCTGCCTTCCGGGCTCAAGCAATTCTCCAGCCTCAGTTTCCCGAGTAGCTGGGATTAGAGGCGCACACCACTATGATCGGCTAATTTTTGTGTTTTTAGTAGAGATGGGGTTTCACCATGTAGGCCAGGCTGGTCTCGACTCCTGACCTCAGGTGATCCACCTGCCTCGGCCTCCCAAAGTGCTGGGATTACAGGCGTGAGCCACCTCATCCAACCCATGGTTGCTTATTAATATGATTCTTCATTGCTGGATTCCAGTTGTGAGAACACAATAATATGTTTGTAAATGGATTGCTGTCAGGGTCAGATGATAATAGGAAGCATTTGAAAACATCTATATGAACTTAAAAGGTTCTCTGGGTTTAAAATAGTTGCTTTTCAAAACTAGAGAGATTTTAAAAAGGAAATCAGTTTTGTGCTCAGATAGGTTCCTTTTTCTCTTGAGAATGAATTGGAGGATCTACAATCCAAATATAAAAGCTAAAACCAATCAACACTTAGAAGAAAACACAGGGGCAAATTTTCAAGACCTCGAACGTGGCCAAGGTTTCTTAAAGATGACACCAGAAGCACAAGTGACAAGAGAAAAAATAGATAGATTGGATTCAGCAACATTAACTCTTGTGCATCAAAGAACATTATCATGGCCGGACACAGTGGCTCACGCCTGTAATCCCAGCACTTTGGGAAGCCGAGGCGGGCAGATCATCTGAGGTCAGGAGTTCGAGGTCAGCCTGACCAACATGGTGAAACCCTGTCTCTACTAAAGATACAAAAAGTAACCAAGTGCAGTGCCAAGCTCATGCCTGTAGTCCCAGCACTTTGGGAAGCAGAGGCAGGAGGATTGCCTGAGCCCAGGAGTTAGAGACCAGCCTTGGCAACATGAGAAGTCCCCATCTCTACAAAAAATTCAAAAATTAAGGAGGCGCTGTGGTTCCTGACAGTTGTCTCAGCTACTTGGGAGTCTGAGATGGGAGGATCGCTTGAGCCTGGAAGGTTGAGGGGCTGCAGTGAGCCATGATCGTGCCACTGCATTCCAGCCTGGGTGACCAAGTGAGATCATGTCCCAAAAATAAATAAATAAATAAATAAATAGTAAAAGACTTAAATAGACATTTCTCCAAGGAAGATAAACAAGTACCAACAAGCACATGGCAAAGTCCTCAGCGTCATCAGTCATTAGGAAAATGCAAATCAAAGTCACAGTGAGATGCCACTTCACATTCACTAGTATGACTACAACTTTTTTTTAGTCCAACCAACGTGTTTATTAAGCAACTATGTACTAAACATTTACAAGTACCATATCCCATTTCTTTTTTTCATTTGTAACTTTTATTTTAGGTTCAGGGGTTTATGTGCAAGTCAGTTACACAGGTAAATTGTGTGTCACATGGGTTTGGTGTACAGAGTATTTTGTCACCCAGGCACTAAGGATAGTACCCCATAGGTACTTTTTTTTTTTGAGATGGAGTCTCCCTCTGTTGCCCAGGCTGGAGTACAATGGCACCATCTCAGCTCACTGCAACCTCCGCCTCCCGGGTTCAAGCGATTCTCCTGCCTCAGCCTCCCAAGTAAGCTGGGATTACAGGCATGCACCACCATGCCTGGCTAATTTTGTAATCATTTTAGTAGAGACGGAGTCTCACCCTGTTGGTCAGGCTGGACTCGAACTCCTGACCTCAAGTGATCCACCCGCCTCGGCCTCCCAAAGTGCTGGGATTACAAGCATAAGCCACCGCGCTTGGCACCATAGGTTCTATTTTTTGGACCTCACCCTCCTCCCGCCCTCCACCCTCAGATAGGCCTCGGTATCTATTGCTCCCTTCTTTGTGTCCATGTGAACTCAATGTTTAGCTCCCACCTATAAATGAAAACATGCAGTATTTGTTTTTCTGTTCCTGCATTAGTTTGCTTAGGTTAATGGCCTCCAGCTCCACCCATGTTACCGCAAAGGACATGATCTTGCTCACTTTTTTTTTTTTTTTTTTGAGACGGAGTCTCAAATCCATCGCCCAAGCTGCTCCATCGCCCAGGCTGGAGTGCAGTGGCCCAATCTCGGCTCACTACAAGCTCCGCCTCCAGGGTTCATGCCATTCTCCTGCCTCAGCCTCCCTATAGCTGGGACTACAGGCACCTGGCTAATTTTTTTTTTATTTTTTAGTAGAGACGGGGTTTCACCATGTTAGCCAGGATGGTCTCGATCTTCTGACTGTGTGATCCGCCTGCCTCGGCCTCCCAAAGTGCTGGGATTACAGGCGTGAGCCACCGCGCCTGGCCTATCTTTTCCATGCTGTATACGCACCATATTTTCTGTATCCAGTCTACCACTGATGGGCATTTTGGTTGATTACATGGATGACTACAATTTTTACAAATGGAAATAATATGTGTCAGTGAGAATGTAGAGAAATTAGACTCCTTGCGGCAGTTCCTCAAACAGCTAAATGTAGAATGATCATATGACCTAGAAAGTCCACTCTTAGATAAATATGTGAAAGAATTAAAAACAGGCCCTCACAAACTATACGTGCACATACGTTCATAGCAGCATTATTCACAAGAGCCAAAAGGTGGAAACAAACCAAATGTCAGTCAACGAATGAAGGGACAAAAAAATTGTGGTATATCCATACAATGGATTATCATTCTATTTATTTATCTTTATTTTTTTTTTTTTTTTTGAGACAAAGTCTGGCCCTGTCCCCCAGGTTGGAGTGCAGTGGTGCGATCTCGGCTCACTGCAGCCTCCGCCTCCCAGGTTCAAGTGATTCTCCTGCCTCAGCCTCCCGAATAGCTGGGATTACAGGTGCCCACCTCCATGCCTGGCTAATTTTTGTATTTTTAGTAGACAAGGGGTTTCACCGTGTTAGCCAGGCTGATTTTGAACTCCTGACCTCAAGGGATCCACCCGCCTCTGCCTCAGATTACAGGCATGAGCCACCATACCCGACCAGATTAGTATTGAGCCTTAAGAAGGAATGAAGTGTTGGTACAAGATACAGCATGGATGAACTTTGAAAACGATGCAAAAGGTTACACATTGTATGATTCCATTCATATGAAATCTCTAGAATAGGTAAAGCCACAGAGGCAGAAGGCCAATCGGTGGTAACCAGGAGCTAGGGGAGAAATTGCTTATTGGGTAGTAGGCTTCCTTTTGGGCTGATGAAGACGTTCTGAAACTAGATAGAGACGACAGTTGCACAACATTGTGAGTGCACTAAATGCCACTGGATTGTTGGCTTAAAGTGGTTAATTTTATGTTATATAAATTTCACCTCAATTTATTTACACTTAGGTAAGATTTAATATCTTTCAAAAAAAGTCAATGACATTTAAATACGCATCATTAATGAAGGAGTTTAGTCCCTATTTTCATCATAGGATTACATACAGTTGAGCTTAACGGCTTAAACAGGCCAGCCGAGATGGCTCACTCCTGTACTCCCAGCCCTTTGGGATGCCGAGGCGGGAGGATCACCCAAGCTCAGGAGTTCGAGACCAACCTGGCCAACGTGGTAAAACCCTATCTCTACTAAAAATACAAAAAATTAGCCAGGTGTGGTGGCATGCACCTGTAATCCCAGGTACTTGGGAGGCTGAGGCAGGAGAATTGCTTGAACGTGGGAGGCAGAGGTTGCAGTGAGCCAAGATCGCGCCACTGCACTCCAGCCTGGGTGACAGAGTGAGACTGACTCAAAAAAATAAAATAAAAATAAAAATAAAAGGCTTATACAACACATGGTCTTGGTATCAAGTGAACAAAAATGTAAATTTCACGTCAATTCTTAAAAAGTGAATTGGGGATGTAGAGTATAGAGATAGGGGGATGATGGATGCCAGGAAGCACGTCCCCAAGGCAGTTTCTCCCTCTAGATACAGAGGCCATCTCTGAACTCAAGGACAACACAAAGGACTCCTAGGGTTCACCCACCCAGCCACCCACTTTACAGATTGGAAAGTCAAGGCCAGAGACAGCAGGGACTTGCTCAAGGCTACATGTCACATGGGAAGCCATAGAGGAGTTAGAGCGAGGGCTTTAGGGGCTTGAGGCTGTCACTGCGCCCATGACACTGCATGGCCATGGTGGCTGCAGGGGGCCTATGGCTGTGATCAGAAGAGTAAAGTCCAAGCTAACATGGGCCTTCCAGCCTGAACATGTGGAAGAGACAGTGTCATCAACCGATTGGTTATCCCAGTTCATCCACGCCAAAGGCTCTGTATGAGTCAACCCAGGTCTTCCTTGACCGTCAGCCCCTCCGTGAAGGCAGTTGTAACTTTAAGAGGAAAACTCATTACCCAGCTGTTCTATTTCTGCCCACAGCCTTCACCGCTGGGCTGAGGTCATCAGTTTCCCCACAAGGGTAATGGGAGGAAGGTGAATGTCTTAGATGCAGGGCATTCACGGATCCCCCCTGAGGGACCCAGGAGTGCCCAGTCAGGGCCTGGAAGGAGACGCCAGCTAAGCTCCTGGACCCCTGAGGGCGTCTCTTCTTTTTTAAGGTTTTGCTGACCCAGATCTGTTAGGCAGGTATAAAAGGGAATGGCCAGGCTCGGCCAGGCACCCGGACTCTTCCAGTGTGGTCTCAGGTAGGAACCTACGGGATGCTGGGGAAGATGGGAACAGGGAGGGCTTGCAGTGGAGGACAACCGGTGGGAGGAGAGTAGAGGTGATGATAAGAGATGAGCCGGGGGAAGGAGGGGATGAGCATTTTACCATCACCTGCCTGCCCCAGGGGCTGCAGAGACAGTATCTCATTTAATCCTCCAAATTGCCCAGTGCGGTGGCTCACGCCTGTAATCTTAGCATTTTGGGAGGCTGAGGCAGGAGGATCTCTTGAGGCCAGGAGTTCAAGACCAGCCTGGGCAACATAGCAAGACCCTGTCCCTACAAAAACATTAAAAATTAGCAGGGCATGGTGGTGTGCACCTGTAGTTTCAGCTCCTTGGGAGACTGAGGTGGGAGGATCGCTTGTGCCCAGGAGTTGGAGGCTGCAGTGAGCTATGATCGTACCACTGTACTCCAGCCT
>NW_012103031.1:2131434-2132542 GCF_000951045.1 Mandrillus leucophaeus | reverse complement strand
TGGTGGTGGGCGCCTGTAATCCCAGCTACTCAGGAGGCTGAAGCAGGAGAATTGCTTGAACCCGGGAGGGGCAGAGTTTGCAGTGAGCTGAGATCGTGCCACTGCACTCCAGCCTGGGTGACAATAGCGGAATTCCTTAAAAAAAAAAAAAAAAAAAAAAATACAAGTGCCTGGCACAGTGGCTTATACGTGCAAATTCAGCACTTTGGGAGGACGAGGTGGAAGGATTGCTTGAGGCCAGGAGTTCAAGACTTCAGGGAGCTATGATTGCATGACTGCACTCCAGCCTGGGTGACAGAATGAGACCCTGTTCTAAATAAATAAATAAAGTCAAGCAGCCTAATTGGTATAAACAAAGGCAACTGTCTTACCTCCCCTACCCCCATTAGAGCAATTGAAAAGAAACTCAGTTCTCAGATGTGGGCATATGTTTCATTTTAGTGACAAGTAGAATGCGTCTTCACCTGACTGCTGGCACATGCATTTCTTTTCTCTTTTTCTTTTCTTTTTTATTTTTAGACAGGGTCTTGCTCTATCACCCAGGCTGGAGCACAGTGGCACAATCTCGGCTCACTGCAACCTCCACCTCCCAGGTTCAAGCGATTCTCGTACCTCAGCCTCCCAAGTAGCTGGGATTACAGGCACCTACCACTACACCCAGCTAATTTTCGTATTTTTAGTAGAGACGGGGTTTCATCATCCCGAGCTTGAGGCCAGGTTGATCTCAAACTCCAGATCTCAGGTGATCCCCCCCCACCTCAGCCTCCCAAAGTGCTGGGATCACAGGCGTGAGTACCCGCACCCGATCACATTTCCTTTTCGTGTGGATTTTGGTCTCATCTGCCTGGTGGTTTCCATCTATGTTAAGCAGAACCAGGGAAACTGGCAACAAAAAGATGATGCAATTGAGTCACCAGAGGCAGCAAATGACAAAAGGAAGTTTACGTAGAGCTATTGTAGCTTCCAGAAGGGGCAGGGGCAAGGCTGGACAAGGCAGCTTAGCTGCCCAGGAACCAGGTCTCCCGGATGCTGGATACAGACTCCTAGATGCTATGGCAGAAGCCAGAACTCCCAGCTCAGTGCTCCCTGCTGACAGGGCATAGGAAGG
>NW_012103031.1:2123282-2125799 GCF_000951045.1 Mandrillus leucophaeus | reverse complement strand
TGTGACATGGCAGTAAGGCAATAATAAATGTCCTTATTAATAAATTTAAAGAATGATATCAAAATGAGGGTTTAAAGAGACCATAATTTTAAAGTTGACATGAAGATAAACAGTATTTTGAGACATCTGCAGCCACCCTAACGAGAAGTGAAGAGCTTTGATTTTTGCTAGGAGAAAACAGAGGCAGTGATGGTGCTACTGCAGTCTATGGCCTCTGTTCATATCAGATAGAAAGAGAAAACCAAGTGGCAATTGATTTCCTGTCCCATTTATTTCACAGATCCTGGTTAGAAACCCTACCTTTAACCTCTCCATGCCCCAGTATTCTCCTTCATAAAATGGGCTTCCTGATCCCTACCTCACAGCCTTAGTGTGAGGAACATATGAGATGACAGAGGTAGAAGCATTTGTGTTGTTGGGAGTGGGGGGCACTTAACTGTGACGATTTATTAGCTTGTTTCCTTTTTAAATATAACTTCAACTTTTATTTTAGATTCTGGGGGTATATGTGCAGGTTTTTTACATGGGTATATTGAGTGACACTGGGATTTGGGATCCAAATGATCCCATCACACAGGTGGTAAGCATAGTATCAAATAGGTCATTCTTCAACCCTTGCCTCCCTCCCGCTCTCCCCTATCTAGTAGTCCCCATTGTCTATTGTTTCTGTCTGTACGTCTGTCTGTACCCACTTATAAGCTCCCACTTATAAATGAAAACATGTGGTATTTGGTTTTCTGATTCTATGTTAATTCACTTAGAATAATGGCCTCCAGCTGCATCCATGTTGCTACAAAGGACGTGATTTCATTCTTTTTTACAGCTGCATAATATTTCATGGTGTATATGTACCACATTTTCCTTCTGTTTTTTGAGGTTTTTTTTTTAAAGACAGGTTCTCGCTTTCTCACCTAAGCTGGAGTGCAGTGGTACAATCATGGCTTCCTGCAGCCTTGACCTCCCCAACTCAAGCGATCCTCCTGCCTTAGCCCTGAGAGTAGCTAGGACTACAGGCACACACCACCATGCCTGGCTAATTTTTAAATGTTTTTGTAGACATGGGGTCTTGCTATGTTGCCCAGGCTGGTCTCAAACTCCTGGGCTCAAGCTGTCCTTCCACCTTGGCTTCCCAAAGTGCTGGGATTATAGGTGTGAGCCTCTGTACCTGGCCTGTACCACATTTTCTTTATCTAATCCACCACTGATGGCCACCTAGGTTGATTCCATGTCTTTGCCATTGTGAATAATGCTGCAGTGAACATACAGGTGCATGTGTCTTTTTGGTAGGACGACTTAGTTTTCCCTTTGGGTATATAGCCAGGAATAGGATGGCTGGGTTGAATAATAGTTCTGTTTTAAGTTCTTTGAGAAATCTCCATACTGCTTTCTACAGTGGCTGAACAATTAGCTTCTTTCTTATTCTTGGTTATGAAAACCTAATGGCACCAAGACAGACAAGGTGACATGAGAGAAGAAAGCCTCTATCTTTCTCGGGACATTGGCTCCAGCCTGTCCACCAGCTTCAGCAGCTTGTCTCTGCTTCCCCCCACAGCACCCAGGGAAGTACTGGTTCCTGCCCTCAGTTCCTTCCTGCTCCATCTTCAACCAAGCTGCCATGCCTGGTGGGTACAAAGGGGAGTGTGGGGACGATGTGGATCCTATGCCTTTCCTGGCACCTCCCGAGAAGGAGAGGATTGAAGCCATGAACAAGCCCTATGACATTAAGAGGTCCTGCTGGGTCAAAGATGAGAAGGAAGGCTTCGTCGCTGGGGAGATCCAGTCTGAACAGGGTGACCAAGTCACCGTGAAGACAATCACCAACCAGGTGAGTGGGTCTCGATCTCCAGGATGAAACCAAGTGGCAGGCACCCAGGCCTTTTCTAGGCATTCTCCTGCCCAGAAGGCAGGGTGGCAGAAAGAGCAGGTGCCTCCAAGTCCTGTGTGCTGGGGTCAAATCCAGACTCGCCTACACTCAAGCTGTGCTGTCCTGGGCAAGATGCATTCCCTCTCTGAGCTATATCACAATAGAGATTCCGAGACAGGACACATGAAAGCACTTCATAGACTCTAAAGCAGTACTGTGCATAAGGGATGATCATGAGAGTTACTTACCTTTGATGTCTCAAACGGCTCTCAAGTGGAAGCTATTTTCTAAGCATGAGAGTGAGCATGTCACTCATGATCATGTCACTGTGTGCCATGGCCCCTGGTGGCATGAGGGGCATGAGAGAGGGTACAGAACACCCTGGCTCACTGGCTGAGCTCTTCAGCTGCATGAAGAACAGATGGTGGTTCCTAGGTCCCTTGGAGCATGGCGGTGGTGTGCTGGATGCGATGGCTTGTGATGGCTTTTAATGGGTTGCAAAGACCCAACCTTGCTTGTGATGGCTTGCAGGGACCCACCTAGCTTACTATGGCTAGCAAGGACCCAACCTGGCTTCTCTTGGATTGCAGGGATCCAACCTGGCTTGTGATGGTTTGCAAGGACCCCAACACTAAACAATGAGGGACTTTACA
>NW_012103031.1:2116571-2117137 GCF_000951045.1 Mandrillus leucophaeus | reverse complement strand
CACTCTGCCCTTCCCTTGGTCTGCAAAGCATCATCTTTCCCTCTGAAGACTCTTAGCTTTTGCATTCCACGAGCTACATTGTCTGTACGTTTTGTGGTTCATGATTTATTTAAGTCGGTCTTAGTTATCAAAGATACCTGAGAAGAGCCGTTGCCTGGAGGGACAGGAGGGTTTTGGATTCGGGAGGGGCCTGGAAGTGGGGAGTCATTAGCAAGCAGGAGGCTGGTAGCCACTGAAAGGGATAGAACCTGGTGTCAGAGACCTGCACGTCCTTCAGGGCAGCTCCTGGCTGGAGGGGCCTGTGTCCTAAACCACCAGGCCCACGCAACAGCAGTGACACCTTAGCTTGCTGTTTACAGCAGAACCATCATTAAAAAAACAGTACAAAGGCCTGGCACAGTGGCTTATACCTGCAAACCCAGCACTTTGAGAGGCTGAGATGGGTGGATCACTTGAGGTCAGGAGATCAAGACCAGCCTGGCCAACATGGTGAAACCCTGTCTCTACTAAAAATACAAAAATTAGCTGGGCATGGTGGTGGGCGCCTGTAATCCCAGCTACTCAGG
>NW_012103031.1:2110213-2111656 GCF_000951045.1 Mandrillus leucophaeus | reverse complement strand
CCCCAGGCTAGAGTGCAGTGGCACAATCTCAGCTCACCGCAACCTCTGCTTCCAAGGTTGAAGTGATTCTCATACCTCAGTCTCCCGAGTAGCTGGGACTATAGGCACACACCACCATACTTGTCTAATTTTTTTGTATTTTTGTTAGAGATGGGCTTTTGCCGTGTTGACCAGGCTGGTTTCTAACTCCTGGCCTCAAGTGATCCACCTGTCTCGGCCTCCCAAAATGCTGAGATTACAGGCATGAGCCGTGGCACCCTGCCTAACTTTCTAATTTTTATAGAGACAGGGTGTTGGTATGTTGCTCAGGCTGGTCTTGAACTCCTGGCCTCGAGCAATCTTCCTGCCTCAGCCTCCTGAAAGTGCTGGAATTACAGGCGTGAGCCACCTCCACCCAGTCAATCACTGGTATTTTCATATCAAATTACAGTAGTTGCAGACATCTCAAAATATAATTAATTCTTACTGCTGCTCCAAAACTACAGTGCTTGTGAGACCTGCTGCTAGATTATGTTATTTGATGCATTTATAAAGAGGTACATCTATTACTAGATCATGCATTTTTAATATTTTATTAATTATATTTTAATGTCGTGTTTCCCTGGTAATCCTACATATTTTATTGCTTGAATTTGAAATATTTTGTCCAACAGGACCACAGGTATCACCAGACAACCAAAGGGGTTCCTGGCCTGCGAGGGCACAAGACCCCTGCCCACCTCCTCTCCTTTCTTGTTTTCTGTGCAACAGCGGAGCTTTCGGTGCTAGGATAGCGGGGGTGGACGACGCAGAAAAAAAGTTCCAGCCAGAACTCTCTACGCCAGGCCCCACAGGGAGGCGAGAGGAGGAGAAAGCGCCTGGCTGTGCCTCAGTGGCTTGCCTGTTGTGACTCAGCTTCTTTTGGAAAAACCGGGGGTGTTGGCAGGAGAGGCTGCAGGCGCAGTACAGCGGTTGCCCAGCGCACAATTAGGAGTCCCTCATCTAAAGGCTGAGGCTGTACCCTTGGCCTTGAGAAATGCACTGCTGGCAAAGGGGCTCAGAACCACACCCTCCCTGAACCTTCGAGAAGGTTCTTCATCCCCAAGACGAACTGGGGAGGCCCCTGATTTCTGTTTTTGTTCCCTTGCGCCTCCAGATCCCCTCCTTCCTGGGGATTCAGTGAAACCGTTTGGGGTTTGGGAATTGAGAGACCCAGACTGTCCTCGTTTTAGGAGAGACAATGATTGACCCAGGCAATCACTTTGTACCTGGGACCTGCTTGACGTCTGGTGAAGCCTGTGGACCCTGCTCAGATTAGTGTTTTTAAATGAATAAAATAGGCTGGGCATGGTGGCTCATGCCTGTAATCCTAGCACTTTGGGACGCTGAGGCAGGCGGATCACTTGAGGTCAGGAGTTCAAAACCAGCCTGGCCAACATGGTGAAACCCTGTCTCTACTAAAAA
>NW_012103031.1:2099464-2105839 GCF_000951045.1 Mandrillus leucophaeus | reverse complement strand
GAGAAACGTTGTCTCAAAAAAAAAAGGAAGCCAGAGACCTCAGTGATCAGAACTGGCAACAGCTATATTTTTATCTGTTCCTGCCTTTGAGAGGAGCAGTGGTGAAAAGATGCGGCTATAATGGGTTTGAATGAAAGTCAAGCAGGAGAAACATAGTTTTCGGAGAGGAGAGTGCTGCAGTGTTGTGAGAAATGATGGGTGATGATAGTGGAGACCCAGAGTGCATCCAAGTTTGGATGCACATTTAAGGACAACACAATTTCCTTGAGTATCTGCAGCAGACAGGGCTGGCCAGCCGGGTTTGGGACAGAAAAGATGGAGCCTACGACGCTGACTTCCCTGGCTCCTAAAATAAAGGCCAAGTTCTCCATTCCTCTACTGAAAGTGAAGTGTCTGCACATGGACGAGGACCAGAGATCTGGAAACCCCAAACCCAGCTTGAGGCCAGGCATGGTGGCTCATGCCTGTAATCCCACCACTTTGGGAGGCTGGGCAGGGAGGATCACCTGAGGTCAGGAGTTTCAGACCAGCCTGGCCAACATGGTGAAACCCCATCTCTACCAAAAATACAAAAATTAGTCGGGCGTGGTGGCCTGCGCCTGTAATCCCAGCTACTCGAGAGGCTGAGGCAGAATTGCTTGAACCCAGGAGGCGGAGGTTGCAGTGAGCTGAGATCATGCCACTGCACTCCAGCATGAGTGACAGAGTGAGACTCTGTCTCAGAAAAACAAAAACAAACAAAAAACAGCTTGATTTACTAAGGGTGTGGTAACCATTACGGGGAGTGGGGGTGGATTTTCCAGAACTGTCAAGATTTCAAATTATCTGCCTATTGTACTAATAAATTATTAAAAGTCCCAGAAATCCCAGTATGGATTCAGGCCTCACATCTAAGGCTGCAGGCAGCCAAAAGATACTTGTTTTCCAGCTCGTGTGTCTTCAGCTTTGATCCCAGATGCTGGAGCTTCTTCAGAGCTGGCGCTAGTTTTTGTTTTTTTGTTTTGTTTTTTTCTTGCTCTGTCACCCAGGCTGGAGTGCAGCGGCATGATCTCGGCTCACTGCAACCCCCGCCCCCTGGGTTCAAACAATTCTCCTGCCCCAGCCTCCCAAGTAGCTGGGATTACAGGAGTGCGCGACCACGCCCAGCTAATTTTTGTATTTTTAGTAGAGACAGGGTTTCGCCATGTTGGCCAGGCTGGTCTTGAAATCCTGACCTCAAGTGGTCCACCCACCTAGGCCTCCCAAAGCGCTGGGATTACAGGCGTGAGCCACTGCACCCGGCCTAGTTTTCATTTATAGATGAAGAAATTGGGGTGCAGCATGGGGAAGAGATCTGCCCACATGGCACAGGCGCAAACACACCTACTGATGAACACTCATTGCTGTTTTGTTTGTTTTCTTCTTTTCTTGCTTGCTTTCGGTTTTATCCTTGACGGTGGCTTGGAGGGAGCAAGGGAATGTCTTTTTTTCAAATGGAACAGTGGCTACAATGTGGTGGCTCACACCTGTAACACTTTTGGGGGCCAAGATGGGAGGATCATTGGAGGCCAAGAGTTTAAGACCAGCATAGGCAACATAGCAAGACCTTGTCTCTAGAAAAAAAAGTTTAAAATTAGCCAGGCGTGGTGGTGTGCACCTGTAGTCCCAGCTAATCGGGAGGCTGAGGCAGGAGGATGACTTGAGCCCAAGAGATCGAAGCTGCAGTGAGCTGTGATTGTACCACTGCACTCCAGCCTGGGCAACAGAGCAAGATTATGTGTCAAAAAATAAAATTAAATTAAAAATTAAAAATGGAGAAGTTTGGCTGGTCTGAAGGTAGTGAGTTATCTCAATTAACTGTTCATGGTCAGTTACAGATCAAAATCCTTGTTCCACTCTTCCACCCACCCTTCTCATTACTGCACTTAGTCTTTAAAAAAAAAAAAGAAAAGTGAAATGGAAAAGCTCATTGCTATTTCGAAATCACCGCTAACTCTCAAGGCAGAGAGCCAAGAGTCACATCTTTGCAAAGTGTTCATGGGATCAAAGAGTAAGCTCTGATCATCTATCAGGATGGATTTGGCTGGAAAAGAAGCACAGCCCAGAGGTTCTCTGTAACATAGGGAGGGAACGTCATAGTTTATAAGGTATTTTTACATGATTCCACTTCAGTTCATATAATTCTCCCAGCAACCTGCCAAGGAGACTACTGTCATCTCAACTTCAGAGAGGAGGCAGTTGAAGCTGCATTGGCCTCAGAAGTGCCTCCCCATCCCAGGACACGCAAGGGGATGTGGCTGGACCAGGACTTGGGTCCACTGCATGCTCCACTCCATCTCCTTCTGGGACTCCAGAGGGTGTGTGGTGACCTGGGCCAGATGCCCCATGCCTGGTACGGCACTATTTCCTGATGCCTGTGCTGCTGTGTCTTGACCCTCCCCAGACACTCACTATGAAGAAGGATGATATCCAGCAGATGAACCCACCCAAATTCTACCAGGCCAGCGACATGGCAGACATGACCTTCCTGAATGAGGCCAGTGTCCTAGACAATCTGCGCCAACGCTACACCAACATGAGGATCTACGTGAGTGCTGGGGATGGGGTGAGCGCAGGGAGGAAGGAGTGACTGCAGATCTTCTGCTCTTCTTTTGATGAGGAGGGGGGTGGCTACTCCACCCTGCCCAGCTCTCAATACACATTACGACTTAGACAAAGGCACAGAGACCACATTTCTGACGTTAGAATTTCTACCCAGGCCGGGCGCGGTGGCTCAAGCCTGTAATCCCAGCACTTTGGGAGGCTGAGACGGGCAGATCACGAGGTCAGGAGATCGAGACCATCCTGGCTAACACAGTGAAACCCCATCTCTACTAAAAAATACAAAAAAAAAAAAAAAAAAAAAAAAACTAGCCGGGCGAGGTGGCGGGCGCCTGTAGTCCCAGCTACTCAGGAGGCTGAGGCAGGAGAATGGCGTGAACCCGGGAGGCGGAGCTTGCAGTGAGCCGAGATCAGGCCACTGCACTCCAGCCTAGGCGACAGAGCAAGACTCCGTCTCAAAAAAAAAGAATTTCCACCCAAAGCCTTCGCCATCTCAGTAATGGCACCATATCCATGAGCAGCTGAAACACATTTTGCTGAGGCTGTCACCCAAAAATCTTCCTCCTCAGGCTCCACTCCTCTTCCTCAAACTCTCAAATCAAAACATCATTTTTCCCCTAGTGACTTCATGTGCCATTATTAGAAGTCCATCCATCCATCTATCCATTCATCCATCTATCCATTCATCCATCCATACATCCATCCAAACATTCATCCATCTAAACACCCATCCATCCATCCAAATATCTACCCATCCATCCAAACATCTATCCATCAACCCAAACATCCAAACATTCATCCACCCATCCCTCCATCCAAACATCTATCCATCAATCCAAACATTCATCCACCTATCCAAACATCCATACACCTATCCATCCATCCAAACATCTATCCATCAATCCAAACATCCAAACATTCATCCACCTACCCAAACATCCATCCCTCCATCCATCAACCAAACATCCATCCATTCATCCATCCATCCACTCATCCACCCAACCAAATATCCAAATATCCATCCATCCATTCAATCATTCATCAAAACACTCATCCACCCATCCATCCAACAAACATTGAGGAAATGTGATGTAATTGTAGCCTGAGGCACTTAGGAAGGACAACAGACTGCATCCTTGAAGAAGTTCAGTTTCACTTTGTCTGACACGATGACCAGAGTGAGTTACAATCAGTCCTTTGAGCATCTTGGAAATCTTAAGACAGAAAGATGATTTTCTGAAGGTGTTGCAACTTAACTCCCAAAATGGGTTGTCTAAGGATGTATTGGTGTTTGCCTCTCTAGATGTCTTTACTAAAAAGGAAAGAGGCTTATCTGGTAGGAATAGGTAAGGTGCAGCCTGATTCCCAGGTAAGGGCCTGCCGGGGGTTCCCCCTCCCTGGGCGTATGGTTATAGCCAAGAGGGCTTCTGTGACCCCAGATTCATCCTGCTTTAATACTACTGTGGTTCTAGATTCAGGCCCCAGCAGCACCATAGACCCAGGTGGTGCTGGAAGTTCTCTGAAAAGCTCTTGAAGATATTTGCTAAGTCTGGAGGTTAGCAGGGCATCCTTGGACCCCAGGTCTAGAAAGAGCCATACCCGGCCAGGCACGGTGGCTCACACCTGTAATCCCAGCACTTTGGGAGACCGAGGCAGGTGGATCAAGAGGTCAGGAGATTGAGACCATCCTGGCTAACACGGTGAAACCCCGTCTCTACTAAAAACACACAAAAAAATTAGCCGGGGGTGGTGGCAGACGCCTATAGTCCCAGCTACTCAGGAGGCTGAGGCAGGAGAATGGTGGGAACCCAGGAGGCGGCGGAGCTTGCAGTGAGCCGAGATCGCACCACTGCACTCCGGCCTGGGAAACCGAGCGAGACTCCATCTCAAAAAAAAAAAAAAAAAAGAGAGAGAGAGAAATAGTCACACCCACTCCCGGCTGAGCCTGGAGCCTGGAGCCTGGGCTGAAAAAAAAAAAAAAAAAAAGAGAGAGAGAGAAATAGTCACACCCACTCCCGGCTGAGCCTGGAGCCTGGAGCCTGGGCTGAGAATGTCAAGATGCAGGCTAAAAGGTCAAGCTCAGGGCCAGGGCTTACCTGGGGCTATTCTGCATGCAAGCCCTTGTTCCTCCTGGGTGACCACATCATGACTTTGGGCCAAGGGACTGCAGGCTCTGTGGAGTATAGCCTGAGACACCAGGGCAGGAGTCCCCTCCTACATTAAAGCGCCTCGATAGAGCCACTAGTGCAACAACTCTAGCTGGCAAGGGCTGATCCCAGCTGCTTCTCTCTCAATTCCTCCTGACCACAGCAGGGAGGTAACTGGCTTCCAGGCTGCTGTCTGCCCCCACCCCACAGCTGAGACAGGCTGGAGGGGAAGAGTGATTCCATGGCTGGCGTCCCGGGATGAGACACCGTGTGTCATACTCTCAGCTGTTCCACTGGGTTTCCTTCATTATCTCTTTAGTCTTTTTTCCTGTGGATCAGTTTCTACTTAATAAGTTTCCTTTTGAAAATTCAGCATATCCCAGTCATGCTAAGGAGAAGCTGGTGGCAGGGAGAGGGGTTGATAGGGAGCAGTTATTCTTATTTGGTTCAAAATGGAAGGGTTTAAAGTTGAACTGAAACCAAGTATTTGGTGGAGGGTTTAGAGGTCAATGTGACTGTCTAGCAAGGAGAAGGGAAATTTAAGGTTCATAGATTTGGCCATTTCCTATCTTCACTTATTCTTCCTGCTCTTCATTTATTTAATGATGTAATTGGTTTTTCTGGGGTTTTGTTGTTTGTTTGTTTGCTTGTTTGTTTGAGATGGAGTCTCACTCTGTCGCCCAGGCTGGAGTGCAATGGCGTAGTCTCAGCTCATTGCAACCTCCACTTCCCAGGTTCAGGCGATTCTCCTGCCTCAGCCCTGTTAGTAGCTAGGATTACAAACATGCGCTACCATGCCCAGCTAATTTTTGTATTTTTAGTAGACACAGGGTTTCACCATGTTGCTCACGCTGGTCTCGAACTCCTGACCTCGTGATCTGCCTGCTTCAGCCTCCCGAAGTGCTGGGATTCACAGGCATGAGCCACTGCACTTGGCCTTCCTGTTCTTTTTTTTAAAACAGGGTGATTTCCTACAAAATTGCAATCTTGGAGTGAAAAGAAAGTTGGGGTCTCTTTTTAAGAGGAGGTCAAGGCTGGGTGCAGTGGCTCATGCCTGTAATCCCAGCACTTTGGGAGGCCAGCGTAGGTGGATTGTTTGAGGACAGGAGTTCATGACAAGCCTGAGCAACACAGTAAGACTCCCATCTCTACAAAAAAAACTTTTTAATTATCCAGGCTTAGTGGGCACATGCCTGTAGTCCCAGCTACTTGGGATGTTGAGGTGGAAGGATCGCTTGAGCCCAGGAGGTCAAGGCTGCAGTGAGCTATGATCGTACCACTGCACTCCAGCCTGAGAGACAGAGCAAGCCTCTGTCTCTAAAAAAAAAAGAAAGAAAAAGAAAAAAAAAGAAAAAGATAGGTGGTCAAACCTAGCTGCCACAAGTAGGGAGCTGCATCCACACAGTGAAGATTCCACAGCTTTTGAATCACCCTAGACATCTCTTGATGGACTCTCATGGAAAGCCAGATATATTAAGTGGCAAAAGCAAAATATAAAACAGTACTATAGGCTGGGCACAGTGGCTCACGCCTGTAATCCCAGCACTTTGGCAGGCCAAGGTGGGTGCATCCCTTGAGGTCAGGAGTTTGTGACCAGCCTGGCCAATATGGTGAAATCCCATCTCTACTAAAAATACAAAAATTAGCC
>NW_012103031.1:2092148-2097894 GCF_000951045.1 Mandrillus leucophaeus | reverse complement strand
TGCCACCATGCCCAGCTAATTTTTATATTATTAGTAGAGATGGGGTTTCAACACGTTGGGCAGGCTGCTCCTGAACTCCTGACCTCAGGTGATCCACCCACCTCGGCCTACCAAAGTGCTGGGTTTACAGGCATGAGCCACCGCACCAGGCCATGATTTGTATTTAAGAGATGGGGTCTCTGTTGCCCAGGCTGGAGTGCAGTGGTGTAATCTTAGCTCACCGCAGTCTAGAACTTCTGGGCTCAAGCAATCCTCCTGCTTCAGCTTCCTGAGTAGCTGAGACTATAGGTATGTGCCACTATGCCCAGATAATTTTTTAATTTTTTGAAGAGACAGGGTTTCACCATCTTGCCCAGGCAGGTCTTGAACTCCTGGGCTCCAGCCTCAGCTTCCCAAAATGCTGGGATTACAGGCATGAGTCATGCTGTCCAGCCCTCTGTGATTTTTGTCCTCATTTCTCTTTATGTTGCTTAGGGCTGGGTAGCTTTATGGCAACTCTGGGCTGGTAGAAAGAGTGGCTGATAAATTCCTGATCCTTTCTGCAAGGGTGTATGTACACTGCAGGGATGGGCACGGGGCCACAGATCCCACAGGATCCTGGATTTTGGCCTCCAAGTGTAGCCAAGGCCACGATCTAAGCCAGTTGGAATCTGGGGAAGCCCTGACTGGCTGGGGCATTGTTGAATGCCTAGTTTCTAAATGTTTCCTAATTACACCTTCCTGTTTCTTGTTTTCTTCCCTACAGATCGTGAAAATCAGTCTATGCTAATCACGTAAGTGTCTCTTCCATCTCTCAGTCTATACACATATAATTAGATCTGTGTCTTACACATATAATCAAGCCTTCCTAGAATTAATTGTGGGACTTTGTTTGGAACTCTGCAGGCAGTGAGTGGGCTTAGCAGGGCGGGTGAGGCTGCACCTGCTAAACTGATGGAGTGGCCTCCCTGTCTCCTGGACCTCCCCACCTGCCTGTCTGTCCTAGCTAGGGGGTGAAATGTGAACAGAAATGTGTACCTTTGAGGCCAGGTGTGGTGGCTCACACCTGTAATCCCAGGGTTTTGGGAGGCTGAGGCAGGAGGATCGTTTGAACCCATGAGTTTGAGACCACCCTGGGCAACATAGTGAGACCCCATCTCTACAAAAAATTAGCCAGTGTGGTGGTGCACACCTGTAGTCCCAGCTACTCAGGAGGCTGAGACAGGAGGATTGCTTGAGCTCAGGAGGTTGAGGCTGCAGTGAGCTATGATCACACCACTGCACTCCACAGACGACAGAGCAAGACTCTCTCAAAAAAAAAAAAAAGAGAGAGAGAGAGAAAGAAAAGAAAAGAGCACTTTTCCTTTCTTTGAGATGGAATCTCACTCTATGGTCTAGGTTGGAGTGCAGTGGCACTATCTCGGCTCACTGCAAGCTCCGCCTCCTGGGTTCAAGCGATTCTCCTGCCTCAGCCTCCCAAGTAGCTGGGATTACAGGCACGTGCCACCATGTCTGGCTAATTTTTGTATTTTTAATAGAGACGGGGCTTCACCATGCTGGCCAGGCTGGTCTCGAACTCCTAACCTCAGGTGATCCTCCCACCTCGGCCTCCTGAAGTGCTAGAATTATAGGCATGAGCCTCTGTGCCTGGTTAACTTTTGTATTTTTAGTAGAGATGGGGTCTCACCTTGTTGGCCAGGCTGATCTTGCTTCTTTTCTCTGCGGCTGACCGCCCCCTCTTCCCGCTTCTCTTGTCCGCTCTTTTTTTCCACCTGCAGCGGAGAATCTGGTGCTGGTAAGACTGAGAACACGAAGAAGGTCATCCAGTACTTTGCCAACATCGGAGGAACTGGCAAACAGACCACAGATAAGAAGGTAGAGCTGACTGGGTGGGCTCAGGGTCTATTTTCCGCCACACAGTGGCGACCCTTCAATCTTTACAGCTGCTCACAGCTTAGGGCCATTTTACAGATGAGGAGACTGAGGCTTAGAGCGAAGTGACTTGGATGGGGTCACACAGGGAGAAGGTGGCCATAAATCAGGGTCTTCTCCCCGAGGACTTGTTCTGCTGCCCCAGGCCATGTCTGCGTCCAGAGGGACAGGTAGCAGAGCCCCTTGTACTTGGCAGAGGAGAAACGGGAAAGTTCGCTGCCTGTTAAGTGGCTTCTGCAGGCCCTGGCTGCCCCAGGGGCACAAAGAGCCTTAGGTGGGCAGCCAGCTAAGGCAACTGTAAAAGGCCGACAGAGGCCAGTCACAGTGGCTCATGCCTATAATCCCAGTACTCTGGGAGGCTGAGGTGGGAGGTCACTTGAGTCCAGGAGTTAGAGACCAACCTGGGCAACATAGCAAGACACCATCTCCACAAAAAACTTTAAAAATTAGCTGGGAGTGGTGGCATGTACCTATAGTCCCAGCTACTCAGGAGGCTGAAGTGGGAGGATCACTTAAGACCAGGAGCTGGAGGCTGCAGTGAGCCAAGATAGCGCCACTGCACTCCAGCCTGGGCAACAGAGCAAAACCCTGTGTCAAAAAAGGGGCGGGGGGATGTGTAGGGAGGGGTTTCAGACTTGCTCAGAGGGCTCTCTGCCAACAGCAGAGTGAGGAAACAGTAGCTAGGGATCAAGTCCAAGTGGCTGCCCATGTCCCCAGGTGCCTGTCCCAGTGTCATGGAGCCACAGAGGGACAGACGCTGTCAGGCAGGGGCCCTCCTCTCAGGTTACTACATGCAGCCCCTCTGGCCCTGATTTTCTGGCCACCCCAAGGCCATTCTCCTCCTGGGTTCCCAGCACATGAGCCACTGTCATTTGCAAGCCCAGTCCCTCAGCCCTGGCCTCCCAGGCAGCGGCCAACTAACTTTGGGTTTCTTTCTGCGTCAGGGGTCTCTGGAGGATCAGATCATCCAGGCAAACCCCGTGCTGGAGGCCTTCGGGAACGCCAAGACCACCAGGAACAACAACTCCTCTCGCTTCGTAAGTGTGGGGGCTGCATGAGAGGCCCCCCGGGTGGTGAGACAGGTGTCACAACCCCGCCCCAGGTAAAGAAATTGAGGCTGGTTTAAATTAAGGTCAAAGGGGTGGGGCAAGTGAAGACATCCCCTTCCCAGAGATGTTTAAGGCACAGCAATCAGAATCAAATTGGCAACGAGGCAAAACTAATTCAAAAGACAAATAATCCCTCGTGGAATTCAGTGCAAGATTTGAAGACTCTTCCTAACCGGTCCAATCAGCCTCAACACCGAGAACTACAAATTGCAAATTTAACAGGTCATTTTGTATCAAAACATCAATTATGAAGCACGTAGAATTTTTCAATGGTATGAAAACATTCTCTGGGTTCTGCAGAGACCCGGACAGGGTTAACTTTTTTTTGTTTTGATTTTTTTTGCCCCTCAGAAATTGGTTTTCTTTGATGTATCCAAGTCTTACATTTCTCAACAAAGAAAAAAACAAAATCTCTATTAGCATAAAAGAAGGAGGCTGGGCACAGTGGCACACTCCTGTAATCCCAGCACTTTGGGAAGCCAAGGCAGGAGGATCCCTTGAGCCCAGGCAGAGTTGCCAGGCCAGCCTCGGCAACATAGCAAGACCAGCCCCCATCTCTATAAAAAATAAAAATTAGCCAGGCATGGCCATGCATGCCTGTAGTCCCAGCTACTTGGGAGGCTAAGGTGGGAGGATCACCTGAGCCCAGGAAGTCGAGGTTGCAGTGAGCTAAGATTATGCCACTGCATTCCAGCCTGGGCAACAGAGCAAGACCATGTCTTGGGGGGTGGGGGGTGGGGGGTAAAAAGTATCTAATCAGCAAACAGAACCCTCTTTAGTATTAATATTTAAGTCAAGTGGCTTTGATGCAGAACCTTGGCGACAATAAGGGTGGAGGCGCTGGGAGGTCACCTGGGGAGACAGATTAACAGCAGCAAGAAGCTGCAACCTCCTTCCACGCTGGAGGGACATAAGACAGGTGCTGTCCTAGAGTCCTAGTGGGTTCTTAAACCAGTGCAGCTATCTGGTGGGAGCTGCAGTCACAGAGGCACCCTGAGACGCCAACTAGAGAGGAGCGATGCCCTGTCCTCGTCTCCCTCACTCCCGCGTCTCCTCTGGGGCTTCCCATTGGCAGAGCGCAGTGAGCTTGCACGAAGCCTGGGAAAACAGGGCTGGCAGGGGGTGAGGGGAGGAACAGAGGTGAGTGCAGACAGGCCCAGGAGCAGCCGAGGTAGAGAGAGAGAATCCTGTTTCCGGGAGAATTTACTGATGGCTCTGCCATGCAAGCCAGAGCGAGGAATGACACGGAAGTCTCCCCATAAAGAAGCATGGGAGGTGCTCCAAATTCGCATGGTGCCTGGTCTCTACACAGAATTCCAAAGGGTAGCAGCCCTCCTGCTGGCACTTCTCTCCCTGACAAATGCCCCAAACCACAGACCCTAGATTTAGCTCCGAGACCTGTCCGTGTGCTTCTCTGCCTATCTTCGTGGGAAATCCACTACTGCAATAGAGCCCAGTTACATCCCCGCAGGCCCCAATCAGCAACCCTTGGCCAACTCTGGGCCACTTATTGCTCTAAAGCTATGGCCGACCTCCCTCCTGATCCCTCCCCTCTCTTCCCTGCTCAGGGCAAGTTCATCCGAATCCACTTCGGAACCACAGGGAAACTGGCTGGAGCCGACATCGAGAGCTGTAAGTCAGGCCCTCCTTGGAGGGTTTGTCTGGGCAGCTACATGATCTGTGAGGCCCAGTGCAACATGAAAATGAAGGGCTCTTGTTAAAAAATACCAAGAATTTCAGGCCAGGCGAGGTGGCTTATGCCTGTAATCCTAGCACTTTGGGAGGCCGAGGCGGGAGGGTTGCTTGAACCTAGGAGTTCAAGACCAGCTGGGCAACATAGTAAGATCCCATCTCTACAAAACAATGTGAAAAATTAGCCTGGCATGGTGGTACATGCTTGTAGTCCCAGCTACTCAGGAGGCTAAGGCAAGTGGATCGCTTGAGCCCAGGAGTTAGAGGCTGCAGTGAACAGTCACCAGTGGTGACTGTTCTGGGCTTTAAGGAGAGGGGATTCCTGCTTTGAATCTGGGAGGCAGAGGTTGCAGTGAGCCGAGACCACTCCATTGCACTCCAGCCTGGGCAACAGAGCAAGACTCCATCTCAAAATAAATAAATAAATAATCACACCATTGCACTCCAGCCTGGGCAACGCAGCAAGACCTTGTCTCTAAAAATCGTAATAATAATACAGGAATTTCGAAACAGCAACAGAGGAGCATTAAACCAAGTGGGAGGTCCTTCTGATTGCAGCCTGTTAGTGCCCAGGAGGCTGGCCCCATTCCCAGGACTCCCTCCGTGACAGTCAGGTCCCTGGAGGCTGCCTGTCTGGGAAGAGCGAAACGTGGGGCTCACCACCACTGGTGTCTGTTTTGGGCTTTATGGAGAGGGGATTCCTGCTTTGTACGGAGCCCTGAACTCCAGGGGAACAGCTGTGTACTCACCAGGATCTTCACTTCTTTTTCAGATCTCTTAGAGAAATCTCGTGTCATCTCACAGCAAGCAGCCGAGAGAAGCTACCACATCTTCTACCAGATTCTCTCAAACAAGAAGCCTGAACTTGTTGGTAAAGACCTTTATGTCTATCCACCTGCCCCTGACCTTGCTTTTCTTCTTTTCCATAAGGAAAGATTTCCCATGTGTAGGGAGTCTCGTGTCACTCCTGGGGTTCTGTGATAATGTCTTCAGTTTAAAGTGATGTGAATGGGGCTGGGCGTGGTGGCTCATGC
>NW_012103031.1:2076055-2089328 GCF_000951045.1 Mandrillus leucophaeus | reverse complement strand
TAAATAAATAAAATTAGCCAGGTGTGGTGGCACGCACCTGTTATCCCAGGTACTCGGGAAGCTAAAGTGGGAGGATCACTTGAGCCCAGGAGTTCTAGGCTGCAGTGAACCATGATCGTGCCACTGTACCCTACTCTGGGCAAAAAGGTAAGACCCAATCTCAAAAAATAAAATAAAATAACAATAATAATACCTCCCTTTCTTGAGCACTTACTATGTGCCAAGCACTGGACTAAACGTTGTCACATCATTCTGATCTATCCTTATCATCACCATCTTGCAGATGATGAAACAGAAGCCAGAGAGGTTATTGTAAATAAATAAAATGACTATATTGCAGAACATCTGATCTGGGCCCCTTGGAGGAAAACAGAACTCTCCCTGTTCAGGGGATGTCCAATTCCAGCGTCCATGCCTTGCCACAGTGGCCCTTTGGCGTGGCCCCACTGTGGCAGTCCTATGGCCTCCACTATGTAGAATGAGAGGCCAGGGGTCACGTGACTTCATCTCTCTGTTGCTTTGCAGGAAGCCTTTGATGTGCTGGGCTTCAGCGCCGAGGAGAAGATGGCCGTGTATAAGCTGACAGGAGGTATCATGCACTTTGGGAACATGAAGTTCAAGCAGAAGCCCAGAGAGGAGCAAGCTGAAGTGGACACCACTGAGGGTGGGTACTGGGGCTGGGGCTGCTCAGAGACAAGGTGGCCAGTGTGGGAAGTTCCCTGCTTTCCAGGGCTTTGTGACCATTTCAGGGATATGCCAGCTCTATGTGGCTGCAAACCATGCATGTTCAGACATTGATATTTTCAGAAAGGCACAATTGAGAGTCAAGACGTGATTTTGGTTTTGTGTTGTCGTTGTTGTTTTAATTTGTATTTATTTTTTGAGACAAGGTCTCGGTTTGTTGCCTAGGTGTGAGTGCAGAGGTGCAGTCACGCAGTTGTGGCTCACTGCAGTCTCAACCTTTTAGGCTCAAATGATCCTCCTGCTTCAACCTCCTCAGTAGCTGGGACTACAGGTGCACGCCACCACACCTGGCTGATTTTTTTTCTGTTTGTAGAAAGGGGTCTTGCTATATTGCCCAGGCTGGTCTCAAACTCCTACCTTAACCACCCAAAGTGCTGGAATCACAGGCATAAGCCACCTTGCCCAGCTGCCACCTGACCTTGAGCAAGTGTAGAAATTACCACGTCTTTGTTTTCTCATTGGCAAAATGGGATCTCCTCCACCCTGCCTTTCACCCCATCCCTGAACCACAAGAGATGTTGCCAGGTTTCTCCTGGACATGGCAACATCTTCCTTGCACTCACCTAATTTTTCCATCTCTACTCAGTGGCTGACAAAGTCGCCCATCTCATGGGTCTCAACTCTGGTGAACTGCAGAAGGGCATCACCAGGCCCCGGGTCAAAGTCGGCAATGAGTTTGTGCAAAAAGGTCAGAACATGGAACAGTGCCAAAACTCCATTGGGGCTCTGGGCAAGGCTGTCTATGACAAGATGTTCAAGTGGCTGGTGGCCAGGATTAACAAGACCTTGGACACCAAGATGCAGAGGCAGTTCTTCATTGGAGTGCTGGACATCGCTGGCTTTGAGATCTTTGAGGTGGGCTTGGCCTTGCATTTGGTTTTTGCTTTGGGGTGGCTGTCCTCCTTATGTAAGCTACTTTTTTGCTTATGTAAGTTATAAAGTTCTCTTGTTTCTCACCTTGGACCTGGGGCAGACCAATCTCGGTTTGCCACTGGATCTCTGACTTTTGGACTCCAGAAATTTCCAGCTTCATTTGTATGGTTCCAAGTCATAAAGAATGGTGTGAACTTTAAGGATGGGATGAGTGGTGTGCTGAAGCGAGCCTGTACTGGCTAACAAGATTGTGTTATTTTCAGGAATTCTGTGAGCCAGTTGACATCATGTTGATAGCTTGAAATTAGCCATGGCTTGAATATTTACACCATGGAAATTGGCAAACACTATAAATCAGGGGTTTGGTTTTTAAGAAGAGCTGATTTATCAGCTCACCACATTAAAAAAAAAAAAAAGCTTGTAAACCCCTTTTATTAGTCCATTTTCAAACTGCTATAAAGAACTACCTGAGACTGAGTAATTTATAAAGAAGAGAGGCTTAATTGACTCACAGTTCTGCATGGCTGCGGAGGCCTCAGGAAACTTACAATCACGGTGAAAGGCAAAGCGGAAGCAGACACGTCTTACATGGTGGCAGGAGAGAGAGAGCAAGGCAGGAGGTGCCAAATACTTTTAAACCATCAGATCTCATGAGAACTCCCTTGCTATCACGAGAACAGCATGAGGGAAATCTGACCCTATGATCCAATGTGGGGATTACAATTCGAGATGAGATTTGGGTGGGGACATAGAGCCAAACCATATCACCCCTTAAACTCCTTCATCTTACAGATGAGGAGGAGAAAAACTACAGAGAAAAAGACAAACTGCCCTCAGGCATACGGGGTTCAGATCCATAGAGCATTTCGAGTGATTTCCATCCCTGGAAAGAAAATGGTTCTTTCTTCAATGATTTCTATTCAGACTGGGGCCGCATGCAGTGGCTCATGTCTGTAATCCCAGCACTTTGGGAGGCAGAGGTGGGAGGATCACTTGAGCCCAGGAGTTTGAGACCAGCCTGGGCAACAGGGTGAGACCTCATCTCTTTTTTTATTTTTATTTGTGTTTTTTGTTTTGTTTTGTTTTTGAGACAGAGCTTCACACTTTTTGCCCAGGCTAGAGTACAGTGGAGCCATCTCAGCCCACTGCAACCTCCGCCTCCTGGGTGCAAGTGATTCTCCCGCCTCAGCCCTCTGAGTAGCTGGGATTAAAGGCATGTGCAACCATGCTCAGCTAATTTTGTATTTTTAGTAGAGACAGGGTTTTACCATCTACCTGTCTACCATCCAGGCCTGAAGTCTGGTTGCCTGGATTTTGGGTCTGAACATCATACTGTGTGGCCGGAGGCATGTGTTAAACCACTTTGTGCCTCTGTAGAGGAGGGAACAGAGAGCTGCTTCTCATAGGGTGCTAAATGGCTATTGTTAGGCACTTAGGGCAGTGCCTGACACTAGTGGGCCCTCTGCAAAGTTTTGTGTTGCTTTTGGTCACTTCATTCAATCCTAGGAGAGGCTCTCTCTGTGCCTGTGCTGACACCCCTCTTTCTGCCCTCCTGCCACCACAGTTCAACAGCTTTGAGCAGCTGTGCATCAACTTCACCAACGAGAAGCTGCAGCAGTTCTTCAACCACCACATGTTCGTGCTGGAGCAGGAGGAGTACAAGAGGGAAGGCATCGAGTGGGTCTTCATCGACTTTGGCCTCGACCTGCAGGCCTGCATCGACCTCCTGGAAAAGGTGACTTGCTTCTCAAAGGAGGGGCTTGGAGAGAGGCCAGGGCCAAGGGATGTCACTGGTGCATGCAGGGAGGTGGCACTTGGCTTCAGGGAAGTCAGTGACACCACTGATGACCTTCCTTGGTATGACCTCTAGCTCCCCATCTGCAAAATGGGTACTGAAGTGACTGCAATGACTACTGTTCATTGGGCTATTGTATGCCACCATTCACTGGATCATCACAACCTATTGTATGTGGGGGAGGGGATACTTTCATTACACCCATTTCATAGATGGGAACATTGAGGCACAGAGAAGGGAACTCGCTTGTCCAAGGTCCCACAACCTGTGAGTGGCAGAGTCAGGCTCTGACCCAGGCAATACAATAGTTTCGCCTATAACCACATCCACATGGAAGGTCTCAGCAAATAGTCCCCTTCAAGAATGTGTATTGTGGCCAGGCATGGTGGCTCATGCCTGTAATCCCAGCACTTTGGGAGGCCAAGGCAGGTGGATCACCTGAGGTCAGGAGTTTTGAGACCAGCCTGGCCAACATGGTAAAACCTCATCTCTAATACAAAAATTAGCTGGGTGTGGTGGCGGGTACCTGTAATCCCAGCTACTTGGGAGGCTGAGGCAGGAGAATCACTTGAACCTGGAGGCGGAGGTTGCAGTGAGCCGAGCCCGCGCCACTGCACTCCAGCCTGGGTGACAGAGCGAGACTCTGTCTCAAAACAAATAAATTAAATAAAAAAACAAAAGCAAAGAGCACAGGTGGCATTGACGTCCCCATTTTTTAGAAGGCCAAGCTTGCCAGGGGCCACTGTTTAGTGGGATTAGCATTTGGGAAGCTATCTGGTCCCTTCAGATCTCAGTCTTCCCTTCTGTTGGACTCGATGAATTCAGCCTCTTTCAAGTCTTAATGGTCATGGTGTTTAATGACAAGGCCACAGAGCACCAGGCACTGTTCCCAGATGTCACCAGGCACTGTTTCCAGATGTCACTGCACAGAGTCCTGCTTCCTGGATGGCCACATGGGTGTCTGATGCATCTCTACACTGGCCCTGGGCTCAGTGCCAGTTTGACCTCTTTTGGGACCTGCAACCTCTTCTAACATCACCCTGTTCCCTTCCCTCCCAGCCCATGGGCATCTTCTCCATCTTGGAGGAACAGTGTGTCTTCCCCAAAGCCACCGATGCCACGTTCAAGGCAGCCCTGTATGACAATCACCTGGGCAAGTCCAGCAACTTCCTGAAGCCCAAGGGGGGCAAGGGCAAGGGGCCCGAGGCCCACTTCGAGCTCGTTCACTACGCAGGCACCGTGAGTACTGGCCTCAGGGTCCCTCTGTGTTTCGGGTCCCAGCTGGCTGCCATCACTGCCACTATTGTAGGTACATGCTGACATACCTCTCCAGACACGTCCCGCTTCCACTAGCACAACCATGGTATAACAGGGTGATCAGCCAATTGAAATGAGTGCCGCTCACACCTCCTCATCACTTCTCTAAAGGAGATATCCATTGGGGAGCAGCTATCAGACCTGTCTAGGCCACACCCTGCCCAGGCCCATCAGACTTGTCTGGGCCCTTGGTTTGACAGCTGAAGTTCAGTCTTGGCCAGAAATGACAATACTTGCAAAAAGAACAAAAAAGAATAAACAACAAAAAAATTCCACAAGCCCATTAATTACTCCCAACTGATAACTTGGCTATCTGACAGCTTGTAGCCACCAAACCAACAAGGTGACATTTATAGAGTGGTTTTTTCACTCGTGACAAACTTAGTCCTTGGGAAGTGGGGAAATTAAGTGCAACCAGGACTCAGGTTGCATTTGCATAATTAATAGGGGAGGTGACATTCGTCCTGCCAGCTTATGAGAATGCATTTGGTTCCCTCGGGATTTTATTATCGCTGTAAGTGCCAATGTTCCTGTTACCCACAGAGGTTGCTGAGCCTCCATGGGCTTGACTGCCACGAAACAGCAGCCTTAAGACGGAGCTGTCGGGAAAGTCATGATGGCATTGGGCATCAGGGCCAAGGTTTTATGATACCATCAACCATAACCGTAATGCCAATTGCTTGTAAAATGGATTTGGCCGATACTTGGAGCAAACAGCAGGCTTGGGACCAAATTGCAGCTCTCCATCCCCTTTTCCCACACTGAACTGAGAAGAGTTCCTTATTTATAGCAATGGAACATTCAAAGTCAAGTGGGACCTGTGCATTTCCAAGAAGGCCCTAAAATAAGGCACAGAGATGACAAATGTCTTTGTGCTGCACAGGAGATGGCAAGCCCAGAAGTTCTGGCATCTCCTCTACTTACCTCACTTCTCTGTGCTCAATGGAAGGACCTGAAAGACTCCTTCCTCCCTACCCTTGCAATGGGGACCATGTGGCAAGATGGGAAGCAGAAATTAGTGGATGTCCAATTACCTGGATATATGCAGTCCCCAGTGCTGGATGGATGGAGCCCCCTTTCCACCAGCCAATGACCCTACAGTGGTATAAGAGAATGTGCATGCTCCCCTAGCAAGAAGAGACCCTACAGTGTTTCAAGAGGGGCTGCATGCTTCCAAGCGAAGAGATTTCTTCATGTAGCTCACGATTCTACAGCCACGGTCAGTCACTGACAGCAAACCACTAGGCAGAAAAAGACCGAAGGGTCAGGGAGGGTCAGTGTGGCCAGCAGAGTAAGCTGTGCAAGAGAAGGTCACACAGTCCAGGAGAGAGTAGCAGGGGAGTCTGGGTTTATGTGCAAAGCTCAGAGTTGGGGTATCCTAGATGGGCAAACTGCAAACGCCCAAGAAGGTAGATGATGGAGCCTCCAACTCAGATGGGGCTTCAGGGGCATCCCAGGACACAAGGCAAGTTATCAGGACAAGAACTGGAGCCCCAGGACATGGGAGTGAAATTTGGTCCTGGGAGCTGAGAACGGGAGAGAGCTGTAAGAGGGGCTCTAGCTGTGGCACCTGAAAGGGGGAGGCTGGACCTCAAAGTTATGCACTCGTGTTTGCCCTCTCCAGGTGGGATATAACATCACAGGCTGGCTGGAGAAGAACAAAGACCCCCTGAATGAAACAGTGGTGGGCTTGTTCCAGAAATCGACTGTGGCAATCCTGGCCCTTCTCTTCAAAGAAGAGGAGGCTGCAGGTAGGGCTGACCCCTTGTTGTGTCCAGTCTCCCTGTGCTGATGCCATTTTGTGGCCCAAAATGGAAAGAAGGAACCAAAACTCTTTGATTCAACTCTTGTGGAATGAGTGAGAGAGTGAACCAATGAATGAATGAATGAAAAGTGGCTGAGATAGGCCATGGATGATACTGCAAAAGAGGCATGTAGAGGCAACCTGGGAGCTTCCAGTGACTGACCTGATTGCTGGGCACATCTCGCCTCTAGGTGGATGGATACTGCTTTGGAAAAGTTGACACCCAGATGCTCTGTGTTTCTTTCCTGTTTCCCCCTCCCTTGTCAGAAGCAAATGCCAAACTCAGCCCTGCCTCCCAATCAATAGAGGTCATGGAGCTCACAGAGTAATGCCCTGGTGGATGCTGCCCCACCCCATAGGGTTGCCAATTAGTGGGGCCAGAAACACCAGTCTCCCTGGTCTCACCACCAAAGTGCACCTTCTCCCGTGGTCTATGGGTGCTTCTTCCTCCCCAGGCAATGGGAGCTGTTTGTCACCTTGCACCAGAAATCACAAAAGGCTGCACCCTCCCAAGGAGCACAGCAGCTCTTTTGACAATTACACTGTAGCCAGCCCATTTGACCACTCCCTGGTAGATCTCATTTTCCTCATGTGAGGGTCCCCCTTATCCAGCCCCAAGATAAGCCGTTTTGAATCCAAAGAATGGGTGTGCTTTGGTGCAGCGTGCTTAATGAGGCTGCCTTTCTCCACACTCGGTACTGACGTGAAACGTGCTTGTCCCTTCCTCAGCCGGAAGCAAGAAGCAGAAGAGAGGCTCCTCCTTCATGACAGTCTCCAACTTCTACAGGGTAAGCAGGGGTGCCCCCAACCCTCCCTTTCAATCTTGGGTGGTCTGGCTGCTGCTTCATGACCCGGGGCAGCCTGATTTCATTTCTCTGTCTATGATCACCTCTTTACCTGGAGGGGTCTGTTTCCTTCTGAAGAGGCCACAGAATCAAAGGACCATTGGGCAGAAGAGAGCTTTACAGAAGGCCCAGTCCAACTATATCATTTTTGGATTTAAACCTGGAGAGTAAAGGGATTTGTGCAGTGTGACCACGCGAGATAGCAATGCCCAAGATCTCGTGTCCTAGAGATGGCTGGCAGGTCTTGGGCTGGCTACAACTTCCATGAAGTTTGGGCATTACCTTCCAAAGTGCAGTCTACAAGGAGATGTTGCACAAAGCAAGATGTCAACACTTTTCAAGAATCAGGCTGTCCCAAGGCAGAGTAGGCCACCTCATTGGAGATATCCAAGCAGAGGAGGAGGGAGCATCCATTAGGGAAGTTAACAGTGGACAGGGCTTTGCCCACATAGACCCTACAGTTCCTCCTGGTACTGAGATTCTACAATGAACCAGCTCTTAATCTGGAGGGGCCCCACTTCTTACAAACCACAGCCCCTTGAGCAAGTCATTGGACCTTGAGAGCGGTGCTGCCCAACGGCACTTTCTGCAATGATGAACCGTTCTCTTCTGCACTGCCCAATATGGTAGCCACTAACCACATGTGGCTGAGTTTTAATTCAGTTTTAAGTGAATAAATTCTAAATAAAATACCTCTCCTGGGCGCAGATGTCCTGCAACATCAATGCAAAGTTTCACTCACTCATTCTCTGTCCTCCAACCCCAGGAGCAGCTGAACAAGCTGATGACCACCCTCCATAGCACCGCACCCCATTTTGTCCGCTGTATTGTCCCCAATGAGTTTAAGCAATCGGGTATGTTGTGGGGTCACGGCTCCCTGCTGGAAGTCCTGAGGTTCTATGAAGTTAGTTTTCATTCCAAATTAAGTCCACCTTTCATCACCAAGGCTGATGGGGGCAAAACAAGGCTCAGAGAGAAATCTCAACAATGGGTCATCCAAGAATCATATTCTAGCTGCTTTATAAAGCAGAATAGTGCCCAACCAGCTAGAAATCAAACTCAGGGGAGCTTTTGGGCATTGGTCAAATGGTGGGGGACCTGGGGCCTCCAGGACAGTGACAGGAGAAGCCTGGGGATGATGGCACAGATGCTCAGTTCAGCTTCCTTGAGTGGCCAGGACTGGCCTGTCCCACCCCAGAGGAGGGATTCTCCATCTTGCACCCTCCCCCTTGGCAGGTGTGGTGGATGCCCACCTGATCATGCACCAGCTAGCTTGCAATGGTGTCCTGGAAGGCATCCGAATCTGCAGGAAGGGCTTCCCAAACAGGCTGCAGTACCCGGAGTTCAAACAGAGGTGAGTGATGTCTCCCTCAGTGCAAGGCTTAGATGCCCAGGAGTTAACCAACTGATAAGTCACATCCCACTGCAGCAGACACAATGGTGCTCTGTCAATACCACCTCACTGTCAGTCACTACCTTAGTACACACTGGCCCAAATTTCAGATGAGATTGGGTATGTTCAGGGAGGTATGGCCATAGATGCTGGCCCAAATTTCAACTGCCAGCCCTTGCATTTCTTGGCTGCTGGATGCTTCTTTACCCCTCCTTGGCAAGCTGTCCTGGGAATTAATGCCTCCCTGGAAGGAGCCCTCAATCAGTGACTGAGGAGAGCTGGTGTATAAATACCGCAGCTCCCTCACCCTTCAGGTAGCTAAGTCTGAGACATTTTCCACACATGTGCTCAGATAGCAGTGTGTTGGTAAATGTTTAACAAGGGCTCCCAGGTCCAAAAAAAGAAGCCCTGATTGCTAGTGTCTGCCCATTTCCTTGGTGTAAATACTCGCGCTGTGGCTCCCAGTGATCCCAAGCAGCATTAAGCTTCTGTTGCTTGTTGTGCTAACTGCCTCCATAACGTGCTTTTCATTGGCTTTCTGCCCATTCCCCATTCTGCCACTTTCCAGGTAAACTACTTGCACTTGAATTCTTACCTCAGGGCTTCTGGAGGAACACTGGGTAACTAATACCTCCACCTTAGAAATGATCTTCTTCTACCTTCTCTAACTTCCTAGAACATAAGACCACAGATTGATGGATCAGGAAAAGTCACTAGAGGTCACCTTATCCAAGCCCCTCTGAAGTCCCCAGTTGGGGACTTTTGTGTCCAAGATCACAAAGGGGGCTGCTCACAGGTCAGGATAAAAAATAAATAAATAAAAAATAAATTTTTTATAAAAGCTGTTTTCTGATATCTGAGTCAATGCCCTTTTCTCAACTTCAGCCTCTATCAGGAAGGGATTTTGGTGTCTTCATTTCTAGAAACAGCTTCTCCCTATACCCCCAACCCACGCCAATGTCCACTCCCAAGCTAGAGCCCTTATTCCAGAGCCTCCTATTGATCTCATCTCTCTGCCTCCCTGGGGCATCTGTCAAACAAGTCTAGTGCCTGTCCAAAGTCCATCCCAAAGACCAGCAGATAACCGCATGAACATGTTTTATGTGCTGTTGGCTTAGGCACAGTGATGACTGTCAATCATCTCTGTCCTGCCAGGTACCAAGTGCTGAACCCCAACGTGATTCCCCAGGGGTTCGTGGACAACAAAAAGGCCTCAGAGCTGCTTCTTGCAGCCATTGACCTGGATGCAAACGAATACAAAATTGGACACACCAAGGTAGGGTCTGGTGGGCGGTCTCCCCCTACACACCTCCCTCAGCCTTTTCCCAAGAAGGTGGGCTTTGGGGTATGGATTCCACCTGGTCACTGACCAATGGCCTGCTTTGGGCAAGTCTGCCAGTTGCTGAGAGCATCAGTTTCCTGAAAAATCAGGGTTGATCATGCAAGTCTCATAGAATTTGGGGAGATTAGAGGCAACATGCATAGAACCCAGTTCAGCTCAGAGGGGAAGTCAATCATGGTAGAATATTTCTTAGAACCCTACGCTTTGTTTTGTTTGAGACAGGGTCTTCCTGGAGTGCAGTGGCACAATCATAGCTCACTACAACCTGGAACTCCCAGGCTCAAGTGATCCTCCTGCCTCAGCCTCCCAAGTAGCTGGGACTTAAGGCATACACCATCACACCCAGTTCATGTTTTAAATTATTTGTAGAGATGGGGTCTCACTCTGTTGCCCAGGCTGGTCTCAAACTCCTGGGCTCAAGCAATCCTCCTGCCTCAGCCTCCCAAAGCGCTGGGATTACAGGCATAAGCCACTGCACCTGGCCTCAGCCCTGAGTTTCCAAGAATAAAAAGGGCCAATCAGAATCAAGGTCCCGGATCTGACCCATGGGGAAGTTTGCCTGGGCGGAACCTGGACAATGAAGCACTGTAAGCCCAGCTCTGAGCCGGCGGCTGAGTCGGGACTGACTCAGACAGAGCAGCCTCCTGCTCCTGACTCATGGGGCCTGAGTTGCCTGGGTCTATCCCATTTCCTGGCCCCGCAGCATCCTGGTGGGGTTGTAAAGGCTGGCCAGGCCAGTGGTGCCAGATGTCCTTCCATAGCCGCCCCACCTGCCCCCCACCAACAGACTGCACCCCAACATGATCGCCCCGTGACACAAGAGGTTCACTGGCTTTGCAGTCAGGAGAGCCGGGCTCAAAGCCTACCTCTGAGCTGCCTGGAGCAGATCATTTCTCCTTCCAAGTTCTCAAGCATGACGCAGGCTTGGCATGAGAGCTTCCAGCATGCCTGTGCCTCTAATGCATCTGGTCACTCAGCAAACACTTATGGTGCGCCTACTGTGTGCCAGGCACGGTTCCAGGCTCTAGGGACACACAGTGAAGAGAACAGAACGAGTCCCTCACTCCCTGGAGCTTGCTTTATAACACTGTGTGTGTGGAATTGTAACACTGCCCTAGAACCTGCCGGAACTGTTTGTTTTGGCCTCCTTCACAATTAAGATGTGCTGTAAATAGCTCGATTGACTTGCGGGGGACACTCGAGGTTTGCAGACAGGATCGTTGAATACTTGAGCTGGAAAGAATCTTAGAAACCAGCAGGCCCCTCCTTTCCCCACCCACCCTTGACAGATGGGGAACTTAAGAAAGCCTGGAGAGGGGGTGGAGATGGCATGCCCAACTTCACAGAACGAGGCGGGACACAGCTAGTCGGCATCGGGCCCACTGGCGCCGGTCGTGTGGCCAGGGAAGCCGGAGCTGGTATCTCAGAATCTGGCACAGCTCAGAATCTGGCCCATTTACCACCTGGCCAAACAGACAGCATCCTGCTGTTGTACAAGGGTTGCATGAGGCACGTCAGTTCCAGGGGAAGGCCCAGGGCTGCTGGGGGACAGCTTTGCTCCCTGAGGACTAGGCAGACCGGCAGCAGGAGCAGAACAAAGAACAGGATGGTTCTGACTGCAAATGGTGTTCCTATGTTTGGAGGTGGCTCAGGTGGGCCCCACCCCCAGCCACATGCTTGTTTCAAAGACCAAACCTCAACGCCAATTAATTTTGAAATATCAGGAAACGTTTTATGACATCAAGCCCGATTTCTCTACCTTGCGATGTCCAGCTCCTTGGGGGCCTTTTAGGGGGCAGAGAGCATTCTTTCTCATCTTTTGCCCACAGTGGCTCAGCTGGGTGCTGTCCTCCCTGGCCCCGTGTGGCATCTTGGGCTCCTGCAGCTCAGAGGTCCCAGGGGCCCTGCAGGCGGCATTCTCCCCAGATAGGAGAGGAGGCCTAGGTCCCCCAAAGGGATAGTGACTTAACCACAGTCAGACACACAGCACATCCAAGGCAGGCTAAGGCCAGAATGCAGGTCTCCTGGCACCTTCTCTCCTTCTAAAAGTTTCTATTATGTCCTATTTGACGCCTGTAAAACGGTGTTACATTATGAAACATAATAATAAAACCAGCACCCTGTGAACCCACTGAAAAGCCCAGAATGTCAACCTTACATGTCTTTCCTCCCCCACCCGCTTCCCACCCCCAGGAGTAACCCTGTCTTGAATTCTGACATGAACCATTCTTTTTTTTTTTTTTTTTCTTAAGAGACATGGCCTTGCTCTGTCGCCCAGGCTGGAGTGCAGTGACATGATCACAGCTCACTGCAGCTTCAAACTGCTGGGCTCAAGCAATTCTCCCACCTCAGCCTCCCGAGTAGCTGGGACTACGGGTGCACACCTCCACACCTGGCTAATTTTTGTATTTTTTATAGAGATGCGGTCTCAGTATGTTGCCAAGGCTATTCTCCAACTCCTGGGTTCAAGCGATCCTCCCACCTTGGCCTCCCAAAGCGTTGGGATTACAGGCAGAAGCCACACCACCTGGCTCATTTCGTTACCTTTCAAAAATAGCTTGAGCACATATGCCTGTAGGTCGTGCTTGGTTTTGAGCTTCATGGAAGCATCATACTTGACACACCCTCTGTGACATTCCTCCATGACGTGCTTTTATCGCTTCGCCATGTTTCTAAGCTTCATCCTCACTGGTAGGTGACATTGTCACTGCCACACGGTACTGCAGTGCTGCTGTGAACATCCTTGCTCATGGTCCTGTGCAGGAGTTTCTCTAGAACAAAGTTCTCAACCTTGGCTATACATTAGACTCATCTGGGGAGTTTTGTTTGTTTGTTTGTTTGTTTGTTTTTTTGAGACGGAATCTCACTCTGTTTCCCAGGCTAGAGTGCAGTGGCACTGTCTTGGCTCACTGCAACCTCTGCCTCCCGGGTTCAAGTGATTCTCCTGCCTCAGCCTCCCAAGTAGCTGGGATTACAGGCACCTGCCAGCACGCCTGGCTAATTTTTTGTATTTTTAATAGAGATGGGGTTTCACCATGTTGGCCAGGCTGGTCTTGAACTCCTGATCTCATGATCTGCCCTCCTTGGCCTCCCAAGGCACTGGGATTACAGGTGTGAGTCATCGTGTCTGGCCTGGGGGGATTTTTAAAACATCAATAGG
>NW_012103031.1:2072649-2074870 GCF_000951045.1 Mandrillus leucophaeus | reverse complement strand
GATACCTAATAGATATGCATATTTTGGGTTGTATGTGATAACTTGATACATTCATATAACAAAATCAGGATAACTGGGATATCCATCGCCTTAAATTTTATTTTTGAGGGGGGATGGGGTCTTGCTCTGTGGCCCAGGCTGGAATACAGTGATGTGATCATAGCTCACGGCAGCCTCAACCTCTTGGGCTTGATCTTCCCACCTCAGCCTCCTGAGTAGCTAGGACTACAGGTGCACAGTACCACACCTGGCTAATTTCTTTTTTTTTTTTGGTAGAGACAAGGTCTCCCTATGTTACCCAGGCTCATCTCAAACTCCTGGGCTCAAGCAATCCACCTGCCTCAGCTTCTCAAAGTGTTGCGATTATAGGCGTGAACCACTGCACCCAGCCCGTCTTCCCTCTTTTTATATGGACACCAGTCAATGAATTAGGGTCCACCTTACTCCAGTATGACCACCTCATCTTAACTAGTTACATTTGCTGAGACCCTATTCCCAAACAAGGTTCCCTTCCTAGGTATTGGCGGTTAGGACTTCAACATGTCCTTTCAGAGGACACAGCTTAACCCCTAACAGGAAACAACTAATATAAACCCTCTCTTTACAGTTTCAAGTCACTTTCACAGCCTTCCTCTTACTTGATTCACGTAATGATGCTGTGAGAGGGGCATGGTAGGGCCAACACCCCCACTTTACAGATGTGGAAACTGAGGTCTGAGAGGTTAAGGAACTGGGACAGGTTCATGCAGAGCCAGGATTAGAACTCAGCAATTCTCACTCCACATACCTGCTCTTCGAATCATGTTTTTCAGCCATCTCCCTAACCTGGTAATTTAAAAATGACCAGGTCCGGCCAGGTCTGGTAGCTCATACCTGTAATCCCAGCACTTTGAGAAGCCAAGGTGGGAGATCACTTGAGCTCAGGAGTTTGAGACCAGCCTGGGCAACAGTAGATAGGGAGACCCCATCTCTACAAAAAAAAAAAAAGATAGCGGGTGGTGGTGCATGCCTGTAGTCCCAGCTACTTTGGAGGCTGAGGCAGGAGGATCGCTTGAACCAGGGAGTACAAAGTTCCAGTAAGCCATAATTGCACCATTGCCCTCTAGCCTGGGCAACAGAGTAAGACCCTGTCTCAAAAACAAAAACAAAAACAAAAAGTTAGGTCCATCCCAGATGACCTGTGATTCACTCTATTTCTTTGTGGCCATAGAATTAGGAATGAGTTCCTGTTCCCATCAGCAGGCCACCTGCAGCCCTGGACTGAAGGCAGGGACATCAGTTAGGGGCTGATGTGAGGGATCTTGGCCTGATTCAGCCCAGGGCCTTGGTGCACAGGAGGTCCTCAATAAATGGCAGTTGAATGAAGCTGCAGGGAACAAGACATGGGTGAATTCCAGCATCTTTGCAGATCCGTGGGATTCAGAGACTAATGGGTGATTTCTGGTGGAGGAGGGAAAATGCAGGAGTCAATGACTGGTCTGTCTCAGCCTTGTGCCATCTGGGAGGGACCTGGTTCCATCAGGTTTCACTTCAGTTCTTTTATCGTGCTGCTAAGCTCTGACCCCAACGTGAATCTCCCTGCCCCAGACCACATGGGCAATGCTGGGTCTTGAGAAAGCACTTTGGTGTCTGTACAAGATCTGCTGGCTTCTATTTCCAGGCCCTGCTCCTTCCCCAGGGAAGCCAGGTCCTAACACCTTCATTGTAACCCATTCAACCCTGGATTCTTTTCACAGAATGGGCCTGAAAGTCATTCAGCGGAATGTGCGCAAGTTCCTGCAGCTCCGTTTCTGGGGCTGGTGGAAGCTGTATAACAAGGTGAGGGCGAAGGGGCCAGGCCAGTGGGGACTGCTGCTGCCTGTGGGCTGGGGGAGGGCTCAATCCTGGACGGAGGTGCCCCTCAGGAGAGGCTGCAAGAACAGTTTGAAAATGAGGGCGCCTTAGAGACAAAATCTAGCCTCTGTCCAGACAGGGACTAATTCCTCCCTAAGAAAAATCATGGGGCCAGGCACAGTGGCTCACATTTGTAATCCCAGCCCTTTGGGAGGCTGAGGCAGGAGGATTGCTTGAGGCCAGGAGTTTGAGACCAGCCTGGGCAACACAGTGAGACCCCATTTCAAAAGAAAAGAAAGGAAGAGAGAGAGGAAAGGAAGAGAAAGAGGAAAGGAAGGGAGAGAGGAAAGGAAGGGAGAGAGGAAAGGAAGGGAGAGAGGAAAGGAAG
>NW_012103031.1:2064095-2072579 GCF_000951045.1 Mandrillus leucophaeus | reverse complement strand
GAGAGAGGAAAGGAAGGGAGAGAGGAAAGGAAGGGAGAGAGGAAAGGAAGGGAGAGAGGAAAGGAAGGGAGGGAGGAAAGGAAGGGAGAGAAGAAAGGAAGGGAGAGGAGAGGAAGTGTCTTTCTGCCTTCCATCTCATCCCTCAAAATAAAATCCACTTGAGATAGAGAGCGCCATACCACCCCCACCAAAAAAAGTGAGCTTGATTATTGACTCCTTGCCCCTGGGCATGTTGAGGCATCTTCAGCTCCAGTGAGTTCTTGGTTTAAAGCTGGAGGAACCTCGGGAAGTAAGGTCTGACCTCTCATCTCCTGTTCTTCCGAAACAGCAGTGAGTGTGGTAAGTGAGTCAGCCAGCTGGTAGGACCCACAGAAGTCCCAAGCAGCCAGGCCACCCTCAACCAAGGCAGGAGGCCACCAGCCATGGCACTGCACGTGGGCCCAATCACACCTGTGCTGGGGCCACTATTAAGAGGGAACATGTCCCTGGGCACCAGAGGAGGGAGTCAGGCACCAGGCAGCTGTGTTCAGGAGAAAGGAGGACCCACAGAGGGTGGGGACAGGCTGTGAGTCATCTCGGGTGGCCCTGAGTCCTCCAAAGCTCACAAGGAAGTTTCTTTACACTCCTGTCAAAGAACCGGCTAACAATCAGCACCCACCACAAACGGAAAGGGAGAAATAGTAAGTTCTGCTTCCCCAAATGTATCCACACACAAGCCGGCCCTGGAGGACCTGGGATTGGAGAGGAATCTAGAAGAGCATGTCTCAAAGGCCAGGTGTTGCAGGTGCTGCCTGGCTTTCTCCGCCTGTTCCATGACTCACCTTTCTTTACATTCATTCACTTTTTTTTTTTTTTTTTTTTTTTTTTGAGACGGAGTCTCACTCTGTCACCTAGGCTGGAGTGCAGTGGCACAATCTCGGCTCACTGCAAACTCCGCCTCCAGGGTTCAAGTTATTTTCCTGCCTCAGCCTCCTATCTGGGATTACAAGCATCTGCCACCATACCTGGCTAATTTTTGTATTTTTAGTAGAGACAGGGTTTTACCATGTTGGCCAGGCCGGTCTCAAACTCCTGACCTCAGGTGATCCGCCTGCTTTGGCCTCCCAAAGTGCTGCTGGGATTACAGATGTGAGTCACTGCACCTGGCCTCGCTTTTCTATTTTGGGAAAAAAAAAAAAATTCAGACAGGGTCTGACTCTGTTGCCCAGGCTGGAGTACAGTGATGCAATCATAGCTCACTGCAGCCTCAAACTCCTGGGCTCAAGCAATCCTTCCACCTCAGCCTCCCAAATAGCTGGGACTATAGGTGTGTGCCACCATGCCCAGCTAATTTTTAATTTTTGTTGTTGAAGACACAGGGTCTTGCTATGTTGCCCAGGCTGGTCTCAAACTCCTGGCCTCAAGCAATCCTCCCACCTCGCCCTCCCAAATGGCTGAGATTACAGGTGCACAGCGCCTACCCAGCTCATTTTTAAACTTTTTGTAGAGAGAGGGTCTTGCTACATTACCCCAGCCAGTCTTGAACTCCTGACCTCAAGTGATACTCCCCAGCCTCCTGGAATTACAGGTGTAAGCCACTGTTCCCAGCCACAAATTTTACTTTAAAAGGAAACTTTGCAGTCTTACCTGCTTTAACCTCATCCTAAGCAAAGATTATCCACAAAATTGTGGATTTGAGGAGTTCTTTTTCATTTTTTAAATTACCTATTAAAGTAACTATTTCACAACTCAAATCAAAGGGTGTCTATGCTTGAATGCATCTCACCAGATCCCTTGGTATACAATTAGACTCTGGGAAGACCCAGGCCAATGGCCTTTAAGGTTCCTTCTGAGCAAGACATGGTAGCAACAGCTGTGAACTCCCCTGCTCGTTACTAATTAGACCTGACAGAGCAAGGTCCTGTTCTAATTAGTTGTTGTCGTTGAGACAAAATCTTGCTCTGTTGCTCAGGCTGGAGTGGATTGGCACGATCTGGCTCACTGCAACCTCTGCCTCCCGGGTTCAAGCGATTCTCCTGCCTCAGCCTCCTGAGTAGCTGGGACTACAGGCACCCACCACCACACCTGACTAATTTTTTTGTATATTTAGTAGACACGGGATTTCACCATGTTGGCCTGGCTGGTCTTGAACTCCTGACCTCAGGAGATCCGCCCGCCTCAGCCTCCCAAAGTGCTGGGATTACAGGCATGAACCATCGCGCCTGGTCTTTTTATTTTTATTTATTTTTTATTATTTTTTTAATCCTCTCCTCTTAGTATTCTAACTAAGTTCTAATCTTATTTAACAAAGCCAGATAGGCTGGGTCAATGAAAAAACACTTGTAGTAGGTTTCCATTGAATAAAAAGTGCTACACAGCGGCAAGGTATAGTGGTTACTGCAACCTTTTCATGCCAGCTTTGCCACTGTGACATTTCAGATTCTCAACAGCCAGGCTGGCAATGAACGAGGTTTATCTGTTATCTTTCAAAAGGGGCGCAGGCTGTCCCTCCTCCCAAATCCATGTTTAGGTCATTTTCCCTCCTGGGAAATGTATCTATTGACTATGTATCTATTGTATCTATGGTATAATGTTTCTGTGGTTCCCAGGGGATCTGCCCCACCAGCTCTGCTAGGTGTTTTAGGAACCCTCAAGGGATGGGAGGGAGGTCTTTGAGGGGCTTGCAGATGCAGGGCAGAATACGGGTGGTGGGACTGGATGGAGCCTGGTGCTCCAGTGCAGGTGAGAAGGGTCAAGTGCACAGAGAGGTCCCCGTGGGTGTTGCGGGTGCAGAGTAGGAGCAAATGCTCCTGGCTAAATGGCAAAGAAGGCCCAGCCCTATAGACACAGGGGCAGGGTCACCGGCCAGGGTGGGAAGTGTCAGCCCTCCTCCTCCACACAGTGCAGGAGGAGGGCAGGTGCTACATTGTGGAAGGCCTGCAAGGCCAAGTCGAGAGGTAGGACTTCATGTTAGAGAGAAGATGAAATAAGTGAGAGACAGAGAGAGAAAGAGTAAGAGACAGAGAGAGAGATACACACATAGAGAAAAACAAAGAGAACTGCACAGAAAATGAGAGAGAGAGAAACAAAGAGAGAGACGGCACAACAGAGAGACAGGCAGAGAGAGAGACAAAGATAGAGACAGCCTGAGACAGAGAAAGAGACACAGAGAAAGAGAGACAGGGAGAGAGAAAAACAGAGAGGGAGCAGAGCAACAGAGAGAGACTGAGAAGAGAGGCAGAGATAGGAATGGCATGAGAAAGACAGAGACACAGAGAGAGAGAGAAACAGTGGGCGAGAGAGAGACAGCAAACTGAGACAGAGACAGAAACTGAGAGCGCGAGAGAGTGGGACGATTCAGTAGGGAAGGAAGGAGGGAGGGAATCCCAAGGCTGTGATTTCCCCGGGGCTCCTGGTGTCTACACAACATGCAGAACAGATGTAAGCCATGGGGCACCCAGATGCTGAGGATACCTGACTCCATGTCACTCAGGATTAAAGAGCATCCTAAGAATTGTCCTAGGTGAGGATGGGCCTTCTCTGTTGAGGCCAGGGATGCTTTACACAAGTTCAGCCTGGTGGCGTCTGTGGAGAGGGACCCCACCCCAGAGTTACAGCAAAGCTGCTTCCCACCACAGTGGTGCCGTGAGGTCACACCTGAGGCAGAGACTCCACCGCCCTCCGTCTACCCCCCGGCAAAGCCCATTCTCCTAACGCTCTTTGGTGTTGCTCATTGCCCAGGTCAAGCCGCTCCTGAATGTGGCTCGGCAAGAGGAGGAGATGAAGGCCAAGGAGGAGGAGCTCAGGCAAGCCATGGCCAAGACCCAGGATCTGGTAAACAAGGTCAAGGAACTGGAGGAGAAGACAGCCACGCTCAGCCAGGAGAAGAATGACCTCACCATTCAGCTGCAGGCTGTACGTGGGGTCGCTGGGGAGAAGGGTGGGGAACCCAGTACAGCCTTGACCCTGGGAGGGAGGAAGGGCGAGCTCTTTTGAAAATCCGTGTCCCTCCAGACCACGGGAAATTCTCCAGCATACAAGGTCACCCTCGACCCAACTACCAAAAGGTCTGCATCCAATTTTTGTGTGTGTGTGTGTCAGAGAGAGAAAGAGAGAGAGAGAGAGAGACAGACAGACAGACAGACAGACAGGGACAGGGTCTTGCTCTGTTGCCCAGGTTGGAGTGAGGTGGCTTGATCACAGCTCACAGCAGCCTCCATCTCCTGGACACAAGTGATCCTCCCACCTCAGCCTCCCAAGTAGCTGGGACTATACCACCACGCCCAGCCAATTTTTTGTATTTTTTGTAGAGACAGGGTCTCACTGTTGCCCAGGCTGGTCTCAAACTCCCAGCCTCAAGTGATCCTCCCATTTCGGCCTCCCAAAGAGCTGGGATTACAGGTGTGAGCCCTTGTGCCTGGTCTCCATCAAACTCTTATTTGCACACAGCAGCAGGCTGGGCATACACAGCTACAGGACCTGCCTGCAGGGAAAGTCCAGGGATGGTGGCCACGAGATGGGGTGAGAACAGCGTGCCCTGGAGTCAGGGCTGGGCTCTGCCCTACGAACTTGGCAATTTACCCTCTCCAAGCCTCCTTTTCCTCACCTGTCCAGGGAAACACAGCAGGGAAGAATAAACGATGTCATTTCTGAAGGATGCCTGACTAAATGTCCCGTGGTGAATTCACTGCTGGGGTCCTTCTGGTTTGCAAAGTTTTTCCTATTCCTTCCCTGATTTGACTCTCACCACCCCCCTGTTAAGACACCCGATTTTCACGTGCGTCATACAGGGTAGAAAAACTCAGTTTGGCAGACATTTAGAGATTTGATCAAAGTCCCAGGCCCCTTAGTAGAAAACCTAGGCCTGGAAGGGGCCCAGTTCCATCTTCAGTCCTCCCTGCTCTGCCACGGCTGTCTCTGCAGCCATGAGTATGTGTGGCACTTGCATTTTCTTTTCACCGTCCCCAAAGGCCTCCAACATCATTTCTCAGTATCCTCTTCAGACCCCTGAGAAGTTGCTTGAACTGATATCCCCATTTTGTTTGTGGAGGCTGAGGCTGGGCAAGACTAAAGTGATGGAAGAATCCTCCTGGGCCAGGTGCAATGGTTCATGTTCGTAAACCCAACACTCTGGGAGGCCAAGGCAGGAGGAATGCTTGAGCCCAGGAATTCCAGATCAGCCTGGGCAACATAGTGAAACCCCATCTCTACAAAAAAGTTTAAAAATTAGCTGAGTGTGGTGGCACATCTGTAGTCCCAGCTACTCAGGAGGCTGAAGTGGGAGGATTGCTTAAGCCTAGAAGGTCGAGACTGCAGTGAGCCATGATTGTGCCACTGCACCCCAGCCTGGGTGACAGAGCGAGACCCTGTTTCAAAAATAAAAATAAAAAACTTAGCTGGGCATTGCAGTGTGTACCTGTAGCCTCAGCTACTTGGAAGGATGAGGTGGGAGGATTGCTTGAGCCCAGGAGGTCTAGACTGCAGTGAGCTGTGATCACACCACTGCACTCCAGCCTGAACAACAAAGCAAAACCCTGACTCAAAAAAAAAAAACAAAAACAAAAAAAAAGGAGCTCAGAGATAGCCCGGCCCCTTGTCCAACCCCCAGGACACATTTGTTCAGCTCAAGGCTGTGTGGTCTTTGCCTGGACCCTGCCTGCCACTGGGGCTCTTTCTCCCAACAGGAGCAAGAGAACCTGATGGATGCAGAGGAGCGCCTGACACAGATGATGAAGACCAAGATGGATCTGGAGAGCCAGATCTCAGACATGCAGGAGCGGCTGGAGGAGGAAGAGGGCACAGCGGCCTCGCTGAGTGCTGCCAAGCGCAAGCTGGAGGGGGAGCTGAGTGACCTGAAGCGGGACCTGGAGGGCCTGGAAACCACACTGGCCAAGACAGAGAAGGAGAAGCAGGTGAGGAGAGGCCAGGGCCCTGCCACGCTTTTCTCAGGCCACCGTCAGGGGCCATACCTGAAGCCCCTATGGTGGCTACGCCCAGTGCCCTGACCACTGACCATATGCGGCGTTTTTTTGTTTTTTTTTGTTTCTTTGAGCTTTTTTGTTTGTTTTGAGACAGAGTCTCGCTCTCACTCTGTCACCCAGGCTGGAGTGCAATGGTGCGATCTCGGCTCACTGCAACCTCCCCCTCCCGGGTTCCAGTGATTCTCATGCCTCCGCCTCCTAAGTAGCTGGAACTACAGGTGTGGCGCCACCATGCCCAGCTAATTTTTGTATTTTTAGTGGAGACAGGGTTTTGCCATGTTGGCCAGACTCATCTTGAACACCTGACCTCAGGTGATCTGCCCGCCTTGGCCTCCCAAAGTGCTGGAATTACAGGCATGAGCCACCGTACCCAGCCCACATGAGGCTATTGTCACATCCATTAATTTACAACTTAAAATGCAATTCCTCGGTTGCACAAGCCACATTACAGGTGCTCAGCAGCCATGTGCGGTAAGTGTCACTGCATGGGACAGCAAAGGCAGAGAACATGACCGTTACTACAGACAGGTCTGCTGGGCAGGGCAGCTGACTAAGGGGACTGAGAGGTGTTCCCATCACTTTGAAGTGTCTACCTTCAGCTGTTGAATTTCTGCCCAAACAAGCAGTTGCTGCCCCTCTGAGCAGCTCCCTGGGGGAAGCCCTGGCTCCTGATGCCATCTGGCCGGCCCCTGGGCCCAAGGGCCCTACCTGCTATTGCAGGTAGGTGGGGTTCTCCAGCAGGGTAAGCGGGGGCTCTGCCTAAACTTGAGCTTCTCCTGCTCTGCTGCACACACAAACCACCAGGGATATTGTCAGGTGCAGACTCTGGCGGGCCCAGCGGAGTCCGAGAGTCTGTATTTCTAGCATGCTCCTAGGGGATGCCACTGCTGACATCCGGGGACCACGCTTTGAGAAGCCAAGGTTCTTGCTGCTCCCCTTCACCCCCACGGTTCTGACTTGGTTGGTCTGAGACATGCCCTGGGCACTGGCATTTCTGAAGCTCCCAGGAGACTCAAGAGTACACCCAAGCTGAGGATTCCCTCCAGCTTTAAGGCTCTACCTCTCTCCCTGCCCTGGTTTCTAGGCCTTGGATCACAAGGTCCGTACCCTGACCGGGGACCTCTCGCTCCGTGAAGACTCCATTGCCAAGCTCCAGAAGGAGAAGAGGGCCCTGGAGGAGCTGTACCAGGTAGGTTTCCCTTGCGTCTTCCTCGGCCCAGCAGCTGGAGCTTGGCACAGTGTGCTTTCCATTGGACATTGGAGCCCCGAGTTCAAATCCTGGCCCTGCTGCCCCCTCAGCTTGGAGCCTTAGGAAAGTTAAGGAATTCTTCGTATATCTCGGTTTCAAGAGTGACATGGGTGTGGCCCCCTTTTACTGCCTTCCTTCCAAGTTTGTTATAAGTGGGGTGACAATATAATTTGTCTTCCAAACTAGGACAGTTTTGAGAGCAAGAGGGGGAGCTATTAACAATTATGAATCAACTAGGCATGGTAGCTCATATCTTTAATCCCAGCACTTTGGGAGGCTGAGGCAGAAGGATCCCCTCAGTTTAGGAGTTTGAGACCAGCCCGGGCAACATGGCAAAACTTCCATCTCTACAAAAAATTACAAAAATTAGCCAGGTCTGGTGGCACGCACCTGTAGTCCCAGCTATTCAGGAGGCTGAGGCAGGAGGATAACTTGAGCCCAGGAGTTGCAGGTTGCAGTGAGCCAAGATTGCGCCATTTCTCTCCAGCCTGGGTGACAGCGAGACTCTGTCTCAAAACAAACAAACAACAAAACAATTATGAGTTAGGTTGGGCCCATGCACACCAGAGAAAGTATGCTCACCGGAGTGGTAGGGATGGAGTGGGGTGTATGGAAGTGCCCCGTGAGCTCAAAAGCCCCAGCAAAGCCTAAGACACTGTGGCAACAACAGGTCATGAGCTCTTGAGGCCATGGGGAGACCCACCCACTTTCCCAGGGCCACTGTCACAGGCTCAGGCTCCTGAATGCAGAGCTGGCTCTGACCGGCCACCAGTGCTGACCTCCAGAGAAACAGGAGCAAAGAGCCGGACAGTGGACCCCTCGTCCCTGTGTTTGCTGACACTGTGAATCCACATGTCCCCTGAGTGCCTCTCCCTGCTGCCTCAGGAACTGCCGCCCTTGCCCTGTGATTTTCAAGCATATCAGACCCAGAGCCTCCTTTCATAACAAACACAGTCGATGAGTGTTATTCACACTGGTTATGTTTTTGTTGTTCTGAGACTGAGGCTCGCTCTGCCACCCAGGCTGGAGTTCAGTGGTGTGGTCTCGGCTCACTGCAACCTCTGCCTCCCAGGTTCAAGTGATTCCCCTGCCTCAGCCTCCCGAGTAGCTGGGATTACAGGCACGTGCCACTATGCCCAGCTAATTTTTTGTATTTTTAGTAGAGATGGGGGTTTCACCATATCGGCCGGGCTGGTCTCGAACTCCTGACCTCAAATGATCCTCCCACCTGAGCCTCCCAAAGTGCTGGGATTACAGGCGTGAGCCACCGCGCCC
>NW_012103031.1:2011582-2063515 GCF_000951045.1 Mandrillus leucophaeus | reverse complement strand
AATTTTTTTGTGTTTTTAGTAGAGAAGGGCTTTCACTATGTTGGCCAAGCTGGTCTCAAACTCCTGACCTCGTGATCCACCTGCCTCAGTCTCCCAAAGTGCTGGGATTATAGGTGTGAGCCACCACGCCCAGCCAATTTTTGTATTTCGTGTAGGGTTTCATCATGTTGCCCAGGCTGGTCTTGAATTCCTGGGCTCAAGTCATCCTCCTGCCTCGGCCTCCCAAAGTGCTGGGATTGCAGGCATGAGCCACCGCATGCCCCACCAACATTTTCATCAATCTATCAATACATAATTCATGCAACTATGGTCAATACATTACTTTGTTATGTATGTCTTATTTAAATTGTTGATTCGTTCACACTGAACTTAGGGCCAGCAGCACTATACCTTGCATCTGAATGAAGCTTCTCTCACACACATCACAGCCCTCTTGCACTTAGGGACACTCAGCAGCCCTTCAGCACTGTGCTTGGGGGTCATTTTAAGCAGCAAAACCCCCCATAAAAAAAAAAAAAAGTAAAAAAAGCCATGGCATTAAATACAGCATAAAAATGACATTTGTTTACAGTATGAGGCTGAAACAAAAAGGCAGAGTGTCACTTTGTTCAACCTCAGCAGAGAATGTGCGCATCAAAGTTTCTCCCCACCCCACATGCGTGTTTGCAAATAACCATGAGAAAGTGTTGCGAGTAGTGATTTTGGATTGCAAATATGTTTTGGGGAGTGGGTAAATGGACAAATAGAGAATCTACAAATAGGCCGGGCACTGTGGCCCATGCCTGTAATCTCAGCACTTTGGGAAGCTGAGGCGGGCAGATCACCTGAGGTCAGGAGTTTGAGACCAGCCTGGCCAACATGGTGAAACCCCATCTCTACTAAAAATACAAAAATTAGCCAGGTGTGGTGGCACACAGCTGTAGTCCCAGCCACTCAGGAGGCTGAGGTATGAGAATTGCTTGAACCTAGGAGGTAGAGGTTGCAGTGGGCCACGCCACTGCACTCCAGCCTGGGCAACAGAGCGAGACCCTGTCTCAAAATAAATAAATAAATAAAAATAAAATAAAATGTAGTACAGGCCATTGCAGGCCGTGGATCATCCCTGTAATCTTAGCATGAGGATTACAGGAGGATCACTGAGCCAGGAGGATCACTTGAGCCTAGGAGTTTGAGACCAGCCTGGGAAACATAGCAAGACCTTGCCTCTACAAAAAATTTAAAAATTAGCCAGGTGTGCTGGCGTGTGCCTCTAGTCCCAGCTACTTGGGAGGCTGAGGCAGAAGGATTGCTTGAGCCCAGGAGTTCAAGACCAGCCTGGGCAACACAGCAAGACCCTGTTTCTACAAAATATAAAAAATTAGCCAGGTGTGCTGGCGTGCGCCTCTAGTCCCAGCTACTTGGGAGGCTGAGGCAGAAGGATTGCTTGAGCCCAGGAGTTCAAGACCAGCCTGGGCAACACAGCAAGACCCTGTTTCTACAAAAACTAGAAAAAAAAATTAGCCAGGAGGCTGAGGCAAGAGGGTTGCTTGAGCCCAAGAGGTGGAGGCTGCAGTTAGCTATGATCGTACCACCGTACTCCAGTCTGAGTGATGGAGTGAGATCCTATCTCAAAAAAACAAAAATTATAGTGCATATGAAATGAAAAAGAACATTGAGTTACATGTAAAAGGGTGCTAGGCTCTAGGTTTAGAAGAGTAGAAATGGTTGTTTTACTGACGTGAGTGCCTGGGTGGGACATCAGGAATGTGTTCTAGAGAATTCTTCTTCATGGTACCAGATGGTCCAGAGCAAAATGGGATGTCCAGCATCGCTGGAGTCATCCACTAAATGTCAGAGGGGCCTCCAATCACTGTGATAACCAAAAGCACCCCACCTATTTCCCATATGCCCCCTGGGGAACCAGAGATAGGGTCCCACTGTTGCTCAGGCTGAAATGCAGTGGTGCCATCATAGCTCACTGCAGCCCCAACCTGCTGGGCTCGTGATCGTCCTGCCTCAGTCTCCTGAGTAGCTGGCACTACAGACGTGTGCCACCACACCTGGCTAATTTTTGCATTTTTTGTAGAGACAGGGTCTGACTCTGTCACCCAGGCTGGAGTGCAGTAGTATGATCATAGTTCACTGCAGCCTCAACTTTCCTGGTTCAAGCAATTGACCTCCCTGATGGGTGGCTCTGGTCCATCTGCTCGGGCCTCACCCACACCCAGGAGCAGGTGCTCAGTACCTACTCGCTAAAGTCAACTGAACTCCCCAAAGCCTGGGAGCTGCACGGCTCAGAAGTGATGGCTGAGGATCAGGACTGTTCAGCTGCTCCCACTGGGCTGCATGGCACTCACGTGTGTATCTGTCCTTCTAGAAAACCCTGGATGACCTACAGGCTGAGGAGGACAAGGTGAACCACCTGACCAAGAATAACAGCAAGCTGAGCACGCAGATCCACGAGGTAATACCCGTTGCCATGGCCGCCTTTACAACTCCAAGGCCAGATCCCTCTGGGGGCACAGGGTCCGAAGATAAGTTTTAAGAACTGAACCAACACATCCCCCAGGGCGTGAGGGCCCTTCTGATGCCACAGCTAAAGGATCGGACCCAGTCTGGTTCCTTCTTGCCTTCTGACCTCAGTCTCTCCTCGTCTACCTTCTCTTGCTGTTCTTGTCTCCGTAGCTGGAGGATAACTGGGAGCAGGAAAAGAAAATCCGGGCGGAGGTGGAAAAGGCTCGTCGCAAAGCTGAGAGTGACCTGAAGATGACCATTGACAACCTCAATGAGATGGAGCGTTCCAAGCTGGATCTCGAGGAGGTGGTGAAAAAGTATGTCTTGTCGTTCATTCGTTCTGTCCGTCACAATTGTAGCAATAGCTGGAGCTGCCTGGAGGGCGCCAGGAGCCAGTCACTGTACGGAGGGCCTCACATACATTCATGCATGTCCCAAGCACCTGCCAGGCATGGAAGATATGCAGAGAGGTAGGGGCTGCCCTGTCCACAGGCAACACTCAACGTCACACAATACCTGGTGGGCACTGGAGAGGAGGCGAGCACCACTATCCCAGGGAACACTGAGGACTCAGCAAGGCAGGGAGGCATCATAAAAGCCTGTGACCAGGTCGGGTACGGTGGCTCATGCCTGTAATCGCAGCACTTTGGGAGGCCAAGGCGGGAGGATGGCTTTGAGGCCAGGAGCTCAAGACCAGCCTGGGCAATGTAGCAAGACCTTGTCTCTACAAAAAATACAAAAATTAACTGGGCACGATTGAGCCAGCCTGTGGCCCCAGCTACTAGAGAGGCTGAGGTGGGAGGATCACATAAGCCCAGGAGGTCAAGGCTGCAGTGAGCCATGATCATACCACTGCACTGCATTCTGGGTGACAGAGCAACACCCTGTCTCAAAAAAAAAGTGTCACATTAGTAAATGTGTGAATGAATGAATGAATGATGAAATGCTTGAGGAGCTCATTCAGGGGTCTAACTGTTCTGTAGCGTGAGACCTTCTGGGCTGTCACCACAGAAGGCCAGAAGGGGCTGGGAAGTGCGTGCGTTTCGGCAGGTTCAAGGCCTCCTCTGGCAGCCCAGGCGCCATTCCCTCACCAGCTCGCTGGTCTGCCCTCAGAGCCTTTCCTCAGGAGACCAACCCTTCCCTTGCAGGAGGGATTTGGAAATAAACTCTGTCAACTCGAAATATGAGGATGAGCAGTCTCTGAATTCCACGCTGCAGAGGAAACTGAAGGAGCACCAGGTATGTCTAGGACCAAGAAGCATGAGCTCTCTGTCAGAAATGCACTTCTCTGAACCCCTTGTTCGCATCAGCTACTTGGTGGCTGAGGTTTCCTGAGGAACGAGAGTGCCATAGAGTCCTTGGAGATCGACCCATGTTCCCCTCACTAGGGGTGAAATCCAAAGTCCCTACCATGGTTATGAGGCCCTCCAACTGCTCCCCGCCTGACCTCATTACCAAGTGTTTCCCTCCACTCTATCCAGCCATGCTGGCTCCTGGCTGGGTGTCACGCATGCCAGGCCCCCTCCTGCCTGCCCCGGGGCCTTTGCGTGTGCTCTCTGGGATCTGCCTCTCTCTGCTTTTGACAGTGGCTCTCATATTCTCACATCCCTATTTTCCGTCCTAAAAGGCTAAGGGGCTAACTTACTAACTTTGCCTGGGAGAGATGAATCCCCTCCCTTCTCTGTCTGCTAGGCCCGAATTGAAGAGCTGGAGGAAGAATTAGAAGCTGAGAGGGCCATGAGAGCCAAGGTAAATGAAATATGTTTCCCCTTCTTGAGTCAAAAGACGTAACGGCAGCCATACATCCAACCATGGATAGAAACCTCCTCTAAGAAAACCAGTAGAGAAGGCAGGTGTCCAGTTAAAAAGTCTAGTTGCTTCTTGAGCACCTGCTGTGTGCCAGGGACTGAACTGCACATTCACATTAATCATTACGTGAAAGGCAGATGCTTTGTGTGGCTTGAGTCCAGAGGAGAAGAGGCTGGTTCTACCCGGGAGAGATGGGGGAGGGAACACTTGACCTCAAAGATAGAATTCAACAGGTAGACGCAGGGAGGAAGGGCTGGGCAAAGGGAGTAAAATAGCACCTACCTTCATTGGGATGAAAGTGTAAACAGAGAAAGCACGTGTTCGCAAGAGCAGAGCATGGAGGGAGGCTTGAGGGTGGGGATCCTACACGGCATGAGCCCAGAAAGCTGGTGGGAGACAAATCACAGTGTACCTAATCCCAAATTCAGCCAAATTGGACAGGTGGTGGGTAGGACGGGCACTAATGCCCACCCAGTGTGGGGAAGACAGTGTCCTTCACTGATGACAGGCAGGGCACAAGGCCCCCAGGCACAGAATCCTTGCTTCTCAAAGGTGAAGCAGTCATCATGCTCTTTACTGGAGAAAAAGGAGCTCTGGGTGATTATCACTGGTATCATTAAATCTCATCCCATGGCCAGGCACAGTGGCTCATGCCTGTAATCCAGATACCTTGGGAGATCAAGGCAGGAGGATCAGTTGAGACCAGGAGACCAGCCTGGGCAACATGGTGAAAACCCATCTCAACAAAAACTTTAAAAATTAGCTGGGTGTGATGACACGTGTCTGTAGTCGCAGATACTTGGGAGGTGAGGTTAGAGGACTGTTTGAGCAAGGCAGGTGAAGGTTGCAGTGAGTCAAGATGGTGCTGCTGCACTCCAGCCTGGGCCACAGAGGAAGGCTCTATCTCAAAACAAAAATTTTCATCCCAGGTGGAGAAACAACGCAGTGACCTGTCCCGGGATCTCGAAGACCTCAGTGACAGGCTGGAGGAAGCAGGTGGAGCCACATCGGCTCAGGTACCCATCCCAGGGGGCCCAGAAACCCCCAGCCCTGCCTGCATGTAGGGAGAAAAAATGCCGGACTGTAAGCAGTGGGATCAAGACCAGTTCATTCTTGCTAGGTTCCTGAGACAGACTTGAGGAGAAACCAATTAATAATTTAAAAATGAGGCCTGGAGCAGTGGCTCACGCCTGTAATCCCAACACCTGGGGAGGCAAAGGCAGAAGGCTCACTTGAGCCCAGGGGTTTCTGACCAGCCTGGGCAACACAGCAAAAGCCCGTCTCTCAAAAAGAAAAAAAAAGGTAGCTGGGCATGGTGGCACATTCCTGTAGTTCCAGATACTCAAGAGGCTAAAGAAGGAGGATCACTTGAGCCCAGGGAGGTTGAGGCTGTGGTGAGCCATGATGGCACCACTGCATTCCAGCCTGGGTGACAGAGCAAGACCCTGTCTCTTGAAAACAAACAGAAAGAGTTTGCTACTCACAGTTCCCAAGAAGCCAGGGCATAGCAGGCCACGCAGGGCCAGAGAGAGGCACTGAGGCTGGTTAGGAGGCAGATGGCCGGGGAGAAATGTAGGCACAGGCCTTTACTCTGGCTCCCATGGGAAGGAACAGGTGAAACAGGGTGAACAGGCTCCTGACTGGCCAGTCTGGACAGTCTCAGTGGACTGTGGAGCTGATCCTAGTTGTCGGTACCTGGACCTGGAGTGATTAGGGCAGGAATATAGTGAGTAGAAATCTGAGAGCCCAGCCAGGTGCGGTGGCTCACGCCTGTACTCCCAACACTTTGGGAGGCTGAGCCAGGTGGATCACCTGAGGTCAGGAGTTCGAGACCAGCCTGGTCAACATGGTGAAACCCCATCTCTACTAAAAACACAAAAAATTAGCTGGGCATGGTGACAGGCACCTGTAATCCCAGTTACTTGGGAGGCTGAGGCAGGAGAATCACTTGAACCCAGGAGGCGGAGGTTGCAGCAAGCCGAGATCATGCCACTGCACTACAGCCTGGGCAACAAGAGTGAAACTGCTTCTCAAAAACAAAAAACAAAAAACAAAACAAAACAAAAAGGACATCAGTCGTTAGCTTAGGGCCCACCCTAATCCAGTATGACATCTTAACTAGCTCCCTCTGCAAAGACGCTATTTCCAAATCAGGTCCCATTCACAGGTACCCACGGTTAGGACTTGAGTATATCTTTTTGGAGGGTACAATTTAACACACAACACTCCCTAAACAATTCCTGTGGGCAACCCCCGCCCCCCAAAGGCTAAGCATTGGCATTTCAAGCAGGACTTCTTTTAGCGAGGTGCGGGAAAATCAGGGAACCACCGAGCAGCTGGGCGGTGTCCACCCCAAAAAGGCTGGCACTGGCCATTTCTGCTAAGCCGCTCCTCTTCTACCCCAGATCGAGCAGAACCGCAAGCGGGAGGCTGAGCTGCTGAAGCTGCGGCGGGAGCTGGAAGAGGCCGCCCTGCAGAGTGAGGCGACGGCCTCCACACTGCGCAAGAAGCACATGGACTCCATGGCCGAGCTGACAGAGCATGTGGAGAGCCTGCAGAGGGTCAAGTCCAAGTTGGAGAAGGATAAACAGGTCATGAAGGCCGAGATTGACGACCTCAGTGCCAGTGTGGAGACGATACAGAAGTCCAAGGTGAATAACCTAACTGTAGGCCGGGCACAGTGGCTCACTCCTGTAATCCCAGCACTTTGGGAGGCTGAGGCAGGAGGATCGCTTTTGAGAGGCCAGGAGTTGGGGACCAACCTGGACAACATAGCCAGACCTCATCTCTTCAAAAAACAAAATTACCCAGGGATGGGAGCATGCGCCTATAGTCCTAGCTACTCAGGAGGCTGAGGCAGGAGGATTGCTTGAGCCCAGGAGGTTAAGACTGCAGTGAAATGAATATCATTGCGCCACTGCACTCCAGCCTGGGCAACAGAGCGAGACCCTGTCTCTAAAATAAAATAAAATAAAATAACCTGCCGGTCACAATGGCTTACGCCTGTAATCCCAGCACTTTGGGAGACTAAGGCAAGCGGATTTCCTGAGGTCAGGAGTTCGAGACCAGCCTGGCCAACATGCTGAAACCCTGTCTCTACTAAAAATACAAAAATTGCTTAAACCTGGGAGGCAGAGGTTGCAGTGAGCCGAGATTGTGCCACTGCACTCCAGCCCGGGCGACAGTGCGAGACTCTGTCTCAAAAAATAAAAATAACCTGTGCTTCAATTTCTTCATCTATAACATGAAGACAATTGTCATAATCCCCACCTTAGAGTGCTATTGTGAGGGCTGCAATAGTTTCTGGCACATAAGAAATGCTCAGTAGGCCAGGCACAGTGGCTAATGCCTGTAATCCCAGCACTTTGAGAGGCTAAGGCAGGCAGATCACTTGAGCCCAGTTCAAGACCAGCCTGGGCAACGCATTGAAACCTTGTCTCTACACAAAATAAAAATAATTAGCCAGGTATGGTGGCATGCACCTGTGGTCCCAGTTACTCAGGAGGCTGTGGTGAGAGGATGGCTTGAGCCTAGGATGTCAAGGCTACAGTGAGCTATGATTGCATCTACGCACTCCAGCCTGGGTGATAGAGTGATACCCTGTCTCAAAAAAAAAAAAAAAGAAAAGAAAAGAAAAGAAAAGGCAATGGTGAGCCATTTGGGGTTTCTGAGACAGGGGCATTCTAGAAGGACTAGGCAGGTAGCCTGGGAGGCACACAGGAGGAACAGGGCAAAAATTAATGGGGAAGTAGGGAGGGCTTGGCCTCCCCCACCTGCAACTTCCCCACTGAGTTCATCCTTCCTGAGCAGATGAATGCCGAGGCCCACGTCAGAAAGCTGGAAGACAGCTTATCAGAAGCCAATGCGAAGGTGGCAGAGCTAGAGCGAAACCAGGCAGAAATCAATGCCATCAGGACCCGCCTCCAAGGTGAGCCCTCTCCGCCCTGAAGCTTGCTAAGGAGCAGTGCATGGAAAGGAACTGGGATGCTCAAGGAAACAGAGCTTTCTTGGCCTTGGAAGATTCCCATCCAAACCCCTCGTGATGAGACGAGGAGATTTTATTCCACCTGCTGAATATTCCAAGTAACATCTTTACAATGCAAAACAGGGAACACAATTCAATGCATTTTCGTATCCGTTCTCTCACCTTCCCGGTGAGATCAGCAGGAGAGGCATTCATGCTGACAAAATACAATTTTCAAACATTTTTAAACATGACCCACATACCAATAGAAAGCGAACATGTGTCAAGGGTTTATTTAACTCCTTAATGAGGGAACCAGAAAAAATGGTAAAACTGCCTTCAAAGAGCATTTGAAAGGCAGAGATTTCAGCTGGGAAAAGAAATGCTAAAATAACTTTGCTGAGTTAGATGCAGAACTAGTTAATATCCTATAGGACAATAATACTGTAACCTCAGGTTTAGTTTAGGGTTTGTTTTCCCCCCTGCCGGAAGAAACACACCTTTGTCATAGAAATGCATCTTTGCATCTCTGTAACAAAAATAATTGGCAATTTATCAATGTATAAGTCGATTTCTAACTTTGCAGAAGCTGTGCTCTAATAACACAGGGGTAAACAGTAAGTCAAACAAAGGCACATTTCCGTAGAGAACTAAATAGTCTGCAGGTGGGCCTGTTAGTGCTCCGGTGTAACATCAAGAGAACTTGCAGGCACCCTTTCGCCTTATTTCTCACGTTTGGAATTCTTTGACAATATCCTGGCTGGGTGCGGTGGCTCACACTTGTAATTCCAGCACTTTGGGAGGCCAAAGCGGGAGGATTACTTGAGGCCAGGAGTTTGAGAACAGCCTGGGCAACATAGCAAGAACCCTATCTCTACAAAACAATTTTTTTAAATAGCTGGGTGTGGTGGCGCACACTGGTGGTCCCAGCTACTTGGGAGGCTGAGGCAGGAGGATCGCTTGAGCCCAGGAGTTCAAGGTTGCGATGAGCTATGATTGTGCCACTGCACTCCAGCCTGGGCAACACAGCAGGACTCTACTTCAAAAAAAAAAAAAAAAAAAATCAATATCAGGCTGTGCGCAGTGGCTCGTGCCTGTAATCCCAGCACTTTCGGAGGCCGAGGTGGGCAGATCACTTGAGGTCAGGAGTTTGAGATCAGCCTGGCCAATGTGGTGAAACCAGGTCTCTACTAAAAATACAAAAAAAAATTAGCTGGGCGTGGTGGTACATGCTTGTAATCCCAGTTACTTGGGATGCTGAGGTAGGAGAATCACTTGAACTCGGATGGCAGAGGTGGCAGTGAGCCGAGAGCACGCCACTGCACTCCAGCCTGGGTGACAAGAGTGAAACTCAGTCTCAAAAAAAAAAAAAAAAAAAAAAGGCTGGGCGCGGTGGCTCACACCTGTAATCCCAGCACTTTGGGAGGCCGAGGTGGGCAGATCACGAGGTCAGGAGATCGAAACCATCCTAGCTAACACGGTGAAACCCCGTCTCTACTAAAAAAAAAAATACAAAAAATTAGCCGGGTGTGGTGGTGGGCGTCTGTACTCCCAGTGACTCAGGAGGCTGAGGCAGGAGAATGGTGTGAACCCAGGAGGCAGAGCTTGCAGTGAGCCGAGATCACGCCACTGCGCTCCAGCATGGGTGACAGAGCGAGACTCCGTCTCAAAAAAAAAAAAAATATATCAATATCCCCACTTGATGGATAAGAAAAGTGAAGCTCAGTAAGCTCAGTGACTTACAGGGTAGAACTGGAAATCCTTGCTTTTTCTCTCGGGCTCATGAACTTCTTCCTGGCCTCTGGCTCCAGTGATCATCCCACAATTGACAGGAGTGTAGGTTCTGGAATGGTGACAAATACGTTTTACAAAGGAAATAGTCTCTGTCCCACTGTTTCTCCAAACTCCTCCACTGCATCTCCTGACATGTAGGAGATGGGGGTTTCATTATGTGAGGCCCCTAAGTCCATGCAGGTTACCTGGATCTTGGTAACCCTTGAGCACTTGTCTTTCTCCTGGGCTCACTTAATTTGGAGGCTAGAGTGGTGATCCACCATGCTACCCATTCCAGTTCCATTGGCCAAGTCACCATATTTATTGGGTACTTTAGGAGCAATGCCCTGGGGAACTTAGGATCTGGCTGGGGAACCAGTTCTTCATCCAATATTTCTTCCATTCCCTTCTCACCCAGCTGAAAATAGTGAACTGAGCAGGGAATATGAGGAGTCCCAGAGCCGGCTCAATCAAATCCTACGGATAAAGACATCTCTGACGTCACAAGTGGATGATTACAAGAGGCAGCTGGATGAAGAGTCAAAGGTTGGTTTGGGGGTGGGGTCGTGGTGGAGACAGCTGCCTCCTTAAAGTTACAGGTTACAGCTGGGTTTGGTGGCGCATGGCTGTAATCCCAGCACTTTGGGAGGCCTAGGTGGGAGGTTCGCTTAAGGCCAGGAGTTCAAGACCAGCCTGAACAACACAGCAAGACCCCCCCCAACCCCCACTAACCCCATCTCTACCAAAATAAAAAATAAAAAAGTTGGCTGGGCGTGGTGGCTCACGCCTGTAATCCCAGCACTTTGAGAGGCGAGGGTGGGTGGATCAGCTGAGGTCAGGAGTTCGAGACCAGTCTGGCCAACATGGCAAAACCCGGTCTCCACTAAAAATATAAAAATTAGCTGGGTGTGGTGGTGAGTGTCTGTAATCCCAGCTACTCGGGAGGCTGAGACAGGCGGAGGCGGAGGTTGCAGGGAGCTGAGATCGCACCATTGCACTCCAGCCTGGGTGACAAGAGCGAAACTCAGTCTCAGAAAAAAGAAAAAAGTTTCCAGGTATGGTGGTGTACACCTATAGTCCCAGCTAAAGAAAGTTACAGATTATGAAGATGTCAAAGGAGCACAAAAAGCATTTGATATCGTAGCAAGTAAAAAAGCTAACTACAAAACTGTAGGATGTGATGTGTACAACTAAATGAAATTACATATCCTTGTGGACAATAATAGAATGAGAAGAAGTCACAGGATGAAAATTAAAACCCCAGTGGTTTGGATTGTGGGACTGTGTATCTTTTCCCCCTTTCACCTGCCATCACTGCTGCTCCAGTGTTATGTGTATCTAAGTGGTGGCCCTGTGGGCTGCGGAAAGCCCCCACGGCCCCTGACACGCGGGTCCCCACAGTCTCGCAGCACCGCCGTGGTGAGCCTGGCCAACACCAAACACGACCTGGACCTAGTAAAGGAGCAGCTGGAGGAGGAGCAGGGAGGCAAGTCGGAGCTGCAGCGCCTTGTATCCAAACTCAACACCGAGGTCACCACCTGGAGGACCAAATACGAGACCGATGCCATCCAGAGGACAGAGGAGCTGGAGGAGACCAAGTGAGTGTGGTCCTCCTGCTGGGAGAGCCAGGTGGGCTGGGCAGGTGGCAGTGGGGGCCTCACCACCATGTCAATCACTGCTACGGCCAGGGCCAAGCCCAGGAGAAGGACGTTCACAGGCTCCTTTAAGAGGAGGACAATGTGTGTGGACAAAGGAGCCTGCTCTGTGGGCCAGAAATGGTGGCTCAGGCCTGTAATCCCAGCACTGTGGGAGGCCAAGGTGGGAGGATTGCTTGAGCCCAGAAGTTCGAGGCCAGCCAGGGCAACATGGTGAGATCCTCATCTCTACAAAAAATTACAAAATTAGCCAGGCATGGTGGCATGTGCCTGTAGTCTCAGCTACTTGGGAGACTAAAGTGGGAGGATTGCTTGAGCCCAGGAATTGGAGGCTGCAGTGAGCAATGATCGAGCCACTGCACTTCAGCCTGGATAACAGAGAAGGATCCTGTCTCTAAAAAAAAAAAAAAAAAAAACTACAGAAGTGGACACCTGAGGAAATAAGGAGGGACATGGAAGTGGGCCTCTCTCTGGTGTAAAAGGAGGCTGGCCTGGATGCCTCTGGGCCCATGCACTCAGGGAAGCCCTGTGAGTGAGCCACCCTGGGTCAGGAAGCAGAGGGGATCCATGACAAGTTAAATCAAAGAACATGGTCAACAAACTCCTCTATAGACTTTTCTGGATTCTCTGAAAATATAATCAGATTTTTTCTTGTATAAAGCCAAATTAGACAGAAAATGGCACATGTGCTCTAAGTGTTTCCGGGATCCCAGCCTGCTGGCTGGTCCCGTCCATCCACTGAAATTTCTGCTAATATGATAGCAAATAAGGCATAGTGACTTCCAGCTGATGCAATACTTTCATCTAAAGCTCTAAGCTCTTTTTTACCTTGAGCCTAAATTTGCCTTCCTGTGACTTCCACCTCTGTCCTCCAGGTCTTTGCTATAGAGGCTGCTGGGTACTGCCTAGTGTTCCCCCAAGGCTCCCACTCCTGGGCTAAACCTAAATCTCAACCCCTAAGCTTGTCTCTGTCCCAGACACCCTCAGGGCCCCTCCATCCCCTGGCTTAGACCTTTGCTCCTGTGTCCCCTTCTCAGAGAGTCTCCCCTGAGTCTGTATTTGACACTATCACCCCCTCCCACCTGGACTACCTGTCCTCTTCCTGGCTCTATTTGTCACTGCAGTGCTTATGTTCTATAGGGCATGTATTGCGTGCCCCGTCCCAGCTCCAGAACAAACATTTCATTTGTTAGGGCAGGTATCCTAGCCTGTTTTATTCAGTGCTGCATCCCTAACACCTGCAACAATCCTTGGCCCAGAGTAGAGAAAGTGTTTGTTGAATGAATAAATGAGAGAGTGAATGGGCAGCTGTGGCTGTCCTGTAAACACTCTGCATCGTTTCCAATGTTGACACCAGAGCTTAGTACCATGCCCACCACACTCTGACCCTGGCAATGTGGAGGTGGTGCCTGTGAGCGCCTGGGTTTCCTTGACAGCCCCTCTGGCCCTCATTTGCAGGAGGAAGCTGGCCGCCAGGCTTCAGGAGGCAGAAGAAGCAGCTGAAACCGCCCAGGCCCGGGCCGCCTCCCTCGAGAAAAATAAACAGAGACTCCAGGCAGAAGTTGAGGACCTCACCATCGACTTGGAGAAGGTCAGAGGGTCAAATGCTTAAAGCTGCCTATTTACCGGGGCAGAGAGCCCACAGCAGGGCGAGGGCAAGGCTGTCACACGTCTGGGGTCATCAGGAAGAAACACATGGTTCAAGAAGTTGCAGCGCAGGGGTGCCTTCAGGAGCTTGCTGGACACGGCTGCCGCTTGAGCACGCGTTCATGAACTCTTCCGAGATCTAAGAGCACAGTGACCCATGCCTCTAATCCCAACACACTGGGCGGCCAAGGCAGGAGGATCACTTGAGCCAAGGAGTTCAAGACCAGCCGAACAACACAGGGAGACCCTATCTCAAAAGAAAAAAAAAAGAGATGGAGTTTGGCTCTTGTTGCCCAGGCTGGAGTATAGTGGCGCAATATTGGCTCACTGCAACCTCCGCCTCCTGGGTTCAAGCAATTCTCATTCCTCAGCCTCCTGAGAAGCTGGGATTACAGGTACCCGTCAACGCGCCCAGCTAATTTTTTGTATTTTTAGTAGAGGCGAGGTTTCATCATGTTGACCAGGCTGGTCTCGAACTCCTGACCTCAGGTGATCCACCCGCCTCGGTCTCCCAAAGTGCCGGGATTACAGGTGTGAGCCACTGTGCCCAGTCCCCCAAAATTTTTAAAATAAAAATTTAGCCAGGTGCGGTGGCATATGCCTGTGGTCCCAGCTACTTGGCAGGCTAAGGCATGAGGATCATTTGAACCAGGTGTTCAAGGCTGCAGTGAGCTATGCTTGCACTGCTGCACTCCAGCCTGGCAGACAGAGTAAGACACTGTCTCAATAAACAAATAGGGCCATAAGCAGGGTAAAATTTGCCCTGAAAGTTACACGATGCAGCCGGGCACAGTGGCTCATGCCTGTAATTCTAGCACTTTGGGAGGCCGAGGCAGGCGGATTGCCTGAGTTCAGGAGTTCGACACCAGCCTGGGCAACATGGCGAAACCCTGTCTGTACTAAAATACAAAAAATTAGCCAGGCGTGGCAGCAGGCACCTGTAGTCCCAGCTACTCGGGAGGCTGAGGCAGGAGAATCGCTTGAACCCAGGAGGCGGACGTTGCAGTGAGCCAGATCGTGCCACTGCCCTCTAGCCTGGGCGACAGAGCAAGATTCTGGCTCCAAAAAAAAAAAAAGCAAGTTACATGATGCACCTTCCCTGTTCCCCTCTCTCTTCCACAAACTGTATCCCATATACTTTGCGTGGCTAACTATTCCTACTTGCATCCCTGGTTCAAACTGAGTTGCCAGTGTCTATGAGAATTAAATAAGATTTCCACTGGCCTACACCTCCCTGGTCTTGGTCTAGATGGAACCATGATTCATGCTGGCTGTGAGGGGCCATATGCAGCCCAGTACAAGAATGTGCCGCATGAAGTGGCCTCATAGGTAGAAGGTCACATCCATATGAGAGGTTTCAGAAAAAAAGTTCTGGCAAGGTGGTTCACCCTTGTCATCCCAGGACTTTGGGAGGCTGAGGTAGGAAGATTGCTTAAGTCCAAGAGGCTGAGGCTACAGTTAGCTATGATTATGCCACTGTACTCCAGTCTGGGTGACAGAGTGAGACCTCATCTCTTGAAACAAAAAAAAAAGGTTGGGCACTGTGGCCCATGCCTGTAATCTTAGCACTTTGGGAAGCTGAGGCGGGCAGATCACCTGAGGTCAGGAGTTTGAGACCAGCCTGGCCAACATGGTGAAACCTCATCTCTACTAAAAATACAAAAAGTAGCCGGGTGTGGTGGCACATGCCTGTAGTCCCCTCTATCCCGGAGGCTGAGGTAGGAAGATTGCTTAAGTCCAAGAGGCTGAGGCTACAGTTAGCTATGATTATGCCACTGTACTCCAGTCTGGGTGACAGAGTGAGACCTCATCTCTTGAAACAAAAAAAAAGGTTGGGCACTGTGGCCCATGCCTGTAATCTTAGCACTTTGGGAAGCTGAGGCGGGCAGATCACCTGAGGTCAGGAGTTTGAGACCAGCCTGGCCAACATGGTGAAACCTCATCTCTACTAAAAATACAAAAAGTAGCCGGGTGTGGTGGCACATGCCTGTGTAGTCCCAACTACTCAGGAGGCTGAGGCAGGAGAATCGCTTGAACCCAGAAGACAGAGGTTGCGGTGAGCCGAGATCACGCCACTGCACTCCAGCCTGGGTGACAGAGTGAGACTCTGTCTCAATTAAAAAAAAAAAAAAAAAGTCCTGAAACTCAAAAAGGTTTTGCTACCCCACAAAAGAAACAAAGCAAAACTTTACAAAAGCTAATATAGCACAACAGCAAATAGTTGCCAGGGAGTTATGAGAAAGATGAACTCTATAGAAAAATAAAGTCTAAGAATAGTCTGTTTTGAGTTTATGTGTAATGTATATTACTACATTACAGTGAAATATATCAAGAGGAGTTAGGCCAAATGTCATAAATCTGGGAAGGCCGCTGTGGCCCAAACTCCTCATTTGACACCTGAGAGAATTCTAACCTGGGAAAATAAGGTGGAACGCCCCAGGTCACACACCTCTTGGTGGGGGGGGGTAGTTTTAGAACTGGCATGCAGCTCTTTGCAGACTCTCTGTTCTGTGCTTCTGCCATAGGTGTTGAATTACATTCCAATTCCCAAGGAGTCCGTAGTCTCAGGAGTTACTGGAGAAAGGGAAGGAAGGAAGAGAGGTTGGTGGGGGGTGGGAGGAGGGGACAGAGGCAGGGAGTTCGGACCCCTAGAGGCCATTTCCAACTTTCCTTAGGCCAATGCGGCAGCCGCTGCCCTGGACAAGAAGCAGAGGCTCTTTGACAAGATGCTGGCTGAGTGGCAGCAGAAGTGTGAGGAGCTGCAGGTGGAACTGGATAACTCACAGAAGGAGTGCCGCATGTACATGACGGAGAGCTTCAAGATCAAGACTGCCTACGAGGAGTCTCTGGAGCATCTAGAGTCCGTGAAGAAGGAGAATAAGACCCTGCAGGGTGAGTCTGAGGGCAGGTGGACGGGATGGGCCTGTAGGGATGGGGACACAGCCAGAGTCCCCTTCGTCCTGAGCACATCATCAGTTGAGTACCTGGCACATAGTAGGTGCTCAATAAATGTTTGTTGACTGACTAGCAAGTGCTTTGCAGAAGCACTTCAGCATTCAGCAGTATAACTTTAGGCGAGTTGCTCAATCTTTCTGTGCCTCACTTTCCTCATCTATAAAATGAGGAAATAGCTGGGCATGGTGGCTCATGCCTGTAATCCCAGCACTTCGGGAGGCCGAGGCAGGAGGATCACTTGAGGTCAGGAGTTCGAGACCAGCCTGACCAACATGGTAAAACCCTGTCTCTACTGAAAATACAAAAAATTAGCTGGGCATGGTGGCAGGTGCCTGTAGTCCCAGCTACTTGGGAGGCTGAGGCCGAAGAATCGCTTGGACCCAGGATGTGGAGGTTGCAGTGAGCCAAGATCATGCCACTGTACTCCAGCCTGGGCAATAGAGCAACACTATGTCCCAAAAATAAATAAATAAATAAAATAAAATGAGGAAATAATTCTACCCTCCTTAAAAGGTTGTCACGACAATGAAATAAGATTATAGCCAGGCGTGATGGTTCATGTCTGCAATCCTGGCACTTTGGGAGACCTGCTTCTTACCCCAATGGAGGAATGATGGTGCCACCTGCCATAACCCTGGAATGCTGAGTCTTATTAACATGAATATTTCTATCTCAGAGGAGATAAAGGATCTCATTGATCAGCTGGGTGAGGGAGGAAGGAGTGTGCATGAGCTGCAGAAGTTGAAGAAAAAACTGGAGATGGAAAAGGAAGAACTCCAGGTGGCCCTGGAAGAAGCTGAGTCTTCCCTGGAGGTAACCACAGGGCCATCACCTTGGGGACTGTGGACCCTTGGCCAGGCACTGCACACCTTCTTGGCCAGAAAGACTCATGTTTATATTCCTGGTAGGTTGAAGAGAGCAAAGTGATTCGAATTCAATTGGAACTGGCTCAGGTTAAAGCTGACATCGACCGGAGAATCCATGAGAAAGAAGAAGAATTTGAGGCTACCAGGTACAGAGCTGGTGGGATGGGAGGCTGACTCTTGGGCAGCGTGATGGAGCAGAGTCCAGAAACCCGGGTCTCTTTCAGCTACTAGTTGCATGATATTGGGCAATTCAGGTGAACCTCGCTGAACCTGTTTCCTCATCTATGAAATGGAAATAAAGACGGTACCTCACACTACTGTGTCTAGTTTATGAACACTTTGTTTTTGGGGGTTTTGTTTTTTTGGTTTTTTTTCTTTTGGAGTCATAGTCTTGCTCTGTTGCCTAGGCCACAGTGTAGTAGTGCAATCCAAGCTCACTGCAACCTCTACCTCCTGGGTTCAAGCAATTCTCCTGCCTTAGCCTCCCAAGTAGCTAGGATCACAGGCATGTGCCACCGTGCCAAGCTAATTTTTGTATTTTTACTAGAGACAGGGTTTCGCCATGTTGGCCAGGCTGGTCTTGAACTCTTGACCTCAAGTGATCTGCCCACCTTGGCCTCCCAAAGTGCTGGGATTACAGGCATGAGCCACCGTGCCCGGCCTATGAACACTTTAGATGTAGTATTTTAGCCATGATGGTTAATGAAGCAGAGAATCTATTATGTGCTTACTGGCTGTTTGTATATCTTCTTCGGAGAAAAGTCTGTTCTTTGCCCCTTTCAAAAATTGGATTGCTTCTTTTTATTGTTGAGTTGTAAGAGTTCTTTATATATTCTGAACACTAGACTTATCAGTAATGATTTGCAAATATTTTTTTCCCATTCTATGGGTTGTCTTGTCACTTTCTTAAAGGTATCCATTCAAACATAAAGGTTATTTCATTTTGGCTGGGCGCAGTGGCTCACGCCTGTAATCCTAGCACTCTGGAAGGCTGAGATGGGAGGATCCTTTGAGCTCAGGAGTTTGAGACCAGCCTGGGCAACACAGCAAAACCCCCACTCTACCAAAAAAAAAAAAAAAAAAAAACGCTGGGTGTGGTGGCATGGCCTGTAGTCCCAGTTACTGGGGAGGCTGAGATGGGAAGATCACTCGAGCCGCAGAGTTCAAGGCTGCAGTGAGCTATCATCACACTACTACACCATCACAGAATGTGATGGTTTTTCCATTACAGCCTGAGCCAGAGAGTGACTCTAAATCAACAAAATGACCTTCCTTTAATTTCCCCAAAGCATGAAACCCTTATCCCTGTCTTGTACCTTTTTAAGGGTTTAATTTCACAACATGGTGCCTGGACTCATGCTGATGCTGAGACCTCTTCTCTAGGGAGGCCTAGCACAGACTGAACAGCTAGCCCAGTATGCCAAGGTCTTCTCTGCTTGGACTTACAGGAAGAACCACCAGCGGGCAATCGAGTCCTTGCAGGCCAGCCTGGAGGCAGAGGCCAAGGGCCGGGCAGAGGCACTTCGGCTCAAGAAGAAGATGGAGACGGACCTCAATGAGATGGAAATCCAGCTGGACCATGCCAACAAGAACAACAGCGAACTTGTAAAGACACTGAAAAGGCTGCAACAGCAAATCAAGGTAGCGATCTGGGAGGAGGAGAAACGAGGTACAAGGCACACTATCATCGGTTGAGTCTGAAGGCCTAAAGGGGGCTAACTTAATGCATGTCTTCAGCCAGCATAAAGGCATAAGAGTGAGAATGTGGGGTGGCTGTCAGTCCAGGGAGCAGGAGGCTTGGGGACTATATAAAGAAGAGGCCCTCAACCACCAAAAGTCCCAATTCTGGACAACTGGAAAGATGGACCAAAGGAGGGAAACAGGAAGTTAAGCTCATCTTGATCCCTCCCTCCCTCCCTCCCTTCCTCCCTTCCTTCCTTCCTTCCTTCCTTCCTGAGATGGAGTTTTGCTCTTGTCACTCAGGCTGGAGTGCAGTGGTGCAATCTCGGCTCACTGCAACCTCCACCTCCCGGGTTCAAGCAATTCTCCTGCCTCAGCCTCCTGAGCAGCTGGGATTACAGGTGACCACCACCACGCCCAGCTAATTTTTGTATTTTTAATAGAGACGGGGTTTCACCATGCTGGCCAGGCTAATCTCCAACGCCTGACCTCAGGTGATCTGCCCACCTCAGCCTCCCAAAGTGCTGGGATTACAGGCGTGAGCCACCACACCCAGTCCTGTCTTGATTTGTAAAATCATTTTTTACTTATTATAAACCATTTCAGACATAGAGAAATGAAGAACACAACAAAACTCATATACCCACTACTTGCCTTAAAAAATAAACACAAACAGAGCTGAAGACCCCTTTACAATCATTCTATTATGAGACTGTTCTTTACAGCATACAGAGCTGGAACCACACTTGCTAACTGGAGACGTGCCCTAACCAGGTACTGTTTTAGGTGTCCAAGAGTGGACAAGACAATGCTGGACACAGTTGGTGTTCACATGTAGTCCCAGCTACTCAGGAGGCTGAAGAGAAAGGATTGCCTGAGGCCAGGCTTGAGTTTGTGACCAGTCTGGGCATCATAGCAAGACCCCATCTCCACAAAAAATAAAATGAGCCAGGCATGGTGGTGTGTGCCTGTAGTTCCAGCTACTCAGGAGGCTGAGGTGGGAGGATCACTTGAGCCCAGAAGTTGGAGGCTGCTGTGAGCTATGACTACACCACTGCATTCCAGCCTGGGTGATAGAGTGAGACTCTGTCTCGAAAACAAAACAAAGAGTGGACAAAACAGACAAACATCCCCATGCAGACAGCAACAAAAATAAAACTGTATTGTTAAAACTGGTGATAAGTCCTATGGAGAAATAAGAGGATAGCCTGGGCGCAGTGGCTCACGCCTGTAATCCCAGCACTTTGGGAGGCTGAGGTGGGCAGATTGCTTGAGGTCAGGAGTTTGAGACCAGCCTGAGCAACATGGCAAAAACCCATCTCTACTAAAAATAAAAAAATTAGCCAGGTGTGGTGGCAGGCACCTGTAATCCCAGCTACTTGGGAAGGTGAGGCAGGAGACTCACTTGAACCTGGGAGGCGGAGATTGCAGTGAGCTGAGATCATGCCATTGCACTCCAGCCTAGGGGAGCCAAGATCATGCCATTGCACTCCAGCCTAGGGGACAGAGCAAGACTCCATCTCAAAAAAAAAAAAAAAGAGAAATAAGAGGACAGAAGAAAGCTGGGGATCAGCCTAGGCAGGATTAGAATATGATTGGCTGAGGTCACTGGGGAGGCCTCCTGGAGAAGGCTGTGCTGGGAACACCAGGTGCTCTATCATCAGGAAAGGTTTGACTTCACGTTGACCTCATGTTAGATAACTTCCTAGGTCCTGGCCCTGCTGGAGCTCCACCACACCATAAGCTCCCCAAGCCCAGGTCTGTTCCTCACTCTTCTTCTGTGACGTCCCCGCCTGCCCAGTTTCCTGCTGAACCCAGTCGATAAAGGTCACGGCGCCCTCAGGTCTGGCCACCCCCAAGGTCATACCATGGCCCAGTGTATGGGCTCAGGCTGGGTCCTTGTGCCCCCCAGGACTTGCAGGTCCAGATGGACGAGGATGCCAGGCAGCATGAGGAGCTGCGGGAGCAGTACAACCTGCAGGAGCGGCGCCTGAGCCTGCTGCAGACGGAGCTGGAGGAGGTGCGTTCTGCCCTGGAGGGCAGCGAGCGTTCACGCAAGCTGCTGGAGCAGGAAATGGTGGAGATCACCGAACGGCACAACGAGATCAACATCCAGGTAGGACAGGGCTCCTGGGTCAGTGCCACTTGCACCCACACTCTGGGGGTTAGGGGGTGCTGGGGTGAGGCCAGGATGGTGCCCAAACCATGTGAGCCCCCATCAAAACTCAGAGGAAGGCAGTGCACCCCACTCAGCAAATCCTCAAAACTCATCTGCAGAGCTTTTTGTAAAATTGTGACTTTAAAGTCCAGGATATAAAAGATATCCCAGCCTGGGCCGGGCACGGTGGCTCACACCTGTAATCCCAGCACTTTGGGAGGCCGAGGCAGGCGGATCACCTAAGGTCAGGAGTTCGAGACCAGCCTGGCCAACATGATGAAACCCCATCTCTACTAAAAATACAAAAATTAGCCAGGTGTGGTGGCAGGCACCTGTAATCCCAGGTACTCAGGAGGCTGAGGCAGGAGAATTGCTTGAACCCAGGAGGCAGAAATTGCGCTGAGCCAAGATCATGCCACTGCATTCCAGCCTGGGTGACAGAGTGACCATCTAAAAAAAAATGTGTGTGTATATATATATATTTATTTATATATATATAAATATTTATATATTTTATATATGTATATATATATTTACTTAAATAGATATCTATCCCAGCCTGACCAACATGATGAAACCCCATCTCTACTAAAAATACAATAATTAGCCAGGCGTAGTCATGCATGCCATAATCTTAGCTGCTACTTGGGAAGCTGAGGCACAAGAATCACTTGAACCCTGGAGGTCGAGGTTGCAGTGAGCCAAGATCATGCTACTGCACTCCAGCCTGGGCGACACAGTAAGACTCTGACTCAAAAATAAAAATAAAATAAAATATATAATCTTGGCCAGGCACAGTGGCTCACGTCTGTAATCCCAGCACTATGGGAGGCAGAGGTGGGAGGATTGCTTGAGGTCAAGAATTCAAGACCAACCTAGGCAACATAGCCAGACCCTGTCTCTAAAAACATGAAAAATTAGTTGGGCGTAGTGGTGCTCATCTGTAGTCCCAGGTACTTGGAAGGCTGAGGTGGGAGGATTGCTTGAGCCTAAGAGGTTGAGGCTGCAGTGAGCTGTGATTGCATGACTGCACAATCCAGCCTGAGTGACACAGCAAGATCCTGCCTAAAATAAAATAAAATAAGAATGCAGGAGAGGGACCCATACCCCACGCAGAGGGCCCAGGGCCATTTCCTGTTGGGGTTGGGCAAGCATGTCTGGCAGAGGTTGTGTTCTTTCCTGGACACAGGAAGGCCCATGCAGACTCCTGGCTCATGGTGAGATCTCCATTTCTTCCTCCAGAACCAGAGCCTCCTCGTGGTCAAACGCAAGCTGGAGTCAGATGTCCAACGCATCTCCAACGAGCACGAGGAGCTCATCAGTGAGTTCCGCTCGGCCGACGAGAAGGCCAAGAAGGCCATGACGGACGTAAGTGCGTGTGCCCCTTGCTGCTGGCAGGCAGGGTTTCGGTGCCTGCTGAGGACCAGGCTGTCTGGGCGGGAAGGCCACTCCTGCCATCGTGGGCCACTGTGGACCCAAGCGTGGTTCCCTGCCAGGGAGAATGTGGCCCTGCTCTGGAGGAGCCCAAGGCTTTTCTAAAAAGCCACACACATGAAAGTAAGAAAGATTTACAAGCTCTAGGTGATCATGTGAAAGATTATAGCACAACGCCCTGTGTCTTGCATCAAAGAAGCCATCAAAGTGGGTTCATCTGGACAGGCTTTTTGGCAATGGGATGCATTAAAACAGCCTTGGGCTAGGCATGGTGGCTCACACTTGTAATCCCAGCACTTTGGGAGGCCAAGGCAGCAGGATTGCTTGAGGCCAGGAGTTCAAGACCAGCCTGGGCAATATAGCAACTACTAAAAATGTTAAAAATTAGCCCGGCATCGTGGCATGTGCCTGTAGTCTCAACTACTCACAAGGCTGAGATGGGAGGATCACCTGAACCCAGGAGTTTGAGGTTGCCGTGAGTCATGATCCCACCACTGCACTGCAGCCTGGGTGACAGAACAAGACCTTGTCTCAAAATATGAAATAGGCCGGGCGCGGTGGCTCAAGCCTGTAATCCCAGCACTCTGGGAGGCCGAGGCGGGCGGATCACGAGGTCAGGAGATCAAGACCATCCTGGCTAACACGGTGAAACCCCGTCTCTACTAAAAAAAAAAAATACAAAAAACTAGCCGGGCGAGGTGGCGGGCGCCTGTAGTCCCAGCTATTCGGGAGGCTGAGGCAGGAGAATGGCGTAAACCCGGGAGGTGGAGCTTGCAGTGAGCTGAGATCCAGCCACTGCACTCCAGCCAGGGCAACAGAGCGAGACTCCGTCTCAAAAAAAAAAAAAAACATGAAATAATAACAAAAACAATAAAATCAAACAGCCTTGAGGGAAGGGCTAGTAAAAGGAAGAGAGATGAGCCCAGGGACGCAGAGGAGGACGTTGGCAGGATGTGCCCCCAAGTGCTCTCAGCCCAGTATCCCTTCGGGTGTTCACACCAGCCTCGAGTGGTGGGTTCTGTTTACTCCCTACTTGGAAGATGAAGGAATACAGATTCTCATCATCAGGCTCCTCTCACTTGATGGAAATCCCAGGAGTTCAGGAACATTGCTGGTCTTACTTGTTGCTACCTCCCAAGAGCACAGGCCCATGCCTGGCCCACCATAGACCCTCATGAACATCTGTGGAATGAATGTAAGGAGAAAGAGACTGAGAGGGGACAAGCAACATGCTGAAGGTCACTCAGGGCTGGACACAGTCCTGGGTCTTCCAACTCCAGAGGCTGTGCTTTTCCCACCCTCCATGCTGTGCCCCTCATGGAGAGGGCAGTCAGTAGGGTTTGGCTTGAGTGTGCCCGGCTGGTGGGAGTCCGTGAAGATGGGAGGCATAAGTTTGGCTCCCCCTCCCCTCTCGGGGGCAAAGGGGAGCATAGGGCACCCCTTCCACCAAACCCCAGCGGCATGTCAGCGGGGCTCCCCCTGTCAACCAGTTGGTTTCCTAGAGACCGGGAGACAAGTTCTCACATCTCTCAAAGGAGCTACGAGCCTGGGTAGCACCCAGCTCCAACTCCTGCTCTTCTCCCCACTTGCAGGCCACCCGCATGGCAGAAGAACTCCGGCAAGAGCAGGACCACTGCATGCACCTGGAGAAGATCAAGAAGAACTACGAGGTCACCATCAAAGACCTGCAGGCCAAGATGGAGGAGGCCGAGCAGCTGGCTCTGAAAGGCGGGAAGCGCACAATCATGAAGCTGGAGGCCAGGGTGAGGGCGATGCAGGGCTCAGCTAAGGGAGGAATGGGGATCTGGTGGGGTGGGGGGTGTGTGTGTGAGATGCCTGTCTTTTGCCAAAAAACATGTCCTGGGTTTGATGAAGAATCGGGTTATGCAAGTGCTAGGAAAGAAGAGGAAATTGAAAGGACCAGGTGCAGCGGCTCACGCCTGTAATCCTAATATTTTAGGAGGCTGAGGCGGGAGGATCACTTGAGGCCAGGAGTTTGAGACCAGCTGAGGCAACATAATGAGCCCTCTATCTCTACAAAAAAAAAAAAAAAAAAAAAAAAAAGTTAAATTAGCTGGGTGTAGTGGCACATGCCTGTAGTCCCAGCTACTCAGGAGGCTGAGTTGGGAGGCTAGCTTGAGCCCAGGAGATTGAGGCTACAGTGAGCTATGACAGCACTACTGCACTTCAGCCTGGGTGACAGAGCCAGACCCTGTCTCAGAAAAAAAGAGAAAAGAAGGAAAGAAAGAAAGAAGGGAGGGAGGGTAAGAAAGAGAAAAGGAAATTGAGAAAAGAGTTCTAATTTCTCTCAAGTTCTCCTCTCCTCCTTCCCTGCCTGTCACCTTCCTCCCCGGAATGTCCTTAGCCTCGAGCAGAGTAATCCCCAATATTCTCCTTGCCTTTTTTTACTCACTGAAAGAAAACAAGGCTTAGTCTTTGCCCCATGAAATGCCAGAGCTGGAAGGGCCCGGAAAGTTCTATCATTTTGTCTGACTCCCTGACACCCCCATTTTCCAGAGGAGGGAATTTGAGGCTCAAGAGAAAGTGTTTGACAACCACAGCATGGCCTGTAAAAGGCAGAGCCCACCCGACTCTCCTGTCCAGGGTCCATCCCCTCACCTCTGGGCAGGAGGCGGATACTGCAGCCACAAGGCCCCTGTCTGAGGCCACTGAGCTCTGAAGCTCAAAACCATGCGTTCCAGGAGGCTGAGGCAGGAGGATCGCTTGAGCGCAGGAGGTCAAGGCTGCAGTAAGCCATGATCACGCCACTGCCCTCCAGCCTGGGCAACAGAGCGGGACCCCGTCAAGAAAACAAAAAACAAAACACATGTGTTCGCTCAGCTGCATTCCTCTCTTCCTCCCACAGATCAAGGAACTAGAGACAGAGCTGGACGGGGAACAGAAACAGCACGCGGAGACGGTCAAGACGCTGCGTAAGAACGAGCGTCGCCTCAAAGAGCTGATCTTCCAGACAGAGGAGGACAACAAGACCAACCAGCGCATGCAGGAGCTGGTGGAGAAGCTACAGAACAAGCTGAAGATCTACAAGAGGCAGATCGAGGAGGCGGTGGGTGCCTATGCGCCTCCCTGCTCCTCCTTCCCTCATGCTTGTTTTCTCAGTGCGGGTCCCCAGCCTTTCTGGGAATTAACCACAGGGAAAGAAGCAAGCATAGGCCCTAAGATGATTCTGTGAGGCTCATGTCCATGGCGTCTCCTCCTTGGAATCCAGTGGGAGGGGCAACCAGACACTACACACCAGAGATAAGAACTTGTAAAGAGGCCAGGCATGGTGGTGGCTCATGCCTGTAATCCCAGCGCTTTGGAAGGTTGAGGTGGGTGGATCCCCTGAGATCAGGAGTTCGAGACCAGCCTGGCCAAAATGGTGAAACCCATCTCTACTAAAAATACAAAATTTAGTCAGGCATGGTGGGGGGCACCTTAACCCCAGCTACTTGGGAGGCTGAGGCAGGAGAATCGCTTGAACCCTGGAGGTGGAGGTTGCAGTGAGCCAAGATCGTGCCCCTGCACTCCAGCCTGGGCGACAGAGCGAGACTGTCTCTCAAAAAAAAAAAAAATGCACATTTAACCAGAACCAGCCATGTTTATGCCCCGTTTCCTGCCGTGCCTTTGTCACAGGAGGACCAGGCCAACCAGACCCTGGCTCGATACAGGAAGACAGTGCACGAGCTGGATGACGCTGAGGAGCGAGCGGGCATGGCAGAGACCGCCCTAAACAAGCTGCGCACCAGACACCGCGTGGCCGGCAAGGGCATCACCTCTGTGGAGATCATCCAGGTGTCTAAGACAGGCACCTCGAAAACCCTTTCTGAGGAGTGAGGCCCTCCGTGTCCTAGGCCACAGCCGGTAGGTGTGGACTCTGCTCTGGACGACCTCGCTCAGAGCGCTCCTTCCCTGCACTGGCTTTGCTCCTAGCAGTGGTACTATGTGACCCAGCCATATTCCCCCTGCTCCCCAGGTCTAGTCTTTGTCACACCCAGTCTCATGCAACAGGAAGCACAAAGCTCTTCCCCTCCCTCTTTAGCTGCAAAACCCCTTTAGATGCTCACAGCCCTCGGGTGGGGCGTTGTTCACCTGTATCACAGGTGCTGGCCGACCTGATGTTCCCCCATCTGCATGGAAGGGCGGTTCCCAAGTGTGATGCCACTTGACGCTAGCCTTGGTACCTAGTGCTTAGTACACAGTCACTGGGACATCCACAAGCTTATGGCAATGTGTGTTCATCTTTCATGTTCCCCACAATATCATTCTTCACTGGATATTTCATCAATCCTGGTTGAGTTCAGGTCTCTAATGCTAAGAAAATGATAATTATCATCACAGTTGCCATTTCTCGAACACCGAGTGCAGGTAGGATTTTGAGGAAACAATGGAAAGTAGTCTTTATTCCCCTTAATTCAGAACTAATCAAGGATGAAAAATATTGGAGATAAATATATAAAAGTTAAAATAGGCTGGGCGCAGTGGCTTGTGCCTGTAAATCCTAGTACTTTCGGAGGCTGAGGTGGGAAGATGGTTTAAATCTGGGAGTTCAAGACCGGCCTGGGCAACACAGTGAAACCCTGCCTCTACAAAAGTAAAAAAAATTAGCCAGGCATGGTGGTGCACACCTGTAGTCCCAGTTACTCGGGAGGCTGAGACAGGAGGATCCCTTGAGCCCAAGAGTCTGAGGTTACAATGATCTATGATCATACCACTGCATTCCAGCCTGGGCAACAGAGCGAGGTCCCATCTCAAACAAAAAAAAAAGTCAAAATACCAGTTTTATTTATTTGTTTATTTATTTGAGAGGGAGTCTCGCTCTGTCACCAGGCTGGAGTGCAGTGGTGCGATTTCGGCTCACTGCAACCTCCGCCTCCCAGGTTCAAGCGATTCTCCTGCCTCAGCGTCCCGAGTAGCTAGGACTACAGGGGAACATCACAATGCCCAGCGAATTTTTGTATTTTTAGTAGAGACAAGGTTTCACCATGTTGGCCAGGATGGTCTCAATCTCTTGACCTCATGATCCACCCACCTTGGCCTCCCAAAGTGCTGGGATTACAGGCATGAGCCACCACGCCTGGCCCAAATACCAGTTTTACTATGCTATAATTCTAGATTGAGGATGTGGCTTTAATGTGCGTCCACCATAGGCATCCTCGTACTTTGCCTCAAAATTAAAGATACCTGAAATTCCAACTCTACTAAAAATACAAAATTTGCCAGGCGTGGTGGCGCACGCCTGTAATCCCAGCTGCTCGGGAGGCTGAGGAACTAGAATTGCTTGAACCTAGGAGGCACAGGTTGCAGTGAGCCGACATCGCGCCACTGCACTCCAGCCTGGGTGCGACAGAGCAAGACTCTGTCTCAAAAAAAAAAAAAAAAAAAAAGATAACTGCAGAACTGAACAAATGCAGGCTTAATCCCTGGGGAGCAGCCACTATTCCCAGGAGAGGAACGATCAAAACCCAGCATCCCTGGCAGTAGATCTAAAAGGAGAGATTAGGTGGGGCTCAGCTCTGCCTTCCTGGTTCCTTCCTTATTCCAAAAACAAGATCAATCACTCCTTTTCCCATGGACAGAAGCAAAAAGAAAGTGAGGAGTAAGGCACAGAATGTGATTCTGGAAGAGTGGATCCCAAAACGTGGTCCCGGGACCAGCAGCATCAGTGTCACCTAGGACATTCTTAGAAACGCCTATTCTTAGGCCTGGGTCCAGACCTACTGCATCAGGAGCTCTGGGGGTGCGCCCAGCATCTGTGATTTAGCAAGCCCTCCAGGTGACTCAGATGTGTGACTGAGTTTGAGAACCACCCAGATACACGCAGCCAGGGTGTGGAGGTTTCTCCTTGAACAAGAGCCAAGTGCTAGGAAAGTAAAGGAAACTCAAAGGGCTGGGCGCAGTGTCTCACGCCTCTAATCCCAACACTTTGGGAGGCCAAGGTGGGAGGATCACTTGAGGCCAGAAGTTTGAGACCAGCCTGGGCAACAGAGCAAGGCCCTATCTCTACCAAAAAAAAATGTAAAAAATGAACGTGGTGGTGGCTAAGTGCATGGAAAATGCTTTTCACTCTCTTTTCTACCCTACAAGGTAGGTATAACTACCCCCATTTGTCAGGTGAGGAAAATGAGCTTGGAGAAGTTCGGTGATTTCCTCATGGTCACACACACCCTGTGCTATGAAAAGGCAAGTTATCTTTTATTTGAAGTTACTGTGGAGATTGACATGGTTGCCATCTGTGTGGGATTAACCAGGGCAGCAAAAAATCAAAGACTTGGTTCACTTTGGGAGGTGGGGTGGGCTGAACCCTAAGCACCACCCTCCATGGCTTCTGGGAATTATATCTGGCCTCCCTGAACCAACATCTTGTTGAATCAGCCCTAGTGAGGAGGTTAAGGTTCCCTGCTCAGTCACAATTCGCTATCTTTCAGTAATGGTGGTTAGTTTGGGTTTTGGCCAAAAGCAATAACCTCATTGACCTTTGATGTGAAGTTGAGCTTTATCTGACCATTTGCTTAGGGAGGAGATAAAATATGGGGCACAGAATCTTTTTCTGAATTCTCTAACCCTGAAATAATGGTTAGCTCAGGAAGTTAAGGAAATCAGAAGCTTGTCTCTGCATTAATGTGTAACCATCTCCTTTCAGGGCAAACACCTGAAAGGGATCCTTCCCAGTGAGCTCTGACCTAGGTGGGGACTACTCTATGAGGCTTCCTGCACACCAAGAGTCAGGAGGCAGTTCAGCTCCTTCCCCTAGGAGTCTTAGGCTCCAGGATTAGACATCCTTTAAAGGAGGTCCCCTGCCCTGGCTTGGCTGGACCTGGTACAATTGCTCTGTCACAGCAAGGATCTACTTCCATGCCATCAGGCTGCCATCCTGCCACCAGAGGTGATGAGGCTGTGCCTCTGGGGTCTACTCTCCATGTCCTGATCTGTCCATTTTGTTTTTATTTAATCAGCCAGGCATGAAGGCAGGTCCCCGTAATCCCAGCTACTCAGGAGGTTGAGGCAGGAGAATTGCTTGAACCTGGGAGGCAGAGGTTGCAGTGAGACTCTGTCTCCAGAAAAATTAAAAAAAAAAAAAATTAAAACTGAAAAGGAAAAAAATTAAAAACATAAAAATAAAATATTTTAACAGAAAAGTAAGAGAATAAATAAAACCGATCCTTCACCAGGCAGAGGAGAGAAGGGAATTCCAGATAGAAGGCCCAACACACACAAAAGTGCAAAGGTGGGAGGTACATAAGGGCACAGGCTGGCTGGAGCAGATGGGCTCAGGATGAGGCCAGAGACCTGCAGCGCGGTGGGGGGATGAAGCTAGCAGGGTAGGGTAGGCAGGGGTGAGACTGTGAATGGCTCTACTGGGTGCAAATATTCCATGAACTTCATAAGGAAACCTTACTAATTTTAAAAATCCATTTGTGGGAATGTGATGTGCAGTAGCTTTTCTTTCTTTGGAAGATGGTCACATCACAATAGCAAAACCCCTTGTGACACATCACAGGCAGGCTCTCAGGGAGAGCTCTGTATCCCAGGGCACTGCACTCTGGGCCCACCCAATGACTTGTAGGGGTACATTAAGCCCAAAGAATGTGTCTCTTAACTCTCAGAACTTCATGCAGAACAAGCTAGGTATGACTCAACAGTATCCATTACTAGGAAGGAAGCCTTTGCAGAAGCTTCCTAGGCATCTCAGGGAGCTGATGTCAGAGGAGCAAAGATGTCAGAGTTCCCAGCTCTGACCCACATGGACTTGCTCACCTTGCTCACTATCTGTCTTTCTCTCTTTTTCCAGGGTAATACAGATCTCAACTGCGGTTCATTGAGAGGGAGAAAATACGAAAATGGAAAACTGGATCTGTCCTGAGAATGTTTACTATGCAAAAGAAAGTGCAAGCCAGGAAGAGACAGGAGGTGAAGAATAAAGAGTGCTATGGTGGAGAATGAATTTGGGAACGTAAATACCAGGCATTAGAAAAATGAAAATGAGCGGGGCTTCTCTGGGACGGCAGTAAGCATTTGGATGACAGAAACGATGGGTCTGTTTCAGTTGAGTTCCTACATGTTCATGTCAAGGACGGAATATGTAATGTCTGTGACCCAGCTGTTCTCTACAAAGAATTCCTCATGTTGACAATGTTAATGTCCCAATATAGCTTAAATAAAAGAAACATTAAAAAAAAATAGACCAACTGGGGCTTCTTTGCTTTTTTAGACAAAGAGTCTTGCTCTGTGGCCTGGGCTGGCGTGCAGTGGCACAATCATGGCTCACTGCAGCCTTGAACTCCTGGGTACAGGCAATCTTCCTGCCTCTGCCTCCAGTCCAGTACAGTAGCAGTACCGACGTGTCGCTCTGCCTGGCTAATTTTTATTTTTCTAGAGATGGGTTCTCACTATGTTGCCCTGGCAGGTCTTGAATTCTTAGGCTCAAGCAATCCTCCCACCTCAGCCTCCTAAAATGTTAGGATTACAGGTGTGAGCCACTACACTAGACTTGGAGCTTCTTTTTAAATGGAGAAATTTTATTTTCCTAAGACTTATCCAAAGGCAATTTTTACCACTGCCACATAAAAAAGTTTTGTTGCATCCCTATATACTAATTCACAGGCTTGTTTCTACTGGAAACCATGAAAACAATACAGTCTTGGTGAAGTTCTTTCCAAATTTTGAAAGTCTGTATCAGAGAAATGAAAACAAACTAGGTTTCTTAAAGCCAAGAAAGTTACGGAATCTCTGGAGCAGGTCAAGTCCATCCAGGCTAATGCTCCACATCGCCCCTGCACGTTCCATCTCATCTCCCAGGATGTCCAGACACCAGTGGGTCAGCTCCGTGAGGGCAGGCAGTTAGCCATTTTGTTCACTACTGTATCCTCAGCAACTAGAGACTGCCAGGGCTGAAGTGTGCACACAGTAAACACATAGAGAGGAAATGAAAGAATGAGCTGCTTCCCAGGGTAGTGTCCTTCCTGACACTGCCAGAAAGTTCTTCCTTCAATCCAGATGAGACCTGTGCCCCGGTGGCATCTGCATGCTGACCTGCTATTTCTTTCTTTTTTTTATTTTTTTGAGACAGAGCCTCACTCTGTCACCCAGGCTGGAGTGCAATGGCACAATCTCGGCTCACTGCAACCTCCGCCTCCCGGGTTCAAGCAATTCTCCTGTCTCAGCCTCCCAAGTAGCTGGGATTGCAGGCACGTGCCGCCACACCCAGAAGATTTTTGTATTGTTAGTAGAGATGGGGTTTCACCATGTTGGCCAGGCTGGACTCAAACTCCCGATCTCAGGTGATCCCTCCACCTCAGCTGCCCAAAGTGCTGGGATTATAGCCATGAGCCGCTGGCCCCAGCCACTGGCCTGGTGTTTCTACCCAAAGCCCTACAGAACAACCTTCATGGAAGTCAGTTCTCAAGATAGGTCCCAACAAGTTTTCTCTTCTCTAGGCTGAACATTCCTGGGTCCGTCAACTTTCCCTCGTGTGGCAAGGTTTCTATTGTGATCGAATACTCCTCGACCCTTTCCTTTCCTTGCCCTCCTAGTCTTTGGAGAGCTGCTGTGGGGGCAGCGCCATGAGGGAGGGCTCCCTGCCAGTTCCCAGCCCTCAGAACACACGGGCTCTCTGGGAATGGTGTGTCTTCCAGCATTCTGACCTCTCTCCAATCCGTTGGCAGGCAGAAATCACTGTGTGGGGTGGTGGAGAGGGGAACACTACTTCTTCGGTGGGTCCCTCTCTACCTTCACACAAGGGCACATCACCCCGTGATGGTTTTGAACTTGGCACTCTTGGCTGGGCAAGGTGGTTCATGCCTGTGATTCCAGAACTTTGGGAGGCCGAGGCAGGAGGATCACTTGAGGCCAGGAATTGAAGACCAACCTGGGCAACATATCGAGATCCTGTCTCTACAAAACATGTAAAAAATTAGCCAACGATGGTGGTGCACGCCTGTAGTCTCGGTTACTTGGGAGCCTGAAGAGGGAGGATCACTTGAGCCCAGGAGGTCGAAGCTGCAGTGAGCGCTGATTGCATCACTGCACTCCTACCTGGGTGACAAAGCGAGACCCTATCTCAAAAAAAATAAACTGGGTGTTCTCTAGTTGGAGCCCTGGGGGGAGCTTTGGTTCCTTCTATGCAATTGAACCAAATGTGATAACACTGCCCTCAGGTGGCAGGGTCTCTGACTGCTGCGTGTGGATTTCCCAGGAGACATCAAATCACAGAATCTTAGAATTGTATATTACAAAATTCTAGGACTGGAAGGGGCATTTAAAGGGCATCTAGACCAACTCTGAGGCAGCTGGGGATTCCCCTCCATAATATCCCTGAAAAAAAATGATAATCCAACTTCTACGTGAACCTTCCCAGTGAAAATAGGCAGCCCATTCCAGTTTTTAGTTTTGTTTTGAGACAAAACAAAACCAAAACCAGGGTCTTACTCTGTTGCCCAGACTGGAGTGCAGTGGTGTGATGATAGCTCACTGCAGCCTCAATCTCCCAGGTTCAAGTGATCCTCCCATCTCAGCCTCCTAAGTAACCTGAACTACAGGTGCATGCCACTACATCCAGCTGATTTTTTTTGGGTTTTGTTTTTTTTTTTTTTTTTGGCAGAGATGGGGTCTCCCTACGTTGCCCAGACTAGCTTTGAGCTCCTGGGCTCAAGTGATTCTCCCGCCTTGGCCTCCCAAAGTGCTGGGATTATAGGTGTGAGCCACTGTGCCTGGCCCCATTCCAGTTTTGACTAATGATCATGGTCAAAAAGTCCCACTTAATATTGAATGAGAATATATGTCCCTGCATTTTGCCCTTACTTTGCTCCAACCTTCACCTCTATAATTACATAAGTCAAATCTGTACACTCTGAAGTCAGACAGATACAGGTTCCACTTTCCCAGCAGTGTGACTTTGCAATTAGACACTTGCCCAGTTTCTTCCAGCATTCCGTAGGACTTCAACACTTGTCCTCCGGCTAGGGATTTGTCATGAAAAGGTCAACCCTGAGTTATGGTTGAATCAAAGGCTAAAAGGGAACCTATCAGCTACTATAAGGGACTCTTCTTCCCACTTCTTCCTGAGCCCTGGCTTAGGCTAATAAAAAAATGTATTCTGTAGCTTTGCAGTAATACTTCCATAAAACTTCCCTCTACAGATGTTTTTTGTTTGTTTGTTTGTTTGTTTGTTTTTTGAGATGGAGTTTTGCTCGTTGCCCAGGCTGGAGTACAATAGCACAATCTCAGCTCACTAGAACCTCCACCTCCCAGGTTCAAGTGATTCTCATGCCTCAGCCTCCCAAGTAGTTGGGATTACAGGCGCCCACCACCACACCTGGCTAATTTTCGTATTTTTAGTAGAGATTTTTAGAGAGATTTAGTTTCACCATGTTGCCCAGGCTGGCCTCGAACTCCTGATCTCAGGTGATGCACCTGCCTCGGCCTCCCAAAGTGGTGGGATTACAGGTGTGAGCCACTGCGCCCAGCCTACAGATATTTTTAAAAAGCAACTTTAAATAAGGCAGCAATAAAGTAACCAGACCGAAGGGAGAAATGCATTATGGGAATTAGGTCTGGTGATCAGAAAGGCTCCTGTAGGAGTAGGTACAGGGTGCTACAGGAGAGGCACTCGGCCCAGTCTTGGAGGATAAAGGACTGTGTCTGGAAGAAGTCATGTCTCTGCTGAAGCTTAAGGATGAGTAGGAGTTAGGCATCCAGGGGAGAGAGGGCTTGTGGGAAGGGAGAGTGGGAGAGCAGGAGGAGGTAGGCAGGGTGTGTCAGCTAAGAGTGTGCTTGGCTGCAGGTGGCAGCACACTGAGCCAACAATGGCATACGTGGCAGAGACATTTAACGATCTCACACACGCACACACCCCACCCCGCCCTGGCAGAGGGTTTCAGAATGAGTGCAGTGTGAAAGCACCAGGTCTCCACCTTTTCATCCTGCAGTATCCTTGGGCCTGTCAAGGCGATTGCCACAGTGTTAGGCATCATATCTTCCTCTGCCATGTTTAAGCCAGTAAAAAGATATAGGCTGGGTGCGGTGGCTCACACCTGTAATCCCAGCACTTTGGGAGGCCGAGGCGGGGGATCATGAAGTCAGGAGATCGAGACCATCCTGGCTAACACAGTGAAACCCTGTCTCTACTAAAAATACAAAAAACTAGCCAGGCGTGATGGCAGGTACCTGTAGTCCCAGCTACTCGGGAGGCCGAGGCAGGAGAATGGCATGAACCTGGGAGGCGGAGCTTGCAGTGAGTCCAGAACGTGCCATCCTCCATTTTTTTTTTTTGGAGATGGAGTCTTGCTCATCGCCCAGGCAGGAGTGCAGTGGCGCGATCTTGGCTCACTGCAAGCTCTGCCTCCCGGGTTCACGCCATTCTCCTGCCTCAGCCTCCCAAGAAGCTGGGACTATAGGTGCCCGCCACCACCCCAGGCTAAACTGCAAAATACTATTTCAAATCAGAACCAGTGACTAAGCGTAAATGTCTGTTATTTTTCACCGTGTTGGCCAGGATGGTCTCCATCTCCTGACCTCGTGATACGCCCGCCTCGGCCTCCCAAAGTGCTGGGATTACAGGCCTGAGCCACCGTGTCCGGCCTCTTTTTTTTTTTTTTGAGACGGAGTCTCGCTCTGTGCCCAGGCTGGAGTACAGTGGTGCGATCTCGGATCACTGAAAGCTCCGCCTCCCGGGTTCACGCCATTCTCCTGCCTCAACCCCCAGAGTAGCTGGGACTACAGGCGCCCGCCACCACAGCCAGCTAATTTTTTTGTATTTTTAGTAGAGATGGGGTTTCACCGTGTTAGCCAGGATGGTCTCGATCTCCTGACCTCATGATCCGCCCGCCTCGGCCTCCCAAAGTGCTGGGATTACAGGCGTGAGCCACCGTGCCCGGCCTGAACTTGCCATCCTTTTATCAAGGAGTACATTTTTTTCCAGAAGCTCCCCATGAAATGAACTCATGAGTGTTGATTAGCAGAAATGGGGCACAGGGCCATCCCTAAACCAATTAGCGGCAAGTGGGAATGGGCTTGCTGCATTAGACGTGGACCAATCGTGGTTCATTTCCCGGACTTGGGGAGGGCCTAGCTTCCCTGAGAGCCACCAGAACAAAAGTAGGGAAGCCATGTAGGGAAAGGTGTTGTGTGGGCAGCCAGTGTCTACCACATAGACGATGTGGTCAGAGACAAACGTGACAGATCACAGAGACCTCTGTGACTTGTTATGGAGTGCAGACTTTATTCTAAGGGTGAAAGAGATGTGTCCAATGGTTTCCTCATGATCCGATTCAGGTCCTCTATATAATGTAGGTGAAGTTGTATCTCACGTACTGCATCACACTGGAAGACACATGATGTCAACCTAAACTCTGTTCGTGATGTCAACTTTGATCACTTGATTAAGGTGTCTACCTCCATCAAGGAACATTCTAGAAAACAACTGGTATGGGCTGTTTAAGACTCCCAACTCCACCAGGTACAGTGGCTCATGCCCATAGTCCCAGCACTTTGGAAGGCTGAGGCTGGCAGATCATGAGGTCAGGAGTTCGAGACCAGCCTGACCAACATGGTGAAATCCCCGTCTCTACTAAAAATACAAAAATTAGCCGGGCATGGTGGCACACGCCTGTAATCCCAGCTACTCAGAAGGCTTGTATCGCTTGAACCCAGGAGGCAGAGGTTGTAGTGAGCCAAGATTGCGCCACTGCACTCCAGCCTGGGTGTGCAGACTTCGTTTCAAAAGAAAAAAAAAGACTCCCAATTCCACAAAAGTCAGAACAAAAAACAAACAAACAAAAAAAGGCTGAGGACCTCGTCTCTAGTTCCAGCTACTTGGGATACTTGGGAGGCTGAGGCAGAGTCACTTGGGCCCAGGAGTTCAAGGCTGTGGTAGCTATGATCACACCTGTGAATAGCCACTGCACTCTACCCTGGGCAACACAGCAAGACCCCATCTCAAAAAAAAAAAAAGACTGAGGTGAAGAACTGTTCCAGATTAGACTAAAGAAACAAGAACTAAGTGCAACGATTGATCTCAGATTAGTTCCAGGATTGAGGGGAAAAAAAAAGCTAGAAAGGACATTATTGACCAGGCACAGTGGCTCATACCTGTGATCCCAGCACTTTGGGTGCCCGACGCAGGCAGATCACTCAGTCCAGGAGTTTGAGACCAGCCTGGGCAACATGGTGAAACTCCGTCTCTACTAAAAATACAAAACTTAGCCGGGCATAGTGGCCCGCACCTGTAATCCCAGTTACTCAGGTGGTTGAGGCACGAGAATCGCTTGAACCCTGGAGGCAGAGGTTGCAGTGAGCTGAGATCGCACTACTGCACTCCAGCCTAGGCGACAGGGCGAGACTCTGTCTGAAAAATGAAAAAGAAAAAAACAAAAAAGGAGAAAAAGACATTATTGGCACAAATAAAATTTGAATATAAACTTCTAACGAACATATTAATTTGTTACATTAAGATTTGTAATTAACGTATTTATTATTATAGTAAATAACATTGAATTAATGTTAAATGTCCTAAATTTAATTGTATTACGGTTGTTAAAGAGAAGTTCCGTGTTCTCCAGGGATACATACTGAAGTATGAGGAGTGAAGAGTCTCATGATGTCTGTGACTTACAAATGACTCAACAAATAATAATATCACTATTACTATTACACAGATACATATATAAAACATATACATATATGAGAGAGAAAGAGAGAGCAAATGTGACAAAATGTTCACAAGTGGTAAATTTAAGGAAACAGGTATGTTGATATTCATTATTCTCACATATTTTGCAACTTTTCTGTAGGTTTGAAAGTTTTTAAGGAAAAAAAGAAATACATAGGAGGTGGAGGTGCTATGACTTGGTAACTAACTTTCTGGGGGCCATTAATCAATCTGTGGTGGATGATGATACCTGGGACTGAGAGGTAGAGGAGAGCAGAATCTGAGGTGGGGAGCAGAGGGAAACACCGGGTTTGACATGGATTGAACTGAGGTGGGAGGTGATGAGACACCAGGTGGAGACTCTCAGGAGCAGTAAGAATTAACAGGGGTCAGGAACAAACTGAGACACAGATCTGCGGGTTGGCAGCCTATGGGTGGTGGCTGAAGCCAAGAGCCTGTGAGATCACTTAGAGGGCAGGTGTGGATGGGCCAATATTCTTGGGCTCACTTGCACTTAAGGTTCGGGTGCAGAAGTAAGAATCAAGCAAGAATGGTTACGCTCATGAGCAAACCAGCTATTTCATTCAGGGTTCCTATAAAAATAACCATTAGACTTGCGATTTTCTACCACTTTACATTTCCTCCTAGAGACACTCTTCTATTGGTTAACTTCTCTCCAGGTAGGGGATTATGAGGCTTTTGTCAACATCTTCCTGGGGAGCGTGATATGGTAAGAAGCCTACAAATATATTTGTGATATAAGCATGCAAAACAGAGGTACGCTATATGCTACAATTAGAACTACGATCCTCCCAGGTTAATTCATTCCTGAAAACAATTCTCAGATCAAATAAGCCTATATGAAGTTATTTTAAATGAGAAAATAGGAATGTATTCCCAGCCTGTCCAGAAACTCCACTTTCTCCAAATATCACTAAAACTCTCTCAAACATCTATAAAACAATCCTCCAAACATTTCTGCACAATATAGACATTTAAACATGAATTATCTAATTATTTAAACCTTAATGAACTCCATGGTGATTATGTTTGCAATAGTACACAATGATATGCACTCTATTGAATGAGAATTAGGTATTTTCCCCAATCTGCAACTAACGTGTACAGTAAAGTAAACAACACAATAATGAGTTAAAGATAGATAATTAAAAGCAATAAGATTTAGCAAACTGAAATGGACAAATGGGATTTTTCTTTTAAATGGCTACTTGCCAAATGATTCTGGTAATGGAACATGGGGCAACAGACAACCCTCTCATTAGTGATCATTAGAAAAGTGGACAAAATATACAAAATATCTACTCAAAGATAAGCGAGCAATAATGAGGCAGTAAATACCTACCAGGTCAATGTCCAAGAGAACAGAGTACCTAAGAGAGTGAGCCCATCAGTAGGACTGTTTTACCCCAATCAGCTACTTGCTGATTCCAGAACAGGTGGCTGAGAGCCTAAGCAGTACTTTTTTTTTTTTTTTTTGAGAAGGAGTCTCGCTCTGTCCCCCAGGCTGGAGTGCAGTGGCGCCATCTTGGCTCACTGCAACCTCCACTTCCCGGATTCAAGAGATTCTCCTGCCTCAGCCTCTGGAGTAGCTGGGATTACAGGCGTGCGCCACGACGCCCAGCTAATTTTTGTATTTTCAGTAGACACAGGGTTTCACCATGTTGGCCAGGCTGGTCTCAAACTCCTGACCTCAGGTAATCCACCTGCCTCAGCCTCCCAACGTGCTGAGATTACAGGTTTGAGCCACTGCACCTGGCCCTAAGCAGTACTTTTGATAGCCTTTCAGGGGTCTGGGGCCCTCCAAGGATGGGGAGTCTTGGGAAATACCTGTTATACTAGTCAGGGTTCTCCAGAGAAACAGAATAGGAGATATCATATAGAGATATAGAGAGATGGAAAATTGACTCACGCAATTATGAAGGTTGGCAAGTCCAAAATCTGCAAAGCCAGTGTCCCAGTTCAAATCTGAAGGTTGGAAGCTTCTACAGAACCAGAAAAGGTCAATGTTCTAGTTCAAAAGGCTCACTTGAGCCCAGGGGTTTGAGGCTATAGTAGCTATGACCACACCTGTGAATAGCCACTGCACTCCACCCTGGAGTGCAAGACCCCATCTCTGAAAAAAAAAAAAAAGACTGAGGTGAGGAACTGTTCCAGATTAGACTAGAAAGAATTAAGTGCAGCAATTGATCTTGGATTGGCTCCAGGACTGAGAGGAAAAAAAACGCCATCAGGAAGGAGAATATTCTCTTACTCAGGCGAGGGTCAGACTTTTGTTCTATTCAAGCCTTCAACTGATTAGATGAGGCCCACCCACATTAGGGAGGCCAATCTGCTTTATTCAGTCTACTGATTTAAACGTCAACCTCACCCAAAAGCATCCTCACAGAAACACCCAGAATCATGCTTGACCAAATATCTGGGCACCCTGCGGCCTAGTCAAGTTGACACATAAAATGATCCAAGCGTGACATACTAAGAAATATAGGCTGGGCACAGTGGCTCACGCCTGTAATCCCAGCACTTTGGGAGGCCAAGGTGGATCACTTGAGGTCAGGCGTTCAAGACCATCCTGGCCGACATGGAGAAACCCCATCTCTTCTAAAAATACAAAAAATTAGCCAGGCACGATGGCACACGCCTATAGTCCCAGCTACTTGGGAGGCTGAGGCAGGAGAATTGTTTGAACCCGGGAGGCAGAGGTTGCAGTGAGCTGAGATCGCACCACTGCACTCTAGCCTGGGCGACAGAGTGAAACTCCATCTCAAAAAAAAAAAAAAAAAAAAAAAAAAATATATATATATATATATATATTTGGTTTCTGACACGGAGCTTTTAAAATTGTTATACTGTTCTGTATAATGGGGTGATAGGAACATCTTTCCTTTTTTTTTTTTTTTTTTGAGACAGTCTTGCTGTATCCCTTGGGCTGGAGTGCAGTGGGGCGATCTTGGCTCACTGCAACCTCCGCCTCCCGGGTTCAAGCGATTTTCCTGCCTCAGCTTCCCGAGTAGCTGGGATTACAGGTGCCTGCCACCACGCCAGGCTAATGTTTGTATTTTTAGTAGAGACAGGGTTTTGCCATGTCAGCCAGGCTAGTCTCGAATGCCTGACCTCAGGTGATCCACCCACCTCAGCCTCCCAAATTGCCGGGATTACAGGTGTGAACCACCGTGCCCAGCCTAACATCTTTTGTTATAAATATTTGGTTTTAGCTCCCAGTTCCTCACACAGGAGATTATAAGCCCCTTGGAATCTCTGGTGTCTTTTTGTATGCTAATGAGATGACAGGTGGATGACGGTGCTAGATGGCTCCAGAATGAAACTAATTGCCTGAGGAACCAACCATGTGCCCTGTGATTAGAGGGTAGGAATTTTCAGTCCCACCCCTCAACCTCCAGGGATGAGAGGAGCTGGAGATTTATTTCAATTACCAATTGCCAGTGATTTAATCATCATGCCTACGTTATAGAACATCCATAAAAACCTTAAATGATGAGGTCTGGAGAGCATCTGGGTTAGAGAACACGTGGTGGTGCTGGGAGGGTGGTGCGCCCAGAGAGGATATGGAAGCTCTGTGCCCCTTCCCACACACCTCGTACTTGTCCATCAGTAACTGAAACATCTTTTGTCATAGAATTTGGTCTTAGCTCCCAGTTCCTCACACAGGAGCTTTTAAGACCTTTGGAATCTCCGGAGTGATAAGTGTGTCTCTCTATGCTAACGAAATGACTGGTGGATGAGGGTGCTAGATGGCTCCAGAATGAAACTACCTTTTTATTAAAATAATCTAAGCTTTGCCTAACATGGAAAAATGTGTCGGAAACAAAATGTCTAAGTGGCTCTGGCCTCGAGGAGATTTACAGGTACGTGGATTACAGATTTCATTTATCAAATTAGGTAAGTAATACAGGGAATTCCCAAGTATGCTTGTGTGCTTGTCTTACAAGTATGGTATTTGTGATAGTATGCTATTCATACACACCACCTGAGACTACCCTATGCCCCTAGACATCCCGTGACTGGTCCCATCTCTGTCCTATGGAAATGAGCTGAGTGAACAGTGGAAAAAATCACATGCATTTTTCAGTTCACCTGTATTGAACTGTACAGAATCCTTCCCACAGGAAGCTTTCCCCACCGGGACCATGCCCAGCAATTGGGACAATATCTAAAGCATAAGGATGATTGTTAACTAGTAACACAGAATACGCATTAATAGTTTGGTCCTTTTGTTTGTTTATAGCTTTTATTGGCATTGATTCAGTATTCCCAACAGTCTTTTTGGTGACTAGATGGCAGACATTATTGGCAGATCTGCAGTAATTGTTCACCGTTTCAGCTGTTGGCACAAGCAAGAAACAATCTTCTTACTCTCCAACTCCACATTCCAGTTATTAAATCAAGCTCTCCTGAAAAGGAAATCCTTACGCCTTTACAAACATGTAACCTTCCTAAACTATGATGGATTACATTCCTGATGTGTCTATACAAGCCCCACCTTCCATTCTCAACTAGCAGTAACCTCTGTGTCCTTTGACATCCAGATTGTTTGCTTTCATTCATTCTCACTTCCATTCAAGGAATGTTAACCAGGACCTTCCAGGTTCAGGGTATTGTGCATTTCCTCATATTTAAAATTATTTTAGCAGCCATCCCTGGTCTATAAAATAAGATAAAATAATTTGTGACCTGGTCATATCCTAACCTCTAAATTATTTGAGAACAGAAGGATCTTACTCTACTCATTAACACAATACTTGGCACTTGGTATTTATTAAATATTTGATGACTTGAATCTTGACCAAATTCTAATTCAACTCAATTCCAATTCCAATCCAATCAGCAAAGCCAACAAAATCACCCACAGTAGTGTCCAATCCCTCCCCTCCCTTCCATTGCCCACTTCTAAGTACCACCTTCCCTGGCACTAATTATGAAGTCTAATTAGGGAAAAAGAGTCAGGATGGTGGGAGCAGGGGAAAGCAAATAAGCAGCAAGTAAACTACAAGTCTGCCATTCTTCATGGTCCAGACACACAGCCCTCCTCTGCAAATAACTCACAATCTTCCTGCACCCAACGATTACAGCATAAACACTATTCCATAAAATCCCCAGCAAGCCTTTCTTTGCAGTCGGCTGCTCTTCTGCTGATTCTGCCTGTTGCCTTCTCGTATCTTCCTGCTTTCTCTAACAAATCTGCCTTTGTCTACAACTGTGTTGGTAAATCCTTTTACTCACAAGCCACCCAGACAGCCGCCCCTCACCCATGATACTAATTTTTTAAAAGGTTGAGTCTGCATTTTGGATACTACATCACACGTGCCTTAAAAATAAACACTAAAAGTAACTCACCCTCCTTAGAACCCTGATGGTTGGCTTTTATAGCAGGGCATGATGGTAAACAGGTAAGGCCAGAGCAGGTGGCCAGTCCTGCAACCCTTCCTTGTATCAAAACCCTCAGGTTTCAGGCCAGGTGTGGTGGCTCATGCTTGTAATCCCAGCACTTTGGGAGGCCAAGGTGTGTGGATCACTTGAGGCCAAGAGTTCAAAATCAGCCCGGCCAACATGGCAAAATCCCATCTTTACTAAAAATACAGTAATTAGCTAGGTGTGGTGGCACACGCCTGTAATCCCAGCTACTCCGGAGGCCGAGGCATGAGAACCGCTTGAACCAGGGAAGTGGAGGTTGCAGTGAGCTGAGATCACGCCACTGCACTCCAGCCTGGGCGACAGAGCAAGACACCGTCTCAAAACAAAACAAAATAAAAAAAACCCTCAAGTGTCAAAATATGCTGGTCCTTTTTCTTCAGTTACAGAATAGGTGGTTTAACTTTAAGAGCCCCGCTTAGAGCTGAGATTCTACCATCTGGAATGACTCATAAAATATCAAGTGGGCTGGGTGTGGTGGCTCACCCCTGTAATCCCAACACTTTGGGAGGCCGAGGCAGACGGATTACAAGGTCAGGAGTTCAAGACCAGCCTGACCAACATGGTGAAACACTGTCTCTACTAAAAATCAAAAATTAGCTGGGTGTGGTGGTGTGCGCCTATAATCCCAGCTACTCAGGAGCCAGAGGCAGGAGAATCGCTTGAATCTGGGAGGCAGAGGTTGCAGTGAGCTGAGATCACGCCATTGCACTCCAGCCTGGGTGACAGAGCATGACTCCATCTCAAAAAAAAAAAAAAAAGAAGTGAAATGCATCAGATGGTAAGATTTGGTTAGGCTAAACTGTAAAATACTATTTCAAATCAGAACTAGTGACTAAGAGTAAATGTCTGTTATTTTTCTGGGTCTAACATTTCTTGTCACTTATCATAAAGTCTGGTATTAATTTGCATTTGTCACTCTCGTCTATCCAGATTATAAATTCCATCAAAGCAGTAAGTGTTCCTTGTAAAGAGGTGGGACCTTCATAAACTCCTCTACATACTTGGGAATTGATTCATGTAACTTGCAGACACACAAGAATCCCTGCTTTCCAAAACTGCTGTCCTCCCTTTCCCAAGCTGTCTCTTGGAGGCGGTAAGGAATTTACAATGGTCTTCATGCTCCATCTGCTCGATTACCCTATGACCAAAGACTTTGTAACCATGGAGCAGAGTTAAAATTAGTGACTTTCAGTGCAGAGAGTGCTCCATTAACAGCTGGATTCACTAACTCAGTGGTCCCCAATCTTTTTGGCACCAGGGATCAGTTTCATGAAAGACAATTTTTCCACGGACTAGAGGGCAGGGGCAGGGGGAGAGGGGTGGGATGGTTTTAGATCATCAGGCATTAGATTCTTATACCAGCATGCAACCTAGATCCCTCACATATGCAGTTCACAATAGGGTTCACTTTCCTATGAGAATCTAATGCCCCCACTGATGCAACAGGAGGCAGAGCTCAGGCGGTAATGCGAGAGATGGGGAGCAGCTGTAAATACAGATGACACTTCATTGGCTCGTCCTGCTCACCTCATGTGCCAATGGGTTCCTAAAAGGCAACAGACCAGTACCCGTTAGCAGCCAGGAGGTTGGGGACCTCTGCACTAACTCCAAAGAACATAGCGGGTCTGGTGGGGCACCGTGGGGAGGCTGAGGCAGGTGGGATCACCTGAAGTCAGGAGTTTAACACTAGCATGGCCAACATTGTGAAACCCCGTCTCTACTAAAAATACAAAAATTAGCCAGGCATGGTGGCGCGCGGCTGTAGTCCCAGCTACTCAGGAGGTTAAGGTAGGAGAATCACTTGAACCCGGGAGGCACAGGTTACAGTGAGCCGAGATGGCGCCACTGTACTCCAGCCTGAGCGACAGAGCAACACTCCGTCTCAAAAAGAACATAGCGGGTCTGAAATTGAGAGTTTGACAAGTACACCTATGTAAACCTCAACTTACAACCAAGCATTGGGATAAAACTTGTAAATACCAAAGGGAAGGAGACAAGCCCTTGGTTGGCCTGGCACGGGGTGGGGGGGGAGGGGGGCTCACACTGAGCGCTTTGGGAAGCAGAGGATGGAGGACTGCTTGAGCCCAGGGGCTCAAGACCGGCCTGGACAACATAGGGAAACCTCATCTCTACAAAAAATATAAAAATGAGCCAGGCACAGTGGCTCACACTTGTAATCCGAGGGCTTTGAGAGGCCAAAGAGGAAGGACAGCTTGAGCCCAGGAGTTCAAGACCAGCCTGAGCAACACAGCAAGACCCTGTCTCTACTAAAAAATAAAAATTAGCCAGGCGTGGTGGTGTGCACTTGTAGTCCCAGCTACATGGGGTGCTGAGGCGGGAGGATCGCTTGAGCCCAGGAGTTCCAGGCTGCAGTGAGCTATGATCGCGCCACTGCACTCCAGCCTGGGCTACAGATCGAGAACCTGTTTAAAAAAAGAGAAAAAGAAAGAAAAAAGAAAAGCTCTCGAGTAGCCCCATCTGAGGGGGCTGGGGCTGCTCCAGAATTTCTACGGGTTCAAGGGCAGCAGCCTGGTTGCAGGTGGGGATCAGGGCATTTCTCAGAAGCTGCATCTGCGGGACAGGCTCTGTCCTCTGTGAATTGGGGACCTTGCCAAGTTCCCCCAACCCTTTTTCCCTGAGGCGCCATCTTGGGAGCAGGGAACAAGTGATTCTGCCCCAGGAAGGGTCGAGAATGTTCCTCGGGGGCTTCAGGGGTTTTCCACTGAGGGAGCACCGCGGGGGCGGAGGCTCCCTGCAGGGAGCAGCGCTGAGGTCGACTGACTCTGACCTTGGCTCTCTGAAGGGAGAAAAACAATTGTTCGTCAGGTCCAAGAGCTCCAAAGACCCCCAATCCTCAATCACTCATCTCCTGACAAAAGAACTTGCGAAACTGCCAAGGCGCCACACTTCGGCTCGCGATTGTGAGGAAATTAGTTGAGGAACGGAGTGAGATGACCATGCCGCTTCGCCAGCACTTGCCAGGCGTTCCATGGGGCCGCATTTCCTCTGAAGGGCCGCCGCCGGTACCAAGCCGATCGGACAGCGTATCCTCCTGCTCCACAGCCTGCCTAGCCCCGGACTGCACGCCCGAGCTGTGCGCATGCGCGGACGGCCCGCGCGGCCGCAACGCGCAGGCGCTGTGGCCACTTCCGGGATCTGTCAGCCGCTCCCTCTGGGCTTCCGTCCTCCGCCCGCGCCCGCCGGAGCCTGTTCGCGTCGACTGCCCAGAGTCCGCGAATCATCCGCTCCGAGCTCGTCCGGACTCCCCCGATCCCAGGTAACGGCTAGCAGGGGCGAGCGTCTCAACCTGTCGGCCTCTGTTGTCCAGGCCTCGCGCCGGCCTTGGACCCGCGGGGGCAGTGAGACGGGGTCTTAGGCCGCGGGGCCCCGAGGCTGAGGCGCGGCCGGGTCTCCCCGCCGGGGCCTCCTGAGGGGGCGGGGATCCCCTTTCTCCGTGGATCCCCTGGAGCTTCTCTCAGGATGTTCAAGCTCCTAGCCGCCTCCGATGACCGAATTAACGGCCCCTTCTGCGCTCCCAGGGTCCTACTTGCATCTCTGCTGGGGGCATTTGTCACCGTCTTTAAAATTGTGTCAAGCAGAAGGATCTCCCCTAATCGAGCGACCTGCGGGACTTTTCATCTCTTTGGCGCCTACAGTCGATCCCTGCATACAGTAGGCGCCCATAGGATGTTTGCCTGCTCTCTAGGGCAGCCCTCAATCCTTCAGTTATTGGGGAACCTTCCCGATCTCGAGAAAAACCTCCCGAGTTCTTTAAGATTCCCCTGCGTGAGCACCGCCTTCCCCCAAGTCAAAATTTCTCCCTTCTCGGCGCTCTTATTCGCTTGTTGGAATCTTTTATGCCAATCCTGGCACCGCCACTTTTGCTGGGTGATCCTGGGAAGATGCTTCTCTGTGCCTGTTTCCTCATCTGCAAGAAAAAGATTCTTACTGTTTTGCTAAGGATGAAATGAGCTTATTTGCGTAAATTGCTTAGAATAGTTCCTGGCCCAGAGTAGGTGATCAATAAATATTAGCTATTATTACTGCTTCTGGGCATTCTATGCATATCCGTCTTCCTTTCCTTTTCTACCTCCTCCACTCTCCCCAAACACCAACCCTCCAGACTTGAAGACCAGAATGGTGTTAGCCTTATTTAAGTTTCTGGCCCCATCCCGGTATTTACAACGCTGCTGGGAACATGAGAGGCACTTAATCAATTATAGCTTAGAATCTTTGATTATAAAGCCATCTGTTTTGCAGCTTTGGAACCTTCTGTCTATGTCAACTCATAGCTTAAATTGCCGAGATTATCTTAGTTCTGCCCTCTCTTCTCAATTTTATCTAGTCTTTTGGTTTTACATAGGGCCTGGGTTTTCAGGTATCTGAAAACAAAAGAGGGGCATCAGTCAGGAAGGTGTTTTTGTCCTGTTAGGGAGTGGGTAACTGTGTGGCTGCTGTCTTCCTTTTTTGTGTGTGTGTCCTGCAGCCTCGACCTCCTGGGCTTAAGAGATCCTCCCACCTCAGCCTCCTGAGTAGCTGAGACTACTGGCATGTGCCACCACGCTGGGCTAATTTTCATTTATTTTTATTTATTTATTTTTGGAGATAGAGTCTCACTCTGTCACCCAGGCTGGAGTGTGGTGGTGTGATCTCGGCTCACTGCAACTTCCACCTCCTGAGTTCAAGCGATTCTCCTGCCTCAGCCTCCCGAGTAGCTGGGACTACAGGCATGAGCCACTGCACTTGGCTAATTTTTTTTTTCTTTTTGCATTTTTTGTAAAGACAGGGTCTCCATATGTGGCCCAAGCTGGTCTGGAGCTCCTGAGCTCAAGCTGTCCTCCCACCTCGACCTCCCAAACTGCTGGGATTTGGGGTGTGAGACACCGCACCCAGCTTATATGGCTATTTTCTCCCACAAAGTATTCGGAGATCTTCTGGAGTACATCTGTTAATCACAGTTAAAGGAAGGGACCATTTTGGAAAACTCCTATTTTGGACGGGGAGTGGTGATACTTTGATCTAATCGTCTCATCCAATGCTGAAACAAATCCTACATAAAGAAGTTTAAAATGGTCTGCTGGTGAGGCTGGTGCCTGGACTGGAGCCTGTCTGAACGTTGAGGAGGGTGTGGTGACCTTGTTGGAGTACTTGATGTTGCTAGATTGGGTAATGAGAGTGATTAGGAACTAGGTGAATCACGGTCTTAAAAACTGACCCTAAATAGGGGATGGAAATTCCCACTTGTGTGAATACTTTCAAGCTCCAAAGGAGTAGGGCCAAGAATTTATAGCATATGTCAACGTTTCCAAGCTCAGAGAAACTAACTGGTGGGTTCTATGGTTGGTTTAAAAGCCTTGGGTTGGCCAGGCGCAGTGGCTTACGCCTGTAATCCCAACTCTTTGGGAGGCTGAGGCGGGTGGATCACCTGATGTCAGGAGTTTGAGACCAGCCTGACCAACATGGAGAAACCCCATCTTTACTAAAAATACAAAATTAGCCAGGCATGGTGGCACGCACCTATAATCCCAGCTACTTGGGAGGCTGAGGCTGGAGAATCACTTGAACCCAGAAGACAGAGGTTGCGGTGAGCTGAGATCGCGCCATTTCACTCCAGCCTGTGCAACAAGAGCAAAACTCCATCTGAAAAAAAAAAAGCCTTGGGTCAAAGGAAGAAAGGGAACCTACTGGCATGTATTTTCAGGCTACGCTCTGTACTACTTGCTTTCACATGTTGTCTCATTTAATTCTCCTTGTGATATCGGTGGTATATCTATTTTACAGAAGAAAAAAAATGATATTTAGACATATCAAGTGACTTGCCCAGGGTCTCATAGCTAGTGTGTGTCAAAAGCCAGGGTTCAAACCCAGCCTCGGCTTCAGAGCCCATGGCTAGCCATACATCAGAATGACTCTGTATTCCGTGTGATAGATAAAGAAAAGGGATGGGGGGGCCGGGTGCGGTGGTCATGCCTGTAATCCCAGCACTTTGGGTGGCTGAGGCGGGCGGATCACGAGGTCAGGAGATCGAGACCATCCTGGCTAACACTGTGAAACCCTGTCTCTACTAAAAATACAAAAAAATTAGCCAGGCGTGGTGGCAGGCACCTGTAGTCCCAGCTACTCGGGAGGCTGAGGCAGGAGAATGGTGTGAACCCGGGGGAGCTTGCAACGAGCCGAAATCGCGCGCCACTGCATTCCAACCTGGGTGACAGAGACTCTGGCTGAAAGAAAGAGAGAAAGAGAGAAAGGAAAGAAAGAAAGAGAGAGAGAGAGAGAAAGAAAGAAACAAAGAGAAAGAGAGGAAGAAAGAGGAAGAAAAAGGAAGAAAGGAAAGAAAGAAAGAAAGAAAGAAAAGAAAAGAAAAAAAAGAAAAGGGATGAGGAGTTCCTGACATTTTTATTTGTTCCCTTTTCTCCCTCTCTAGCTCTCTTAAGACAAAACTTTTCAGATTTCACTTAAACATTAATCATAGTTTAGAAATTATAATTATCACCCTATGACAGAAGGTACCCTTTCTTGGTATATAATTCAGGCTATTAGGAATTTCTTCTGCATTCACTGGGTTTCATGAATGCAAGCTGTGTTTGCTAGGTGCATTCTAAATTTGACAAACATGAGTGTTGTCTTGGCCTACAGACTTAAAATAGCCACCTGATTATAAAAGAAGTACAGGTCTTGAGTGTATGTCCAAATATGGAACTTGAATGATATGGCAAAATTAGAAATTTTAGAAGCAATTACACTGTTGTGTAAATGGCCACCTCTTTTGAAGTCTTTGCTACATTGCTTATAAAACTGAGTTGAACATGAGAAAGCCTTTTGTCCGCAGCTGTGCTTTTCAACTGGACGTGAAACATATACTTTATGGCACACAGATATTTGCATCAAATTACTGATTTGCAGACCAATTTTATTTTTAGTTAACAAATAAACTTATCAAATGTGGCTTTTGAACTAAAGCACTTTTAATTAAGGAGTTATTTTATGACAGCGTGTTATTTTGAGTAGCTGTAACTAAAATCTGTTGTGATGGAACAATTTGGAGTGAGCATCTGATATCAGAGATAAAGAGAGAAGCATGCAGTGAGCATCTGGAAGTTCTTTAAAAAAAAAAAAAATTAAACATTCTCATTTGAATTCATTTAAAACTTTTTTAAATTGCCAATTCCTAAGCTTTTTCTCTGTGAGTTGTAGTTTGCTTTCTAGACTGTATAAAAGAAGAAGGTAACGACTTAACTATCTTCACTCTTAGAATAGAATATGAAATACTAGCATTTCTCTGCCAGTTCAAGATATTGGATGTTTTTTATTTAAAGTTGCACTTACCTTTGGGTTCCCCCCTCCTTTTTTTTTTTTTTTTTTTTGATACAGAGTCGCCCTCTGTTACCCAGGCTATAGTGCTGTGGCACTATCTTGCCTCAGTGCAACCTCCGCCTCCCATGTTCAAGAGATTCTTGTGCCTCAGCCTCCCGAGTAGCTGTAATTACAGATGCCTGCCACCATGCCCAGCTCATTTTTGTATTTTTAGTAGAGACGGTTTCTCCATGTTCGCCTGGCTGGTCTGGAACTCCTGACCTCTGGTGATCCACCCGCCTCGGCCTCCCAAAGTGCTGGGATTACAGGCTTGAGCCACCGCACCTGGCCTGGGTTCCTTTCCAATTAGCAGAGGTGCTATTTCTGCTTTCTAACTGAGATTGATTTCTGCTTTGTCAGCTGAACTTTCATTGTTCACTTTACAACCTTCTGGTGGCCCTTCCATTCATTTCCTGCTTGCATCAGAATTCATGTCTCACATTCAGCCTCCACCCTGGGTTAACATGACACGTACTTACGTGTGTTGAAACTTGAGTTTATAGTGAGGGTGCCTCCTGGAAATGATAAAGTTGGGGGTAGAGGAAGGCTGGCTGCATTTTGAAAAATGTTCCCATTTCAGGTAATGGTTGCTTCTTCAAGTGTATCTAGATTTGGGTACCTATAAAATAGAGAATTTTTAATTTAATGTTTTGCAGATTCCTGCTTTTCATTTAGTTACAATTAAAAGTTTGAAAAGTATTATCACAAACACCTACATACTCTTTGCCTAGATTCACCAGTTAGCATTTTGCCACATTCACATTCTATATATTTTCTGTCCTGAACTGTTGAAAATAAGTTACAGTGGCTGGGCATGGTGGCTCATGCCTGTAATCCCGGCCCTTTGGGAGGCTGAGGCAGGTGGATCACTTGACAGGCAGAGCAGCCTGGGCAACATGGTGATACCCCATCTCTACAAAAATTACCTGGGCTTGGCGGTGCATGCTTGTATCCACAGCTACTCAGGAGGCTGAGGTGGGAGGATCACTTAAGCCCAGAAGACGGAGGCTGCAGTAAGCGTAGATTGCACCACTGCCCTCTAAACCTGGGTGAAAGAGCAAGACCCTGTTTCCCCTGCCACCCCCACAAAAAGAAAAGAAGTTACAGAAGACATCATGATACTTCATCCCTGAACACTTCATCATTATCTTTGTCTCCTAAGAGCTAGGATATTCTCCTACCTAATGTCAATACCGTTATCTTACCTAAGAAAATGAAAATAATTCCATATGTAATATCTAGTTTAAATTGTAATTTTCCCTGTTGTAGAAAATACATCTTTTCTGCCCAATTTAAAATGTAGATTATGGGCCAGGCACGGTGGCTCACACCTGTAATCTCAGCACTTTGGGAGGCTGAGGAGGGCGGATCACTTGAGGCCAGGAGTTCAAGACCAGCCTGGCCAACATGGTGAAAGTCCGTCTCTACTAAAAATAGAAAAATTAGCCGGACCTGGTGGTGCACACCTGTGATCCCAGCTACTCGGGAGGCTGAGGCAGGAGGATCACCTGAGCCCAGGAAGTGGAGGTTGCAGTGAGCTGAGATGGTGCCGCTATACTCCAGTCTGGGCAACAGAGTGAGACTCTGTTTCAGAAAGAAAGAAATAGATTATAATCAACTTTCACTTATCAAATTTGGTTTTCATAGCTCTCTAGAACAGTTCTCGCCCTGCCTCCATATTGCTATTTTTGGAATTGTCCAGGCCAGTTATTCTATAGAATGGCACACACCCTGGCTTTAACTGTTTATTTCCTCCTTGTATTGTTTGACCAGTTCCTTTACCCTTTATTTCTTGTAAACTGAAAATTAGGTCTGAATCTTGATTGGGTTTAGAGTAAATATGTTTGAAATAAAGACTTCACTGGTAGGTTGACCATATTCCCAGGTTTCTCCAGGATAGCCCTGTGACCTGTTGTGTCGGCATAATCATTGTTTATTTTTGCTCTCAGAAGTGTTCTGATTTGGATGGTAAGTTAAGTCACTATTTATAAGTGATGATGTACTTCATGTGGACTACCATCAGGAGGCCCATCCAGTTAGATTGATCC
>NW_012103031.1:2007748-2008922 GCF_000951045.1 Mandrillus leucophaeus | reverse complement strand
AGTTTTCATGGTTTTTTTTTTTTCTTCTTTTTTCTGTATTTATTTATTGAGACAGAGTCCTGCTCTGTCATCCAGGCTGGAGCGCAGTGGTGCAACCTCAGCTTACTGCAGCCTCTGCCTCCCAGGTTCAAGTGATTCTTGTGTCTGAGCATCCTAAGAAGCTGTGATTATGTGCATGTGCCACCGCACCCGGTTAATTTTTGTATTTTCAGAAGAGACAGGCTTTCACTATGTTGCCCAGGCTGGCCTCGAACTCCTGGTCTCAAGCAATCCACCTGCCTCAGCCTCCCGAAGTGTTGGCATGAGCCACCATGCCGGCCAAGATAATCAAGTTTTTCCCGCACCTTTTGTTGAAAACTATCCTCTCCCCATTTAATTGCCTTGGCACCCTTTTTGAAAATCAACTGACTGTAAATATGAGAGTTTATTTCTGGACTCCCAATTCTATTCCATTGTTCTTTATGTTTATCCTAATTTCAGGACCAGTGTGTCTTGATTACTGTAGCTTGGTAGTAAGTTTTGGTTTTTTTTGTTTTTTGTTTTTTTTGAGACAGAGTCTTGCTCTGTCGCCCAGGCTGGAGTGCAGTGGGGCAATTTTGGCTCACTGCAAGCTCCGCCTCCCAGGTTCATGCCATTCTTCTGCCTCAGCCTCCCGAGTAGCTGGTACTACAGGCACCTGCCACCACGCCCGGCTAATTTTTTTGTGTATGTTTTTAGTAGAGATGGGGTATCACAGTGTTACCCAGGATGGTCTTGATCTCCTGACCTCGTGATCCTCCCGCCTCGGCCTCCCAAAGTGCTGGGATTATAGGTGTGAGCCACTGTGCCCGGCCCCGCTTGGTAGTAAGTTTTGAAATCAAGAAGTATAAGTTCCAACTTTGTTCATTTCAAGATTATTTTGGTTATTGTGTCGCTTGCATTTCCATATGAATTTTAGAATCAGCTTGTTAATATCTTTTTTAAGAAGTGAACTGAGATTTTGACAGAGATTGCTTTGAATCTGTAGATTCACCATCTTTTTAAAGCATTTCAGGGCCGGGCATGGTGGCTCACACCTGTAATCCCAGCACTTTGGGAGGCCAAGGCAGGTGGATCATGAGGTCAGGAGATCGAGACCATCCTGGCTAACACGGTGAAACCCCATCTCTACTAAAAATACAAAAAATTTACCAGG
>NW_012103031.1:2000217-2001575 GCF_000951045.1 Mandrillus leucophaeus | reverse complement strand
CCTGTAATCCCAGCACTTTGGGAGGCCAAGGCAGGCAAATATCTTGAGCTCAAGAGTTCAAGGCCAGCCTGAGCAACATGGCAAAACCCTGTCTCTGCAAAGAAAAATACAAAAAATGTGTGTGTGTGTACATATATACATATTTTGCTTGTTTGTTTTGTTTTGTTTTTGAGACAGTCTCGCAATGGCACAACCTCAGCTCACTGCAAACTCTGCCTCCCAGGTTCAAGCAATTTTCCTACCGCAGCCTCCTGAGTAGCTAGGATTACAGGCATGTGCCACCACTCCTGGTTAATTTTTTTATTTTTAGTAGAGATGGGGGGTCTCACCATGTTGGCCAGGCTGGTCTCGAACTCCTGACCTCAAATGATCTGCCTGCCTCGGCCTCCCAAAATGCTGGGATTACAGGCATGAGCCTCCATGCTCAGCCTTGTCTGTCTTTATTACAGACATCATAGTGGGTATAAAGTAGTATCTCATTGTGGTTTTGATTTGCATTTCCTCCATGAGTATTGATGTTGAACATTGTTTGACATGCCTGTTGGCTATTTGTATGTCTCTGGAGAAATGTCTATTCTGACATGTCTGCCCAGTTTTAAATAGGGTTATCTTTTTATTGTTGAGTCATAAGAGTTCTTTATATATTCTGGCTGCAAGTCTCTTATCAAATATTTTCTCCCATTCTGTGGGTTGTCCTTTCACTTCTTTGAAGGTATTCTATGACACACACAAGTTTTTAATTTTGAACAAGTTGCCAGGCACGGTGCTGTAATTCCAGCACTTTGGGAGGCCAAGGCGAGAGGATCGCTTGGGTCTAGGAGTCCGAGATCAGCCTGGGAGAGATAGTGAAACCTCGTCTCTACAAAAAATAAAAATTAGCACGTGCCTGTGGCCCCAGCTACATGGGAGGCTGAGGTGGGAGGATCACTTGAGTCCAGAAGTCCACGGCTGCAGTGAGCCATGTTCATGCCACTGTACTCCAGCCTAGGTGACAGAGCAAGACTCTCTTTCTCAAAAAAAAAAAATAATAATTAAATAATAAAAATACAGAAAGAGCAGAATTGGAGAGAAAAAGTCCAATTTCGCTTATTTTTCTTTTATTGCTTGTATTTCTGCTGTTGTATCAAAGAAACCATTGCATAATCCGGGATCACAACGATGTGTGCCTATGCCTGTGTTTCCTTCTAAGAGTCTTAAAGCTTTAGTCCTTTTATGTAGGACTTTGATCCATTTTGAGTTAATTTTTGTGTATCCTGTAAGATAGGCTTCCTTTTGTATGTAGATATCCAGTTTTCATGGTTTTTTTTTTTTCTTCTTTTTTCTGTATTTATTTATTGAGACAGAGTCCTGCTCTGTCA
>NW_012103031.1:1985767-1999252 GCF_000951045.1 Mandrillus leucophaeus | reverse complement strand
CACCATCTTTTTAAAGCATTTCAGGGCCGGGCATGGTGGCTCACACCTGTAATCCCAGCACTTTGGGAGGCCAAGGCAGGTGGATCATGAGGTCAGGAGATCGAGACCATCCTGGCTAACACGGTGAAACCCCATCTCTACTAAAAATACAAAAAATTTACCAGGTGTGGTGGCGGGTGCTTGTAGTCCCAGTTACTTGGGAGGCTGAGGCAGGAGAATGGCCTGAACCCTGGAAGTGGAACTTGCAGTGAGCCGAGATCGCGCCACTGTACTCCAGCCTGGGTGACAGAGTAAGACTCCATCTCACAAAAAGAAAAAAAAAAAAAGAGCCTGTGTATTGGGTGCTTGAATATATATAACCTGGCAGGATAGTGAATTTAGAGCATGTGCTTTGTAACCATCTCACAGAGCTTCATAGCCAGCTTTCCTGGATCTTCTGTTTCCACTTTCCCATCTAAAAATAGGCTTTTGAAGTATTTCCAATTATTTTTAATACGGATGCAAGCTATCATTGTCCTCATTTAAACTACTTGATAAATTCTGCATATTAAGTCAACATTTTTTTTGACATTGGAATTTGAAATTTATAACATTTTCCAGGTTTAAATTTGGACTTGGCTTTTGAAATCTCTATATACATGTGAGAAAGTTAGAGAAATATGTAACTAGTTTTCAGAAAGCACTCTTAAGTCCTTAGGATTTTATAGCTAGATATTTACCTAGTTCCACAGTTTTATCTGTAAAGCAGATAGATGTAGCTTTCCTAAGGAAGGTAGGAAAGTGAGTGTAGGTGGGGACTATTCATGACTGGCCTAAAGCTTGGATCATAGGTCTTAATTTTTTTTTTTTTTTTTTTGAGACAGGGTCTCACTCTGTCACCCAGGCTGGAGTGCGGTGATGCAATCTTGGCTCACTGCAGCCTCTGCCTCCTGGGATCCAGCGATTCTCCTGCCTCAGCCTCCTGAGTAGCTGGGACTACAGGTGCGTGCCACCAGGCCTGGCTAATTTTTGTATTTTTAGTAGAAACGGGGTTTCCCCCTGTTGGCCAGGCTGGTCGCGAACTCCTGATCGCAAGTGATCTGCCTGCCTCATCCTCCCAAAGTGCTGGGATTACAGGCATGAGCCACCATGCCCAGCCCATAGATCCTAATTTTAATTTTAAGAAACCAATAAAAAGAAAGAGGGGCAGGGCATCTTGGCTCATGCCTGTAATCCTAGTGCTTTGGGAGGCCAAGGCAGGAGAATTGCTTGAGGCCAGGAGTTCAAGACCAGCGTAGGCAACATAGTGAGACCCTGTCTCTACTAAAAATAAAAATTAAATTAAATTTTAAAAAAACAAAACAAAAAACAGATGAACTAGAAAGGGTAAAAAATGATATATGAATATAGGTCTAGTATCCCTTATCTGAAATGCCTGGGACCAGAATTGTGAATTCCAGCCAAGCCGGGTGGCTCATGCCTGTAATCCCAGCACTTTGGGAGGCCGAGGCAGGCAGATTACCTGAGTTCAGGAGTTCGAGACTAGCCTGACCAACATGGAGAAACCCTGTCTCTACTAAAAATACAAAATTAGCTGGGCGTGGTGGCACATGCCTGTAATCCCAGCTACTTCAGAGGCTGAGGCAGGAGAATCACTTGAACCTGGGAGGCGGAGGTTGCAGTGAGCCAAGATCGCGCCATTGTACTCCAGCCTGGGCAATGAGAGCAAAACTCTATCTCAAAAAGGAAGAAAAAGAAAATCAGAAATCCAAAATGTTCCAGAGAGCATTACGTTTTAGCATGACCTTTTGAGTGTCATGTTGGTACTCAAAAAGTTTTGGATTTGGGAGCATTTCAGATTTCAGCTTTTCAGATTATGGATGCGCAACCTGTATGAGTTTTTAAAAAGTCCGTTTTGTGTATTATATTTTGGATTAGTTCAGGAAATTACTCTTGAAAACAAAGTATTGTGATCTATATTGGCTTTATTGTAAAGGAGAAGTTCAGTATAGTTTATCAGCAGAATCAATTTTTTTATATAAACTAGTTGTTCCAGCGTGGGTCCATGATAACAGTAATGGAAGTCCATAAACTATTTTCAGCATTTCAAAAAGACCAACAGAAATTTAGATTTAGCTCTAATAATATTCCACAGGTGAATGAAACTGTCAAATATTTTTACCCTGATCTAAATTTATTTTGACTAGGTATAGTAACATTGTTTATTTTTTGCTGGTTAGAATCATTAACTGACAGTTGTACATGTCTCTGGGAAAATGAATTTTTAATCTTAGTTTTCCTGTAAAGCATTATAAAATATAGGACCCAAGTAAAGGTAAAAAAATAAATAAATAAAAGGAATTCTTCAGAGGTGAATTTGAGAACTACTTTTTCAAAAGTTTTTCTTTTCCTTAACTACAGTCTGCTTTTAAAACAACTGTGACATGTCTCCTTTTTGGTGACAATTTCAAGTTCAGGTGTTAACTGTTGTTTGAATTCTGTCTCCAGAGATTGCCCTCAGTCCCAATAATCACGAAGTGCATATCTACAAGAAGAACGGAAGCCAGTGGGTGAAAGCTCATGAACTCAAGGAGCACAATGGACACATCACAGGTAAAGGAAGATAGCCGTGAGCTTAGTGTGGTATTTCCAAATCAGGCACTCTTCCTTTTAGATAAAGAGCCTAATAAACCCAGTTGGCCATATTTTTTTTTTTTTGAGACAGAGTATCACTCTGTCGCCCAGGCTGGAGTGCAATGGCGCAATCTCGGCTCACTGCAACCTCTGCCTCCCAGGTTCAAGTAATTTTCCTGCCTCAGCTTCCTGAGTAGCTGGGATTACAGGCGCGCACCACTGTGCCCGGCTAATTTTTTAATTTTTTAGTAGAGACAGGTTTCACCGTGTTAGTCAGGCTGGTCTCGAACCCCTGACCTCGTGATCCACCTGCCTCGGCCTCCCAGTGTGCTGAGATTACAGGATTAAGCCACCATACCCAGCCCATAGTATTTAAAGTCATGCAGCACTTACTGAATTTCCTTAAAATTTTAGAGAAAATGCTATAATAATGATCTCAGTTGTTAAGTGCTTCTTGTAGCCCCAGTTGGTACCTAGCACTCTACTGTTGCTATAGAAAGCACTGAACCTACCCTGAGGACTAAACAGCTAAAATTAGGAGATGAGACGTGAAATTGAAAGCTAGATAACATGAAAATGTAGACAACATGAAAACGTGAGCCAAACTGTATTTCCAAGTGTCTTCCAAAAGTTTCCTTTGTGTTTTCAGGATAAGGAAGACTTTCCAGAATATTGAAAAGAACAAAGTAATATAATAAACACCCATATCAGATAATTGCCACCAGAATTACCAACTTTTTCCCTGTGCCAGGAAGTAATTTCTTTTCCTGTATCAGGAAACTTAAGGAAAAAGGATATAATAATAAGGAATATTATTCTAGGTAATGGTAAAGTCACCTCTCACCAGCAGTTCTATTCCTCTCCCCTAGAAGGCAGACTATAATTTGCTATGACACCATTCCAGTCCATTTTAATATATTTACATACATACATGTTCATAAACAAGCTTAGGCCAAGCACAGTGGCTCACACCTGTAATCCCAGCACTTTGGGACCCGAGGCGGGAGGATTGCTTGAACCAAGGAATCCAAGACAAGCCTGGGCAACATAAGGAGACCCCCTCTTTACAAATAAAAAAATTAGCACAGCGTGGTGGCACACACCTGTGGTCCCAGCTACTTGGGAGGCTGAAGTGGGAGGATCACTTGAGACAAGTAGATCAAGGCTGCAGTGAGCTGTGATCACACCACTGCACTCCAGCCTGGACAACAGAGCAAGACCCTGTTTTCAAAAGAAGAAAGAGAAAACAATCTTTAGGACTGTTGGCTAGTATTTTTTGAAGCTACATACATGGCATGATATTATGCATCTCTGGCAGCCTGCTTTTGCATTCGTGATTGTTTCTGAGATCCATCTATGCTGCTGTCTAGATCAAGTTGATTCCTTTTAACTACTCATTAGCATTTTATACCTCACTTACTTACTCTTTCCTCCATTGAAGGACATTTAGGTGGTTTCAATTTTTCCATATTACATGGAAGTGCTGAATAGGCATCCCTTGATTTCTGTACGTATGCGTGAATGTTTGTAGATGGTAGATGTGTTAATACCATAGGATATGCACATCTGCAGTGTTGCCAGGCCTCATCAGATTGCCGTCATTCCCACTTGTCCTGTATGAGAGTGCCCGTTTTCCCACACCCCGCCACATACTTGAGGTGGTAAGACTGATGAATGCATAAAAGGTTCATCCGTTGCTTCTGTAAGTCGTATTTTCCTGATTAATGGAAAAGATGAGCATACTTTCAGACATGTATTAGCCATGAGAGTTTTTCTTCGTTGTGACTGTCCTGTTCATAAATCCTGATCATTTTTTCATTGAGTGTTTGTCTTTTTCTTTTTCTGTTTTTTTGTTTGTTTGTTTAGAGGTGGAGTCTCATTCTGTCGTCCAGGCTGGAATGGAGTGGTACAGTCTTGGCTCACTGCAGCCTCTGCCTTCCAGGTTCAAGCAATTCTCCCGCGTCAGCCTCCCGCGTTGCTGGAATTACAGGCACCTGCCACAATACCTGGCTAATTTTTGTATTTTTAGTAGAGTTGGGATTTCACCACATTGGCCAGGCTGGTCTCGAACTCCTGACCTCAAGTGATCTGCCTGCCTCGTCCTCCCAAAGTGCTGGGATTACAGGTGTGAACCACCGTGCCTGACTTTTTTTTTTTAGACAGGTTATTGCTCTGTTGCCCAGTCACCCAGGCTAGAGTGATCATGGCTCACTACAGCCTCAACCTCCAGAGCTCAAGCGATCCTCCCACCTCAGCCTCCCCAAGGAGCTGGTGCTAAAGGTGTACGCCACCACACCTCGCTAATTTTTTTGTAAAGATAGGTTTCACCATGTTGCCCAGGCTGATTTTTTATTCTTTTAGCTGGACTCTGTAATTTTACCTCTAATCACCTAAAATACTGGTGAGCTTAGAGATCTCCTTACCCAAATAAGAGAACTTAGCATGTTTTGCTATTCTGCATCCTTTACAGAAGTTGTCCTGCATTCTTCAGCATAACTCACGACCACCCTTGCTTTGACCAGTGATTTGTAAATAATGCTCTTGAGTACCAGGAGCTGAGTGTATTTCCAAACCAGCGCCAAAGACAGTGTTTCTATTTTTGTCGCTCTTCCTTTCCCACAACCTTATTTCTATTAGCTTTGGCCTATTTTCTTAAGTTCCTTTGCCAGTGGCCTCATAGGCTAAGAATAAGAATACTGATATTTTAAATTGGAATTTTAGGCCAGGCAGGTGGCTCACACCTATAATCCCAACACTGTAGGAGGCTGAGGCAGGTGGATCACCTGAGGTCAGGAGTTTGAGACCAACCTGGCCAACATGGCGAAACCCTGTCTGCACTAAAAATACAAAAATTAGCCAGACATGGCAGCGAGCACCTATAATCCCAGCTACTTGGGAGACTGAAGCATGAGAATCGCTTGAACCCGGGAGGCAGAGGTTGTGGTAAGCCGAGATGACGCCATTGTACTCTAGCCTGGAGGATAGAGCAAGACTCTGTCTCCAAAAAAAATTAAAAATTAGGCCAGGCGCAGTGGCTCACACCTGTAGTCCCAGCACTTTGGGAGGCTGAGGCGGGCAGATTGCCTGAGGTCGAGAGTTCGAGACCAGCCTGACCAACATGGAGAAACCCTGTCTCTACTAAAAATATACAAAATTAGCCGGGCATGGTGGCTCACGCCTGTAATCCCAGCTACTCGGGAGATTGAGGCAGGAAAATCGCTTGAATGCAGCAGGCGGAGGTTGCGGTGAGCTGAGATTGCGCCATTGCACACCCGCCTGGGCAATAAGAGCGAAACTCTGTCTCAAAAAAAAAAAAATTCAATTGGAATTTTAGCATTTAAAAGGAAATACTTTTAAATGACAAAAGACAAAGATGAAAGACGAAAGAAATTGCCAAAAATGTGAAATATTTAGTTATGTGGTTTTTTCCCTCTACTTCTCTTTTGGGGTTCTTTGAACTTGGGCCTGTTTTCTGTCTAGCTGCTCACATGGCATTTTTTAGATCTGAAAAAAACTTGTTGGAAAAATCTAAATATAACTCTGGGGCAAGAGATCAAGGATCAGACATATTTTCTCAGAAAGATAGTGATTTTAGGGGGAAAAATATTTTCTAAAGCATTCTAGAAGAAAAAACTAGTCCATACTACAAAGAAAAGAAGTGTGGCAAACATCAGGGATATCATAGTTCTGAGGTTTTATTCTTTTGTGTTAAATATTTGATTGTTCACCTTTTTAAGAAACATGTTTTGTTACCATGGAAAATTTTAAACAGATTTTTTTTAAAAAATGCAATAGTGTATAATGAGTCTTTTATACCCATCACCTAGATTCCACAATTATCAAGTAACGGCCAATCTTGTTCTCAATTCACTTTCTCCTTTCCTGTACTAATTTGAAGCACATCCCAGACATATTATTTCACATTTCAGTTTGTATCTCTAAAAGGTAATGATTTTTCTTTTTAATAATAATAAATATTGATCAGACTTACACCTGTAATCCCAGCGCTTTGGGAGGCTGAAGCGGGCAGATCACTTGAGCCCAGGAGTTCAAGACCTGCCTGGGCAACATGGTGAGACCCCATCTCTACAAAAAGTTAACCAGGCATGGTGGCTTGCACCTGTAGTCCCAGCTACTCAGGAGGCTGAGGTAGGAGGATTTCATGAACCTGGGAGATTGAGGCTGCAGTGAGCTATGATCGCACCACTGTATTCCAGTCTGGGTGATAAAGTGAGACCCTGTCTCAAAAAAAAAAAAAAAATCTAAAATCTAATAAAGAGGACTGCAAGCAAAATTATCTTGTAATGAATAAATAAAATACACATCACTTAGAGTACAGTCTCATATTTTTTTCCCTTCAGTAGTACAAAAAATTGAGCTGACATTTCATGTGGGTAAATGAATGAATAAATTAAACTCTTCATACTAAAGTCACTATGACTTATGGGTAATTGAGCCTTGGATTTATATTTGTCTTTTTTCCATATACATGTCAAGAATGCTAAGTATTAATTTTTAGAGAGAGATCTGTAATAAATATTTATTAGTAATATTTCTGTACTTTTTAATGTGAAATTATATTTCTAGAAAATAACTCATCAAGGCCAAGTGCAGTGGCTCACGCCTGTAATCCCAGCAATTTGGGAGGCCAAGGCGGGCAGATTGCCTGAAGTCAGGAGTTCGAGATCAGCCTGGTCAATATGGTGAAACCCCGTCTCTACTAAAAACACAAAAATTAGCTGAGCATGGTGGCATCCACCTGTAATCCCAGCTACTCGGGAGGCTGAGGCAGGAGAATCACTTGAACCTGGGAGGTGGAGGTTGCAGTGAGCTGAGATCACGCCATTGTACTCCAGCCTAGGCTACAAGAGCAAAACTCCATCTCAAAAAACAAAAATAAAAGCAAAGAAAATACCTCATTAGTAAATGTTAAATGAGTCATGGTAAATTTTGCTCTTGGTATATAAGAAACTGACCTTGACTTTGGGATTCTTCACAGAGGTACCAGATAAGTAAAGTCTCATCAAATAAGAAAAGTAAACCTTAAATTCAGATACACATTTAGGTATCTTCCTGGTTTAGATGCAAAGATAATCAAGAATTTTACAGAACCTGCATCATGTAGAAAAGGTTTTCAGTATGGTTCAACTGACAGCAACTTTCAGAAAAATATATGATGAATCACAATATATATTTCCTCCTTTACACTAAAGATTATTTTTATTTACCCTGTATGCTGTTTTAGTTGAATGCCATGTAGCAGACTGTTGGTTGATATCATGGAATGAGGTCTGTTAATGAATGAATACAGTTATTTTCACACACAAAAATCTAATAAAGAAGAAAGAAAAAAGTAATGAATCTTCAGATCTTTAGAAGTCTTAGAAATGTGTGAATTTTCTGGGTCGAAAGAATGCCCCCGTTTAGTTTTGTAAAGTCTGTAATTATAAAACAGCTCTGTTCTACATGACCTCATAGATAATCCTGAGTCCCAGATGCTTTGCAGAGAAGCATCCTTGCCTTTCCTTGAGGCGGTGATCAGGACATAGATGGGGGGAAGGATGTGCCTGGGAGGAAGGACCACATCTCATCCTGGCATGCCAGTGCCACCCACCTGCCTGTGCTCAGTTGTTTGTCATTGACTGGGCAAAGCAGGTGACCCACATCTCACTTGCAGGTATTGACTGGGCTCCCAAGAGCGATCGCATCGTCACTTGTGGAGCAGACCGCAATGCCTATGTCTGGAGTCAGAAAGATGGTGTCTGGAAGCCAACCCTGGTGATCCTGAGAATTAATCGCGCAGCTACTTTTGTGAAGTGGTCCCCCCTAGAGAACAAATTTGCTGTGGGAAGTGGAGCACGACTCATTTCTGTTTGTTACTTTGAGTCTGAAAATGACTGGTGAGTGACATCTGAACTTTTTCTATCCCTCTCTATAGAATTTACATTTGCACTACTGTGTGAGAAAAAACTCTGGTTTTTTCTCATCTGGAGTTGTGTGGTTTTTTCCTCTGAAATTCTTGATTCTGTCTGAGCATTTTCCCTTCTGATGTGCATGTTAAGTTAAATCGCATGTTTTTTATATTAACATAGAGCTATTGTGTCCATGTTCTGATCACCTAACTTGTTTCTTCTGCAAGATGCTACTACTGTTCTCACTCTATACTGCACAAATTGCTGTTTTCTTACTCTCATATACAAATAATAACCTTGAAAGGGTCTCTGTTCCCTGAGGAATTTTTTTTTTCACACGATAGCTATGTAGGATTCCTACAGATAACAATGTTCTTTTTTTTTTTTTTTGAGACAGAGTCTCACTCTGTTGCCCAGGCCAGATGGAGTACAGTGGCACGATCTTGGCTCACTGCTACCTCCACCCTTCGTGGTCCAAGCAATTCTCCTGCCTCAGCCTCCCGAGTAGCTGGGATTACAGTCACCTGCCATCACGCCTGGCTAATTTTTGTAGTTTTAGTAGAGACGAGGTTTCACCATCTTGGCCAGGCTGGTCTTGAACTCCTGACCTCGTGATCCACCACCTTGGCCTCCCAAAGTGCTGGGATTACAGGTGTGAACTACCACGCCCAGCCAGTGTTCTCCTTTCTTTAAAGCTTATTTGCCAAACAACTCTGTGTCTTGATGTAATATTTTACTTGTTTAAACTATTGAAGTGAAAACTCACCAGAATCGTAGAAGTCTAATCAGGCTATTGTACATTTTTAAAATAAATCACTTGTAGCTGACCCAGTCAAAACATAGAGGTTGACTTTATGACCAAAACTTATTTTAACTACTCCTTCCTGTTTATTTTGATAAGAAAACAATTATTCTCCAGCCTGGCCAAGATGGCGAAATCCCATCTCTACTAAAAATACAAAAATTAGCTGGGCACGCCTATAATCCCAACTACTCGGGAGGCTGAGGCGGGAGAATCATTTGAACTCAGGGGGCGGAGGTTTCAGCAAGCCAAGATCATGCCATTGGGCGCTCCAGCCTGGGCGACCCAGTGAGACTCCATCTCAAAAAAAAAAAAAAAAAAAATTGTATTCTACCTGGCGTGTGTTCAGCGTGACTGGTAAATATCCTTCAACATAAAGTTGTCATTTAGTACTATACTGTCAGTGTTTGTGTTTCTACTAAAAATAGCAGAGTACACATGACTCTTTGTAGCCGTTTTGTTATTTGTATTCTGCTGAAACTGAAAGGAGGGGATTATCATGTTACCTTTGTAATTTAGTAAAACTTCAGAAATTTTATTCTTCGAAAAGAGATTGGGAACTTGCAGTAAAATTGAGTTATGGGCTGGGCATAGTGGCTCACGCCTGTAACCCCAGCCCTTTGGGAGGCCAAGGTGGGTGGATCACCTGAGGTCAGGAGTTCGAGACCAGCCTGACCAACATGGAGAAATCCCATCTCTACTAAAAATACAAAAAAATTAGCGGGGTGTGGTGGTGCATGCCTGTAATCCCAGCTACCTGGGAGGCTGAGGCAGGAGAATCTCTTGAACCCAGGAAGCAGAGGTTGTGGTGAGCCAAGATTGTGCCATTGCACTCTAGCCTGGGCATCAAGAGTGAAACTCCGTCTCAAAAAAAAAAAAAAAAATTGAGTTATGAATTTGAAACATGTTTTTCTTTCAAATGTGTATAAATCAAAGCCAACAAAATGTTACCTGCTAGAAACGATTTGGAAGTTTCATTGTAATGGGATAGGAAACTAAGTTCATTAATATTCCCTCAAGGCTAAACTTTATGTCAGCTGGTACTCCTTGCAGTCTTACAAATTTCTACAGGAAAGTTTTCTTCCAAGTTAAGCTTCAACCTCAGTAATTGTTTACATTTTTATTCGTTGAGAATTAGTCTCAAGTATAGGTAAATTGGATTTTATTATGGTACAAGGTATTGTCTTTGAGCAAGCTGTATGTTTAGGGCAGTTTTTCAGCTATAGAATAGTTATTTCATATTTCATAGGCGTACTTTAAAACAACCTCTCAGAAGCTTATAATTATTTTGTTTGCCATCTTTTCCTCAATTAAAAAAATTACATTATAAAGGCCAGGCACGGTGGCTCACGCCTGTAATCCCAGCACTTTGCGAGGCCAAGGCAGGTGGATCACAAGGTCAAGAGTTGGAGACCAGCCTGGCCAACGTGGAGAAACCCCATCTCTACTAAAAATACAAAATATTAGCCGGGCGTGATGGCGCATGCCTATAATCCCAGCTACTTGGGAGCCTAAGGCAGGAGAATCGCTTGAACCAGGGAGGTGGAGTTTGCAGTGAGCCGAGACCATGCCACTGCACTCCAGCCTGAGCAACACAGCAAGACTCTGTCTCAAATATATATATATATATATATATATACACACACACACACACATTATGAAACAGTTCAAAATATTGTTCTTTCTCCTTTTTTAGAGACTTTGTGGGGGGGTTTTGGTTTATTTTTTGAGACAGGGTTTCTCTCTGTCACCCAGTCTGGAGTGCGGTGGCACAAACACGGCTCACTGCAGTCTCCAACCCCTGGGACCCAGCAACCTTGCCACTTCAGCCTCCCAAGTAGTTGGGACTACAGGTTTGCACTACCACACCTGGCTAATTTTTTGATTACTTGTGGAGACAGGTTCTCACTTTGTTGCCCAAGCTGATCTCAAATTCCTGTACTCAAGCAATCCTCCTGCTTTGGTCTCCCAAAGTGCTGGGATTACAGGTGCAAGCCTCTGCACCTGGCTGTCTTTTTCAGAACGAACTTTTTCAGATAGGATTCTAAGAAAGCAATTCTATAGCCAGGCGTGGTGACTTATGCCTGTAATCCTAGCACTTTGGGAGGCTAAGGCAGGTGGATCGCCTGAGACCAGGAGTTTGAGACCAGCCTGGCCAACATGGTGAAAGCTCATCTCTTCTAAAAATACAAAAATTAGCCAGGTGTGGTGGTGTGAGCCTAAAATCCCAGCTATTAGGAGGCTGAGACACAAGAATTGCAAGAACCCAAGAGGTAGAGGTTGCAGTGAGCTAAGATTGCGCCACTGCACTCCAGCCTGGGCGACAGAGTAAGACTCTGTCTCAGAAAAAATAAAAATAAAAAATAAATAAATAAAAGAAAGTGATTCTCGCTTGAAGCTGGGAGGCGGAGGTTGCGGTGAGCCAAAATTGCGCCACTGCACTCCAGCCTAAGCAGCAAGAGCGAAACTCTGCCTCAAAAAAAAAAAAAAGTGATTCTATAGAAAGGTAATTTAGCATTCAAGGAAAGGCATTGGCTCAATATTTAGTTTCCCAACTGTAGAGCAATCAGACACGATTGGTTTTTAAACAGCAGTTTGGGGGCAGAAATGAATGAGTTAAGCCAAAATACTGACTGGTCATAGACATAAATCATCTTTTTTGGATGGTGCTAGAGAATTAGAGGCTAATCCCCAATATGAGGTTCTTCCAATTTCTTGGTTGTGATTTTTCAGTGAAAGAAATTAAAAAGAATTTGCAGATTCATGGAGACTTGGGAAGGATATTAAGCTATCTTACAACCCCGAATTGACCAAAAATGGAATAGCAAATCACTGAATATTCATAATAAAAATTGAAGTATTTTCAAACTTCAGTTTTTATCTCAGAGGTTAATGTCATATGTAATCCAAAATCTCACAAAGAAAGTAACTGAGTTAATCAATATCTATGCTTACTAATGAGGACCACTGAAAACCAGCTGTTGTGCCGCCATCATCAAGGCCAGGAATGGAGAAGTGCTTGTTCATGGTTCTTTTCCTTTCTGTCCTTTAGAAATGCGCCTTGTCAGCTGGGCATAGTGGCTCATGCTTGTAATCCCAGCACTTTGGGAGGCTGAGGCCGGTGGATCGCTTGAGCCCAAGAGTTGGAGACCAGCCTGGGCAACATGCAGAAATCTCACCTCTACAAAAAATACAAAAATTAGCCAGTTTCAAATTATAACCTGTTCTTAAAAAACCTTGTCTCTGGCAGGAGGCCTGGTGACTGACAGAAAAACGTTGAATGATCTGTTACTTTTCTATAGAATCTTTTTTCATAGAAACCTATCTGAAAAAGTTTATTCTGAAAAAGATAACATTCTGAATTGTTTTATCATTTTTTTTTAAATTAAGGAAAAGTGTGGCATGCTTAGGTGTTTTCACCCGACATAATTTGTAGGTCATTTGGGGATGCTTGTTGAGTGGATAAACTGAAACAGTTTTCCCCTCTCATAGGTGGGTGAGCAAGCACATTAAAAAGCCGATTCGCTCCACAGTCCTCAGCTTGGATTGGCATCCCAACAACGTTTTGCTGGCAGCAGGATCATGTGACTTCAAATGCAGGTGGGAACCAATGAGAACCGATAGACTCGAGCTGTGCGTTCTTCATCCTTCAACAAATAATTTTGGGTTCCCTTTGTTTTGTTGTTGTTGTTGTTGTTGTTGTTGTTTTTGAGACAGGGTCTCACTCTCACCCAGGCTGGAGTACAGTGGCACCATCATAGCTCACTGCAGCCTCCAACTCCTGGGCTCAAGCGATCCTCCAGCCTCAGCCTCCAGAGTAGTTGAGACTACAGGCATGTGCCACCACACCTGGCTAATTTTTAAAAAATTGTTTTTATTCTTTGTAGAGATGGGGTCTTGCTGTGTTGCCCAGGTTGGTCTTGAACTCCTGGCCTCAAGTGATCCTCCCTCCTCAGCCTCCTAAAGTGTTGGGATTACAGGCATGAGCCACTGTGCCTGGCCTGTAAGTTTCCTTTTCTTTGCAAGGTACTGTGCTAGGTGCTGTGAGGGACTCAAAAATGAGGCCCAGTGCTGTGGCTCACACCTGTAATCCCAGCACTTTGGGAGGCTGAAGTGGGCGGATCACCTGAGGTCGGAAGTTCGAGACCAACTTGGCCA
>NW_012103031.1:1979867-1984192 GCF_000951045.1 Mandrillus leucophaeus | reverse complement strand
GAGGTAGAGGTTGCAGTGAGCTAAGATTGCGCCACTGCACTCCAGCCTGGGCGACAGAGTAAGACTCTGTCTCAGAAAAAATAAAAATAAAAAATAAATAAATAAAAGAAAGTGATTCTCGCTTGAAGCTGGGAGGCGGAGGTTGCGGTGAGCCAAAATTGCGCCACTGCACTCCAGCCTAAGCAGCAAGAGCGAAACTCTGCCTCAAAAAAAAAAAAAAGTGATTCTATAGAAAGGTAATTTAGCATTCAAGGAAAGGCATTGGCTCAATATTTAGTTTCCCAACTGTAGAGCAATCAGACACGATTGGTTTTTAAACAGCAGTTTGGGGGCAGAAATGAATGAGTTAAGCCAAAATACTGACTGGTCATAGACATAAATCATCTTTTTTGGATGGTGCTAGAGAATTAGAGGCTAATCCCCAATATGAGGTTCTTCCAATTTCTTGGTTGTGATTTTTCAGTGAAAGAAATTAAAAAGAATTTGCAGATTCATGGAGACTTGGGAAGGATATTAAGCTATCTTACAACCCCGAATTGACCAAAAATGGAATAGCAAATCACTGAATATTCATAATAAAAATTGAAGTATTTTCAAACTTCAGTTTTTATCTCAGAGGTTAATGTCATATGTAATCCAAAATCTCACAAAGAAAGTAACTGAGTTAATCAATATCTATGCTTACTAATGAGGACCACTGAAAACCAGCTGTTGTGCCGCCATCATCAAGGCCAGGAATGGAGAAGTGCTTGTTCATGGTTCTTTTCCTTTCTGTCCTTTAGAAATGCGCCTTGTCAGCTGGGCATAGTGGCTCATGCTTGTAATCCCAGCACTTTGGGAGGCTGAGGCCGGTGGATCGCTTGAGCCCAAGAGTTGGAGACCAGCCTGGGCAACATGCAGAAATCTCACCTCTACAAAAAATACAAAAATTAGCCAGTTTCAAATTATAACCTGTTCTTAAAAAACCTTGTCTCTGGCAGGAGGCCTGGTGACTGACAGAAAAACGTTGAATGATCTGTTACTTTTCTATAGAATCTTTTTTCATAGAAACCTATCTGAAAAAGTTTATTCTGAAAAAGATAACATTCTGAATTGTTTTATCATTTTTTTTTAAATTAAGGAAAAGTGTGGCATGCTTAGGTGTTTTCACCCGACATAATTTGTAGGTCATTTGGGGATGCTTGTTGAGTGGATAAACTGAAACAGTTTTCCCCTCTCATAGGTGGGTGAGCAAGCACATTAAAAAGCCGATTCGCTCCACAGTCCTCAGCTTGGATTGGCATCCCAACAACGTTTTGCTGGCAGCAGGATCATGTGACTTCAAATGCAGGTGGGAACCAATGAGAACCGATAGACTCGAGCTGTGCGTTCTTCATCCTTCAACAAATAATTTTGGGTTCCCTTTGTTTTGTTGTTGTTGTTGTTGTTGTTGTTGTTTTTGAGACAGGGTCTCACTCTCACCCAGGCTGGAGTACAGTGGCACCATCATAGCTCACTGCAGCCTCCAACTCCTGGGCTCAAGCGATCCTCCAGCCTCAGCCTCCAGAGTAGTTGAGACTACAGGCATGTGCCACCACACCTGGCTAATTTTTAAAAAATTGTTTTTATTCTTTGTAGAGATGGGGTCTTGCTGTGTTGCCCAGGTTGGTCTTGAACTCCTGGCCTCAAGTGATCCTCCCTCCTCAGCCTCCTAAAGTGTTGGGATTACAGGCATGAGCCACTGTGCCTGGCCTGTAAGTTTCCTTTTCTTTGCAAGGTACTGTGCTAGGTGCTGTGAGGGACTCAAAAATGAGGCCCAGTGCTGTGGCTCACACCTGTAATCCCAGCACTTTGGGAGGCTGAAGTGGGCGGATCACCTGAGGTCGGAAGTTCGAGACCAACTTGGCCAGCATGGTGAAGCCCCGTGTCTACTAAAAATACAAAAGTTAGCCTGGTGTGGTGGCACATGGCTGTAATCCCAGCTACTCGGGAGGCTAGGGCATGAGAATCATTTGAACCCGGGAGGTGGAGGTTGCAGTGAGCTGAAATCACACCACTGCACTCCAGCCTGGGCAACAGAGCAAGACTCCATCTCAAAAAAAACAAACAAAAACAGAAAACAACAAAATAGAAGCAGCTTGTGATCTAGAAAAGGAGCTCAAGCATGATGATTAAAAGAAAAAGTGCATAAGTCACAGGTAGAAAGAAGTCGACTTGGAGGTGGGGTAGGAGGGAGAGGCAAGGGTGGGGCCAGCGAAGATTTCCTTAAGTGTAAGAATATCTACGGTTTAGAGGGGAGGATTAGCATGTACTCTCTCTGTCTCTGTCTCTTTCTCACCATCTCTTTCTGTCTCTCCCTTTCTCCCTGTCTTTCTTGACTACACTATTTTTCTCATTTCATATTCCAGGCAGCAGTCTCTGCAAATTCCAAAGTGAAATGATTAATAAAACATAGCTAAACAGTGCACTGCTAAGCTGTTATTGTGCTGCTCTTTCCGTTAAAGCTTTTTATTTTGTCATCACTATGAAGCTAGAAGAAATGCAGCTGCTTTGCTAGGAACTTTAAGGATCATACCATGTAATTCCATGTAATTACTTTTTAAAGTTCTTTCTCAGGAATGCTTTTTTCCCTTAGCTGAAAGGAAAGCAAAGCAAATACATGTTGCTTCGTGTTGACTATATGATAGGTTGGAAGATGAGGTGCACTTTTTTTTTTTTTTTTTTTGAGACAAGGTCTTGCTCTATCACCCAGGCTGGAGTGTGGTGGTACAATCATAGCTCCCTGCAGCTTTGACCTCCTGGACTCAAGCAATCCTCCCACCTCAGCCTCCTGAGTAGCTGGGACCACAGGCATGAGCCACCATGCTTGGCTGATTTTGTTCATTTTTTGTAGAGATGGGGTCTCACTATGTTGCCCAGGCTGGTCTCAAACTCCTGGTCCCAAAGGATTCTTCTGCCTTTTACTCCCAAAGTGCTGGGCTTATAGGGATGAGCCACTGCCACTGCACTCAGCTGCAATACACTTTCTTCAGTAACTGTAGAGAATTCCCAGAAAACCAGGCCAGTGGTTTATATCCAGGAATACTCAAAGCTTAAGGAGAAAGAGATGTGTGTTTGAGTTTGGCAGAGAGGATGGGGGTCACGGTAGTGTCAAGGCACTTTATATTGTGGACCTGTGTTACTTGTGATTTCTTAACCAGAGTCATTGGAAAATAGAACTAGGTGGCACTAACCCGCACCACCTGGATTCTTTGATGGTTATGAAAATAGGTTGCAGTTATTTTGTTAATATTAATTTCCACGAGTGTTTCTCTGTCACGAAGGCTGGAGTGCAGTGGCATGATCTCGGCTCACTGCAACCTCCACCTCCCAGGTTCAAGCGATTCTCATGCCTCAGCCTCCTGGGTAGCTGGGATTGAAGGAGTGCACCACCATGCCCGGCTAATTTTTTTGTATTTTAGTAGAGACGGGGTTTCACCACGTTGGCCAGGCTGGTCTCGAACTCCTGGCCTCGAGCTATGCGCCTGCCTCGGCCTCCCAAAGTGCTGGGGTTACAGACATGAGCCACTGTGCCTGGCCCAGTCCTGTGGATATGGGTCTGTCCCATTCGTGTCCCCAACTTGGTGGCTGAGAGCCACTGCTTCTTTCTTGGCCTCCTAAGACTTAAGCAGCTGCTGTCATGATGCAGATTTAAAGCACAATGCTTCTACCGTCTCGTCATATAACCTCACATAACTCCTCTGCCAGGCATCTTCCAGAACCTCTGTACTGCCGTGGTCATTTGGGGTGGTAGGTGGGATTCCTCGGTTCTTTCAGGGAGCCTTGAGGTTCAGCAGTTTTTTGAAGAGATGATGTACGAAGTAGAAATCACAGTAGAGGGTGAAAGGGCCCTAAAGGGTAGATTTCCAGCCGTTCCCCTTTGTCCTTAACTCTGGGCCAGAACATCCTCACACACAGCTGTGTGGAATTAGATAAAAAGAGTGAGTTAGTGGAAACTGGTGACACCACCTGTAAAGGATCTGCCTCCATCTTAAGCTGTTCCTGCCACAGAGACTGGACAGTGGGCCTGAGGGTCCAGAGAGCCTGCCCACTCCTTGTCACTGGCCTCCCTTGGCTTTCTCTTAGGGTATGTCTTTAAAAGGGTCATTACCAGCCGGGTGCGGTGGCTCACGCCTGTAATCCCAACACTTTGGAAGGTCGAGATGGGCAGATCACTTGAGGTCAGAAGTTCGAGACCAGCCTGGTCAACATGGTGAAACCCCGTCTCTACTAAAAATACAAAAATTAACCAGGCGTGGTGGCACGTAACTGTAATCCCAGCTACTTGGGAGGCTGAGGCAGGAGAA
>NW_012103031.1:1974439-1979407 GCF_000951045.1 Mandrillus leucophaeus | reverse complement strand
AATGGCGCGATCTCGGCTCACTGCAACCTCCGCCTCCTGGGTTCACGCAATTCTCCTTCCTCAGCCTCCTGAGTAGCTGGGATTACAAGCAAGGGCCACCACGCTTGGCTAATTTTGTGTTTTTAGTAGAGACGGAGTTTCTCCATGTTAGTCAGGCTGGTCTCAAACTCCCAACCTCAGGTGATCCGCCTGCCTAGGCCTCCCAAAGTGCTAGGATTACAGGCATGAGTCACCGTGCCCAGCCCATGTTTTATTTGTTTTTAGTGAGTCAACCTCTTTGCATTCTGAGATTCCTTGTGGCAGCTGCCTATGGCCTGTTTCTAGATATATATATTTTCATTTGCTTTTTCCTTTTCTCTCTGCCCTTTAAACAGAGTGTTTTCTGCCTACATTAAAGAAGTGGATGAAAAGCCAGCCAGCACGCCCTGGGGCAGCAAGATGCCTTTTGGGCAGCTGATGTCAGAGTTTGGTGGCAGTGGCACTGGTGGCTGGGTCCACGGGGTCAGCTTCTCTGCCAGTGGGAGCCGCCTGGCCTGGGTCAGCCACGACAGCACTGTGTCTGTTGCTGATGCCTCAAAAAGTGTGCAGTGAGTATTTGCCTTTCATTTGGAAGGTGGGGAACAAGGGGTGGGATCTCTCACCAGCTGAACCAGGACTGCCCTTCCTGGTCAGTCAGTCGGTCCAGGCGCGAAGGCTAACGCCTGTAATCCCAAAACTTTTGGAGGCCAAGGTGGGTGGATCACAAGGTCAAGAGTTCAAGACCAGCCTGACCAAGATGGTGAAACCCTGTCTCTACTAAAAATAAAAAATTAGCCAGGCGTGGTGGTGGGCGCCTGTAATCCCAGCTTCTTGGAAGGCTGAGGCAGAGAATTGCTTGAACCTGAGAGGCGGAGGTTGCAGTTAGCCGAGATCACGCCACTGCACTCCAGCCTGGGTGACAGAGCGAGACTCCGTCTCAAAAGAAAACAAAACAAAACAAAAGAACTCAATCAAAACTGCAGGCAGGCTGGACTTGGTGGCTCACGCCTATAATCCCAGCACTTTGGGATAGGCTGTGGGCAGATCACCTGAGGTCAAGAATTCAAGAACAGCCTGACCAACATGGTGAAACCCTGTCTCTACTAAAAATACAAAAAGTAGCCTTGCTGGGCACAGTGGCTCATACCTGTAGTCCCAGCACTTTGGTAGGCCATGGGTGGACCACCTGAGGTCAGGAATTCAAGACCAGCCTTGGCCGGGCGTGGTGGCTCACGCCTGTAATCCCAGCACTTTGGGAGGCCGAGACGGGCGAATCACAAGGTCAGGAGATCGAGACTACGGTGAAACCCCGTCTCTACTAAAAATACAAAAAATTAGCTGGGCGCGGTGGCGGGCGCCTGTAGTCCCAGCTACTCAGGAGGCTGAGGCTGGAGAATCTCTTGAACCCAAGAAGCAGAGGTTGCAGTGAGCCAAGATTGTGCCATTGCACTCCAGTCTGGGCGACAAGAGCGGAACTCTGTCTCAAAAAAAAAAAAAAAAAACAAAACTGCAAGTCAGCCTTTACCGTGACAGGCACAGATACAAATTCTCGGGTTGGAAAATTTTTAATCTTAATGGAAGTACTGATAATGATTCCTTTCAAGAACCCTCCTGGTTTGCTACTGATAAGGGTCGCTTAAAAAGGGCCAGTTTACGCTGGGCACAGTGGCTCACACCTATAATCCCAGCACTTTGGAAGACCAAGGTGGGTGGATCACCTGAGGTCAGGAGTTCGAGAGCAGCCTGGCCAACATGGTGAAACCCTGTCTCTACAAAAATACAAAAATTAGCCTCGCATGGTGGTGGGTGCCTGTAGTCCCAGCTACTTGGGAGGCTGAGGCAGGAGAATCGCTTGAACCCAGGAGGTGGAGGCTGCAGTGAACCGAGATCATGCCAGTACACTCCGACCTGGGCACGAGAGCAAGACTCCATCTCAAAAAAAAAAAAAAAAAAAAAAAAAAAAAAAAGGCCAGTTTAGTCTGTTACTCTGAACTCCTTACAAAATGTAAATACCATTCACCGGCCTTAAATTACATTGGAGATATATTCTTACTCAGGGTAGTCAGCAAACAATGACTTCATTAATTTGAGCCTTCCATTCAGTAAGGCTTAAAAACCATTGACGCCACTTCCTCTGCCGTGTGCTGGAAGGACTCTAATTATGGTGGCTTCTTTGTGAGTGGTGTGTCTGCTCAGCCATAAAGTACCTGGCCAAATATCAGAGTTTATTTTGTTCAATATATGTTGGAGGAAGAGAGAAGATTGGAATCCTTCTTTTATCAATCTTTGTTCTTCCCTGGTGAATCCTTTTCCATTGATAGCTAAAGGAAACTCACCATTCAAGGTTTTGTGATGGACATGGCCACGTGAGTATCAAAAATCAATCACACTGGGTGACCTTTACTGCCTGTCAGGTCAGTAAGAGTCACCCAGTGTAAACAGCATATTTCAGACATGATATGTTTTTCCTAACAGGATTAAATGTGCATTTTTTAGCTAGCTTTACATATTTTTTTAAAGATTATCCCCTCCGGCCAGGCACAGTGGCTCACGCCTGTAATCCCAGCACTTTGGGAGGCCAAGGCAGGCCGATTGCCTGAGGTCAGGAGTTTGAGACCAGCCTGGCCAACACGGCAAAACCCTGTCTCTACTAAAAGTACAAAAATTAGCCAGGCAAGGTGGCAGGCGCCTGTAATCCCAGCTACCCAGGAGGCTGAGGCAGGAGAATTGCTTGAACCCAGCAGGTGGAGGTTGCAGGACAGAGCGAGACTCCGTCTCAACCTCCCAAAATTAGCCAGGCAAGGTGGCAGGCGCCTGTAATCCCAGCTACCCAGGAGGCTGAGGCAGGAGAATTGCTTGAACCCAGCAGGTGGAGGTTGCAGTGAGCTGAGATCGCACCACTACACTCCAGCCTGGGCAACAAGAGCAAGACTCTGTCTCAAAAAAAAACAAAAAAAAAAGATTGTCCCCTCCATTATAAAACGTAGTCTTTCAGAAAATGTCTCTACATAAACAAGCACTTATGTATCTTTTCATTTTTAACAGAAATGAGGTTATGTTATACATTTTATACATTTTTGTATACATTTGGTAATTTGCCTTTTGATACTTGATAATACTTTGGTATTTTGATGCCAGTGCTACTTAATTTTTATATGGTTTATTGTGACACAGTAAGTTCTTAGCATATGCTTATTACAAGTCCCTATCTACCCTCATATTGACTTCTTTCCCTTTTCCAGTCCTGCAAGTCAGATTACATGCTCCACCCTTCCACTCCTCCAACATAAATATCTCATGTAGTAAAAGTCAGGTATACCACAGTACGGGCTTCAGATGACACATTAATTCTTCAATGGCAACTTTATGAAGGGCGTCCTGAGACATGTACAGTTAGCTTTTATTTTGTTATTATTTAGAGAGACACTCTCTGTCGCGCAGGCTAGAATGCAGTTCTGCAATCATAGCTCATTACAGCCTTGAACTCCCGAGCTCAAGTGCTCCTCCCAACTCAGCCTCTAAAGCAGATGGGGCCACAGATGTGCACCACCACGCTAGGCTAATTTTTTTTTTATTTTAATTTTTTGTAGAGACTGGGTCTCACTATGTTATCCAGGCTGATCTCAAACTCCTGCCTCCAGCAATCCTTCTGCCTCAGCCCCTCAAGTGCTGAGATAACAGGCGTGAGCCACCACGCCCAGCCACAGTCAGCTTTTGAATGCATCGTTTCTTGCATGAAGTGAGGTGCTCCTAACTCATCAGCCAGTGTGTTTGCCTGCCATATCTGTGCAATCTCTTTGCCACACTCAAGAGCAAATAACTACATGCACACACATGTCCCTGCACGCACACATACACACACACGGCCCATTCGAGTGCGAGCTCCTGGCTAAGACCATTTGGTTCATCTTGGTGGCTCTAGTTGCTGACACAGTGCCTGGCCGTCAGCACAGATGTGTGTGGCCACAGCTGTCTCGGAGCTCCGGGGAGCACAGGCAAGGAGAGGGTCCTAGCACAGGTGTTTGCTGCCAAGTCATAGTAACAGAAAGAGCTCTAGGAGCTAAGAGCAGGGAGAAGCTGCTTTAGGCTACAGTGGCCTCTGGGAAAGTGGACCGTGGGATCATGGGGGTGATCCCTTTAGAGCTGTGCTGGGGGTCGAAGGGCGTGGGCGCAAAGACAGGGCTTTGGGAACCAGTTTGTCATGAGTGGGCGGGGTCTCAGAAGCAGGCGGGAGGAGCCCAGGCTGGAGCCGGAGCCGGAGCCCAGGGCCACCCCTGGCTCAAGAGGCCTGCAAGTTGAGGTCAGAGGCTCCTTTTCAACATAAGTGCCCGTTGATACTGCAGAAGCCCCTGTGAGAATGGGTCCTTTGTTGTCATCTGTGTCTGTAAAGAAGCTAATAGTCTGTTACATCTTGGGATAACAAACGTTCTTGTGTTTAGGGTCTCAACTCTGAAGACGGAGTTCCTGCCGCTCCTGAGTGTGTCATTTGTCTCAGAGAACAGCGTCGTGGCTGCTGTGAGTATTTTTCTTCATTCTCCCTCGGGGTGCACTGTATGTGATGCTCAGACAGGGAACAATGTGTGCTCTGTCACCCTAGCACAAAGCAGAACAGTTTTTTGTTTTTTGGGTTTTTTTGAGACAGAGTTTCGCTCTTGTTGTCCAGGCTGGAGTGCAGTGGGTGATCTTGACTCACTGCAACTTCTGCCTCCCGGGTTCAAGCGATTCTCCTACCTCAGCCTCCCGAGTAGCCGGGATTACAGGCATGTGCCACCATACCTGGTTAAATTTGTATTTTTATAGAGATGGGGTTTCTCCATGTTGGACAGGCCAGTCTCAAACTACGTCCTCAGGTGATCTGCCCACCTCGGCCTCCCAAAGTGTGGGCGTGAGCCACCGTGCCTGGCCTTAGAGCTCACTCTTTTTTTTTTTTTTTTTTTTTTTGAGACGGAG
>NW_012103031.1:1972024-1974063 GCF_000951045.1 Mandrillus leucophaeus | reverse complement strand
ACTAAAAACACAAAAATTAGCCAGGGCATGGTAGCGCGCACCTATAATCCCAGGTACTTGGGAGGCTGAGGCAGGAAAATCACTTGAACCCGGGAACCAGAGGTTGCAGTGAGCTGAGATCATGCCACTGCACTCCAGCCTGGGCAACAGAGCAAGACTCAATCTCAAAAAAAAAAAAAAAAAGTAAGAGAGGCCTATCATGGTGAACACTCTGCCAAGGAGCTGGGCGGTGGGCAGTGTGTCCTCCAGGGACTGACTGAGTCTCGTTTCAGGGCCATGACTGCTGCCCAATGCTCTTCAACTACGATGACCGCGGCTGCCTGACCTTCGTCTCCAAGTTAGACATTCCAAAACAGAGCATCCAGCGCAACATGTCTGCCATGGAACGCTTCCGCAACATGGACAAGAGAGCCACGACTGAGGACCGCAACACGGCCTTGGAGACGCTGCACCAGAATAGCATCACGTAGGTGCCATCTGTAGAAAGGTGGTCAGGTGACAAGGTGCCCTCCTGCCCCTCGCCGTTTCCTTACTGGGTTCCTACAAAAGCTCTATGCCCCGCAGGCCCAGGCATTCCTTCAGGGACAAGGGCAGCAAGAAGTCCGTATCTTCCCGACCGCCAGGCTCTCATTTCCAGCTTGTGATAGGGAGAGAGTCGCCACCACCTGGTCATTCTGTCCTTCAAGGTGCAGATTACAAGGCAGCAGCCAGCAGCAGCAGTGCAGACCCTGTTGCAATCCGAGGTGGTGGGGCTTCAGGGCAACCGCTTCCTAGGGCACCCTTTCTCAGCTACTCAAGAACGAAAGGAGACTTTCTTGAATGCTGCGTTCCCATGGTAGTGCACACATAACAGAAAGCGAAGTTACAGCCTGTTTGAAAAGGTAACTGTAACTGTTATTTCAAGTAATGGATACAAATAGAAGATTCTTTAATTAAAGAAACAATTTCTTAGCATCATGATGACAAAGCTGAGGAGGGTTTCAACTGGGTTTTCATAGGGTATATGTAATTATGTAAGACAACAGAATTGTGTTTTGTCCAGAAAGTTTGATTTTTATTTATTTATTTATTTATTTTTTATTTTTTTGAGACAGAGTCTCACTCTGTTGCCCATGCTGGAGTGCAATGGCACAATCTCAGCTCACTGCAACCTCCGCCTCCCGGGTTCAAGCAATTCTCCTGCCTCAACCTCCCGAGTAGCTGGGATTACAGGTGTGTGCCACCACACCTGGCTAATTTTTTGTATTTTTACTAGAGACGAGGTTTCACCCTGTTGGCCAGCCTGGTCTCGATCTCCTGACCTCAGGTGATCCGCCCACCTTGACCTCCCAAACTGCTGGGATTACAGGCATGAGCTACCACGCCCGGCCTGAAAGTGTGATTTTTAAGGTCTAGAGGAGAGGCTGGGCATGATGGCTCACACCTTTAATCCCAGCACTTTGGGAGGCTGAGGCAGGCAGATCACTTAAGGTCAGGAGTTTGAGACCAGCCTGGCCAGCATGGCAAAACCCATCTCTACTAAAAATACAAAAATTAGCTGCTCGTGGTGGTGCACACCTGTAATTCCAGCTACTCGGGAGGCTGAGGCAGGAGAATCGCTTGAACTGGGGAGGTGGAGGTTGCAGTGAGCCAAGATTGAGCCACTGCCCTCCAGCCTGGGATATAGAGTGAGACTCCGTCTCAAAAAAAAAAAAAAAAAATAGAAAAGCATCTGGAGGAGAAATATATGCTTGATATTCTAAATTACTGTGGTCAGAGTTGGGTCCCATGGGATTTTCCCTCATTGAGAAGCCTTTTCTATTGAGAAGCTTTTGTTGTGGTATTGATGGTGGGAGGAGTAATGGAAACCTCTAGACTTCCTGTTTGAGAGAACTATGGTGAAGTGCAGGTTGTGCTTCATCTTCAGCACGTAAAATAGGCTGCAAATGCTCTATGGAAAAATGAGAACCAGAGGCCTGGCACCATGGCTCACGCCTGTAATCCTAGCATTTGGGAAGCCAACGCAGGAGGATTGCTTGAGGCCAGCAGTTCAGTACCAT
>NW_012103031.1:1962799-1971939 GCF_000951045.1 Mandrillus leucophaeus | reverse complement strand
TGAGACAGAGTCTTGCTCTGTGGCCCAGGCTGGAGTGTAGTGGCTCAATCTCGGCTCACTGCAAGCTCTGCCTCCCGGGTCCACGCCATTCTCCTGCCTCAGCCTCCCGAGTAGCTGGGCATACAGGCACACGCCGACACACCCGGCCAATTTTTTGTGTTTTCAATAGAGACCGGGTTTCACTGTGTTAGCCAGGATGGTCTTGATCTCCTGACCTCGTGATCCGCGTACCTCGGCCTCCCAAAGTGCTGGGATTACAGGCGTGAGCCACTGTGCCCGGCCATAAGACCCCATCTCTACAAACAATTTTTTAAAAGTTAGCTGGCTGTGTTGGCGCACACCTGTAGTCCCAGCTACTTGAGAGGAGTGAGCCGTGATTGTGCCACTGTACTTCAGCCTGGGCTACATTGCGAGATCCTATCTCAAAAAAAAAAAAAACCTGAAGGCATAGCAAAACTTACCTTTTCTCCACATTCTTCAGGTTTCTCCTTCCACAGCAAAACTCACCTTTTCTCCATTCTTTAGGTTTCTCTGTCTTGAATGACTCTGAGTTATTTCTTGTGAATTTCTCTTAAGCTTCTATGCAGACCAAGTGTTAAGGAAAGAAACAGCTGTCATTGTCTCTCTGACACTTCTAGGTGAAAAGTGAAAAGACAAACCCTTGCCCATTAGTCTACTTTTATTTGCAGAAATTAGGTGCTCTTCGCACTAGAGCTGTGTCAGCTAACTTTTTCTGTAAGGGACCAGATAGTAAATATTTTAGACTCTCAGAGGCCGTAGGTCTCCGTTGCAACCACTGAACTCCGTGGTTGTGGCAGGAAAGCAGGCACAGACGCTGTAAACAAATGAGATGGTGTGTTCCAGTTAAACTTTATGGACACTCAGATTTGAATTTCACATAATTTTCATTTCATGAGATAATAGTCCTCTTTTAATTTTTTTCCAGCTATTTAAAAATGTAAAAGCTGGGTCGGGCGCAGATGCTAACGCGTATAATCCCAGCACTTTGGGAGGCTGAGGTGGGTGGATCACTTGAGGTCAGGAGGTCGAGACCAGCCTGACCAACATGGTGAAACCCCGTCTCTACTAAAAATACAAAAATTTGCTGGCGTGGTGATGGGGGCCTGTAATCCCAGCTACTCGGGAGGCTGAGGCAGGAGAATCGCTTGAACCTGGGAGGTAGAGGTTGCAGTGAGCCGAGATCGCACCACTGCACTCCAGCCTGGGTGACAGAGTGAGACTCCATCTCAATAAATAAATAAAAATGTAAAACCTTTTTTTTTTTTTAAGCTCACAGGCTGTACAGGAATAGGCGGTGTGTGCCATAGTTTGCCATCCCCTTCCCAGCGTCGGGGAAGAGGAGGGTAAGTTCTAGACATTTCAGAGAAGAAAGAAAAATATGCTCTGAGCAATGGAAGATTGTCTTGAAAGCTTTCCAGATAATTAGGCTAAGACAAGTTGTTTCATTTATCTGTTCCCCTGCTTGGCTTGGTTGGAGTCTGGGGGTATGTCTGCTGCTAACATTTATAATGATTCATGTCAAACTCACAGAGGGCTGTTGGCTTATCTGCACTGGCTGTCTTGGAGGCTGATTTGAGAGGTTTTGTTTGGAGTCAGTTGGATTTCAGTCATGCTTCATCATGCCTCTGGTTTATTTAAAAACAAACACAAACATTGTTTTCGCCATGACTGTGGTGCTGCCCACAACCTGCTCCCAGCATTTGAGTGCTGTGTGGGCTGGGTCATTCCTGCTTCCCCAGGTCACTCTAACTAAGGCAGGCTCTTAACTTCTCCCCTTTCCAGTTTTGTCTTTCCTGGACATCTGGTAATAAGATGTTTTGGGGTATTTTCTGAGCCAGACTGTTGCAGCCTAATGTTCATGGACAAGTTCATAATCAGGAGTTAAAAGATAATTCATTTCCTGGCGCAGTGTGGTGGCTCACGCCTGTAATCGCAGCATTTTGGGAGGCTGAGGCAGGAGGATCACTTGAGCCCAGGAGTTCAAGACCAGCCTGGGCAACATAGTGAGACCCCATCCCATCTCTATTTAAAGAACATAATTCATTTCATTAAGCTGCCCTTACACGATTAGTCAGGAATGTTGTGTTCACTTCCACTACATACCTTACGGTCTCTTTTGCTTTGCTTTTTTTCAGTCAAGTCTCTATTTATGAGGTGGACAAGCAAGACTGTCGCAAATTTTGCACTACTGGCATCGATGGAGCCATGACAATTTGGGATTTCAAGGTATTTTCTACCTAACAGAACAAATTTTGTTTGTGTTAAAACTTTTTTTTTTTTTTTGAGAGATAGGCTCCTTCTCTGTCACCCAGGCTGGAGTACAGTAGTGCAATCATGGCTCACTGCAGCCACCAACTCCTTGCCTCCAGCAGTCCTCCCACCTCAGCCTCCCAAGCAGCTGGGACAACAGGCACGCACCACCACATCCCGCTAATATTTTACAAAACTCTTGTGAGAAGAATGTTTCTCAATTGTTGAAACAAAATGTTAAATCTAGTATACAGTTTAATGTCCTAATATAAGACATTAAACTGGAAATCTCTCTCTTATTTTTTTTTCTTTCTTTTTGAGACAGAGTCGTGTTCTATTGCCCAGGCTTCAGTGCAGTGGTGCAATATTGGCTCACTGCAACCTCCGCCTCCCGGGTTGGAGCGATTCTCCTGCCTCAGTCTCCCAAGTGATTGGGATTACAGGAGCACACTACAACACCCAGCTGTTTTTTGTATTTTTAGTACAGATGGGGTTTCACCATGTTGACCAGGCTGGTCTTGAACTCCTGGCCTCATGTGATCTGCCCACCTTGGCCTCCCAAAGTGGTGGGATTACAGGCATGAGCCACCATGCCCAGCTGGAGATCTCTTTAAAACCTAAAAGTCATCCACTGAAGAACGGCACATTCTCAGTGAACTGAAATTTTTACTTCTAGATGTCCATTTGTTCATTGAGGAAAAATGGAGTGCTATTTTGGAAACAGGCCCTATTGGACACCAGCCCAGGTTTAACTATATAGATATATATTTATGGCTGACACTAATTAATTTAATAAACATTTACTAAGTGTCTTCTGGGTGCCATGCATGGTGCTGAGCACTGAGAATATCCAGTGCGAGGAAGCCTGTCTGGTAGAAGAGAGAAGTGGATACAGGGGCTGGGTAGGGGATTCGGCAGAGCGCGGAAGAGAAGCCAGTGCCTCTGTTTTCACACAGAGGAATCGGGCGATGCGCCGACTGCCCGACTGCCCGCACTGCAGGGAAAAGGTTGCACCTGAGCAGCATCCTGAGCTGCGATGGGTTTTGGAGGGGAGGGGACTAGGAGTTGAGAAAGCACAGGTGAGCATCGTGAGTTGCAAGCGCAGCACACCCAGGCCAACTCTGGGCTTCGGAGAGCGCACACTGCCTTTGAGGCACTGCCCATGGTGTGGTCCTCCAGAAGCACGGATTAAACTAGAAAAAAGAGCTGTGGGCAGCCAGGCGTAGTGGCTCACGCCTGTCATCCCAGCACCTTGGGAGGCCAAGGTGGGAGAATCGCTTGAGGCCAGGAGTTTGAGACCAGTTTGGGCAACATAGCAAGACCCCATGTCTATAAAAAAGCCCGGTGCAGCCAGGCATGCTGGCCCACTCCCGTAATTCTAGCACTTTGGGAACCTGAGGCTCATTTCTCCTCCCGGCTTCCCCGTCTTGAGCACAGGAGTTCGAGACCAGCCTGGGCAACATAGTGAGACCCTGTCTCTATTTTTAAATATACATGTGTATATATATATATTTAAAAACCAGGTGCAGTGACGCATGCTGTTAGTCCCAGCTACTTGAGAAGCTCAGGCAGGGGGATCTCTTAAGCCCAGGAGTTGGAGGCTGCAGTGAGCTGTGGTCACACCACTGCACTCCAGCCTGGGGCAACAGAGCAAGACCCTATCTCAAAAAAAACAAAAACCACACACACAGGAGTGAGGAGTGCGCCCACAGCCTGTGGGTGGAGCAGTGGGGAAAAGGGACACCTGGCCTGCGGGAGCCAGCAGGGGGAGCCCGGGCCTGGAGTGTCTCTGCAGGGTGAGTCCTGGGAGAGCCTGTCTCGGGTGGGGCAGGGCCAGGTTCAGGGTGGGGACAGGCAGCACCTCCACTGAGGAGGAGGGAGTGGTGTGATACCTACCTCGGGGAAAACCTCAGGGTGGACACTCCTCAGTGACATGAGTGCTCTTCCCACCTTTTCCAAGACCCTCGAGTCTTCCATCCAGGGCCTCCGGATAATGTGAAGCTGAGTGAGCCTCCGCCATCCAGCATGACAAACTGTGGCCGACCGCAGCTGTGCCATGGCACGATGGCGAGGAAGCCAGCCCCAAGGAAACACTGAAAACATATCACGCCAATGCCGTGTGGTTTTGTTTGAATATAAAATTGGTGAAAGTGTTGGTTTTTTAAAAGCAGTAATTTTTTTGTTTTTGTTTTTTTGCGATTTCATTCCATTCTTGACCAAAGCTTCTCTTTAAGTAGTTTATTATGGAAAACTGTCACACTAACTTAAAAGACAGGGTGAGGGAGATATGTAAATTGTCCACTAGAAAATTAAATAAAGGAACTGAATGTGGTTTTGGTTTTGTTTCCTTGTAGTATTTCAATTTTTAGTAGGAAAATATGAGTGAATTCTTCATTCAATTAGGTTTGTTTTAGGCAAAATCATAGATCCTTGGTTTCTTAAATTGCACCATTCTATACAACCTTGAACCAAAAAGCAGCATTTAGTGGGGGGTGAGAGAGAACCATTTCTGAACGTTGCAATACTTCTGCAAAGCAGGTGGTGTTGGTCTGTTTTGTGTTGCAATAAAGGAATACCTGAGACTGGGTAATTTGTTTAAGACAAAGATTTATTTGGCATACGGTTCTGCCGGCTGGACAAGAAGCACGGTGCCTGCGTCTGTTTTTGGGGAAGCCTCAGGATGGTTTTACTCATGGAGGAAGGCGAAGGGGAAGCAGACGCGTCCCATGGCGGGAGAGGGTGCAAGAGAGAGGACCAGGCTCCTTGAAACAACCAGGTCATAGAGTGAGAACACACTCATTCCTGCCAGGGGGCACAAAGCCATTCATTAGGGATCCGCCCCATGACCCAAACACCGGCCACCAAGCCCCACCCCAACACTGAGGATCGCATTTCAACATGAGATTCGGAAGGGACACACAGCCAAGCCCTGTCAGAGGTACACTGTTCCCATCTTGCATGTGAGCAACAGAGAAGCCCACGTCCACTGAGCGGCCAAGTCCGAATGGAAGCCTGCCCTGGGAGGCCCCGGGCCTGGTGCCCACACCATGGCAGCCCGCTGTTAGCAGCGCACCTGCCAGGGGCGTGCTGTGGGGAGGGTGCGAGGGGCGGGAAAAGGGGAAAGTCAGCATCTTGCGTGAGAGACGATTGTGCCCACACCGAGCTCCTTTCGTCATGATGAGACGTGAAGTTTGACATTCCACGGCAGAGAATCTTAAGAGGTACAAGTATAAATGAAAAGCAAAATAAGGCCGGGCACGGTGGCTCAAGCCTGTAGTCCCAGCACTTTGGGAGGCCGAGTTGGGTGGATCACGAGGTCAGGAGATCGAGACCATCCTGGCTAACCCGGTGAAACCCCGTCTCTACTAAAAAATACAAAAAAAAAAAAAACTAGCCGGGTGTGGTGGCGGGCGCCTGTAGTCCCAGCTACGCGGGAGGCTGAGGCAGGAGAATGGCGTGAACCCGGGAGGCAGAGCTTGCAGTGAGCTGAGATCCGGCCACTGCACTCCAGCCTGGGCGACAGAGCGAGACTCCGTCTCAAAAAAAAAAAAAAGAAAAAAAAAAAAGAAAAGCAAAATAAGTAAAGAGTAGCCGGAGCCTGGCCACATCCTTGATCTCACAGCTCCCTTCTAGAATGAGTGCTTCCCAAGGCACGTCGTGATGTGCTCAAGGGAAGGTAATTTTGCCCTCTTGGTGACTCATGGGAAGCCCTTACTCCAAGAGGGAATCCTACCTAGCACCAGGGTGCTGGCCTCATGGCCCTGCCTGGTCCCTGTAGTGTCCTCTCTGGGCCCCCAGTGGCAGGAGCTCCTTTCTGTACACGTGTTTGTGTACACAGTGCCTTGGCAAGGCTCTGTGAGGGTAGACAAAAGCTGGCCATAAAACAGGAATTAGCTAAAGATTTCTCTTTTAGCCAGGCGCGGTGGCTCACGCCTGTAATCCCAGCACTTTGGGAGGCTGAGGCAGGCGGATCATGAGGTCAGGAGATCGAGACCATCCTGGCTAACACAGTAAAACCCCGTCTCTACTAAAAATACAAAAAATTAGCCGGGCGTGGCGGTGGGCGCCTGTAGTCCCAGCTACTCGGGAGGCTGAGGCAGGAGAATGGCATGAACCTGGAAGGCGGAGCTTGCAGTGAGCTGAGATTGCGCCACTGCACTCCAGCCTGGGCAACAGAGCGAGACTCTGTCTCAAAAAAAAAAAGACAAAATTGACTTACTTCGCCTCTAAGAACTTAATAGCCACAGAGTTATTTTGCTGTTTTTTTCTTTTTTAAATAAAAACATCTTGAAATTATAATAGAGACAGGGTCTCCCTATGTTGCTCAGGCTGGTCTCAAACTGGGCTTAAGCAATCCTCCTGCCTCAGCCTCCCAAAGTGCTGGGATCACAGGCGTGAGCCACTGCACCCGGCCTATTTTGCCCTTTTTTTTTTTTTTTTTTTAAGATGGAGCCTCTTTCTCTGTCAACCAGGCTGGAGTGCAGTGGTATGATCTCGGCTGACTACAGCCTGCGCCTTCCAGGTTCAAGCGATTCTCCTCTTTCAGCCTCCTGAGTAGCTGGGATCACAGATGACCCCAGTCTCCGAGTAGCTGGGATTACAGGCATACACCACCACGCCTGGCTAGTTTATTTTGCCATTTTTTAACACAGGCCATTTCTCCTGTGGGGAGGAAGGCCCACTCCAATCACAGCAGCCAGAAGCCCTCAGTGCTTTATTTCAGTGCTGGGGTCGTTTGAGTTTGTGACGCTCCATCCTCCTCTCACTCTACCTTTGAGACTCAGACCAGGCTCTGTAAACAATGACTACAGTCTGGGATGTTCTGAGAGGGTTCTTCAGGAAAGGTGTGTGTGCCACGCCCTGAATGCAATACTTTAGCTAACTGTGCAGGCACCAAGAAAAGCCTTTGGAAGCCATTAACAACCCCTCATAACAAACCTGTAGGGTTGGAACTCTTATTAGGACATTTTTCAGATGACAAAATTCCGGAGAGGGGAATGACCGGTCTCTCCAAAGCCCTGGTAGTAACCACTAAGCATGTGCTCCCCACTGGGTGAGGGAAATGCCTTAGTGACAGCCCCTTTTCAGTTCACCCACGCTCAGGGGCAGGCCCTGTCATTGGAAGTGATGAGAAGGTATTTGAGGCCGGGCATGGTGGCTCACACCTGTAATCCCATAACTTTAGGAGACCAAGACGGGTGGATCCCTTGAGGTCAGGAGTTGAAGACCAGCCTAGCCAACATGGTGAAACCCCTTCTCTACTACAAATACAAAAATTAGCCAGGTGGCACGCGCCTGTAATCCCAGCTACTCGGGAGGCTGAAGCACGAGAATTGCTTGAACAATTGCTGGGAGGCGCAGGTTACAGTGAGCCAAGGTCATGCCACTGCACTCCAGCCTGGGCAACAGTGAAAACTCCATCTCAAAAAAAAGAGAGAGCAAGAAGGTATTTGACAATACCTTGTGGGTTTCATTGTAGACCTCAGTTTCGCAATTAAGCTGACACATCAGGCCACGTGGTTTGGAAGCGGGGTGTGCAGGGAGGGCACAGCCCCATCAGAATCCTGGGATGGGATGTGGATGCTGAGTGAGCGTTATGGGGGCCCCAGCTGTGGGGTACATCTGCCTTGCAGGCCTTTAGCCACCTTATCAGATATGTGGCCTTGGGTCTTTGGCCCCGAGGTTTTCTCCTCTCCCCTCCTGCCGTCAGTTGGGATGGATCCCTTGATCCCAGGGAAAGTGACCCACATTCTGGGGTGGACCAGTGGGACAAAGGGGAGATTATACTGGAGACTGGACGCTCTTAGAAAAGGTACCCGCCACCTCCCCCCACCCGCATCTCCCGTCTCCCTGGTCTGCCTTGGCCCACCCACTGCTTGTCTGCATCAACTTGGCTGCCATTTTGTGACTAGGAGGCAACAAAACCAGTGCTTACAAACCCGGGAGGCAGAGGTTGTAGTGAGCAGAGATTGTGCCACTGCACTCCAGCAAGACTCCATCTCAAAAAAAAGAAAAAAAAAAGCGATGGGCAAGGAGCAGAAAGCCAGCAAGAACCTGGGAGACTGCACCAGCCCTGGCCTGCCTCCCCCACGTCAGCCAGCCCTGGAGAGTCACGGCCTGGGTTTGTGGCTGCATTTCTTGGAAATACAAGAAGGCAATAAAGGAAGCAGGAGTGCATAGCATCTTCATCCCAGGGCCCTGCACAAAGCCAGTTCCAGGAAGAAACAGAATACTCTCCAAGTTGTTCTGGGAGCTCCAGATGAAATCCTTCCATCCCCAAGTTCCCTAACCCAAGGTGTTTCTCCACAGAGGGCTTAGAAAACTTTCTCCCCCAAGGGAACCATTTCAATTAATGCCTTCCATCGCTTCCCAATCTGAGGTCTGCTTCCTCCCATCCACTGGGTCTTCCCTCCACGACTGTAGGCCTGAGGGACAGGTGGGCAGGTGGACAGTGCTTGTCAGCTTCGCTTTACAGATGTGGAAACTGAGGCACGGTTACACTACAGGTTAAGTGGCAGCACCAGAACTGGACTGACTTTCTTTTTTTTTTCTTTTTTTGAGATGAAGTCTCGCTCTGTCACCCAGGCTAGAATGTAGCCTGGTTGCAGTGATCTCGACTCACTGCAACCTCTGCCTCCCGGGTTCAAGCGAGTCTCCTGCCTCAGCCTCCGGAGGAGCTGGGATTACAGGTGTGCACCACCACGCCAAACTAATTTTTTTTGTATTTTTAGTAGAGACGGGGTTTCGCCATGTTGACCAGGCTGGTCTCAAACTCTCAAACTCCTGACCTCAAGTGATCCGCCTGCCTTGGCCTCCCAAACTGCTGGAATTACAGGCATGAGCCACCGCGCCCAACTCTTTTTTTTTTT
>NW_012103031.1:1959200-1962031 GCF_000951045.1 Mandrillus leucophaeus | reverse complement strand
AAAAGAGACAGGTTTTCACCATGTTGGACAGGCTGGTCTCACACTCCTGACCTTTTGTGATCAGCCTGCCTCCGCCTCCCATAGTGCTGGGATTACAGGCGTGAGCCACCATGCCCGGCCTGGACTCAGTTTTCTAACACCACTTGATCATTCATTAACACGTCTGTTAAGATGTGTGTTGAGTGACTCATGCACCAGGCTCTGTCATGGGCCCAGGGGAGAGCAGAGCGAATAGTACGGCCATGGTTGTGGTTCACATGGGCTTTTAGAGCCTTTACATCAACTCAGGTGACCTTAGTTACATATTCACAGTTAGGAAATAGGAGTCTTGAGGTATGCATGTTTGTTAGGATGCTTTGATGATTCGCAGCAGAAAAACTCAAAGCAGCCTAAAAATATAGTGGAGGCTGCACACCGTGGCTCATGCCTGTAACCCCAGCACTTTGGGAGGCTGAGGCAGGAGGATTGCTTGAGGCGAGGAGTTCGAGACCAGCCTGGGCCACACAGGGAGAGCCCTGTCCATACAAAAATTTTAAAAATTAGCTGGGTGTAGTGGCGCGTGCCTGTGATCCCTCCCAGCTATGAGAGAGGCTGAGGTGGGAGAATCACTTGAGGCCAGGAGTTTGATACCAATCTGGGCAACACAGCAAAACCGCTATCCGTATAATTTTCTTTTTTTTTTTTTTTAGAGGGAGTCTCGCTCTGTCACCCAGCCTGGAGTGCAGCGGTGTGATCTTGACTCACTGCAATCTCCGCCTCCAGGGTTCAAGTGATTCTCCTGCCTCAGCCTCTGGAGTAGCTGAAATTACAGGCGCGTGCCACCATGCCTGGCTAATTTTTGTATTTTAGTAGAGACGGAGTTTCACCATGTTGGTAAGGCTGAGTGTCGAACTCCTGACCTCAAATGATCCGCCTGCCTTGGCTTCCCAAAGTGTTGGGATTATAGGCGTGAGCCACCGCGCCCAGCCTATAAAAATTTTAAAACTTAGCCAGGCATGGCGTTGCACACCTGTAGTCCCAAGCACTCGAGAGGCTAAGGTGGGAGGATCGCTTGAGCCCAGGAGTTGGAGGCTGCAGTGAGCTGTGATTATCTCACTACACTCCAGCCTGGGTAATGGAGCCAGACCCTGTCTCTAAAACATATTAATTAATTAAGCAGATAACTTGGCTCACATAGTTGAATCTTTGGAGGCAGGTTGGGCTCAGGCCGGCCAGAGGTGACCAGAGCTCCGGTTACTTCTCTGACCTTCTCTCCACTCTGCACTCTCCCTGCAGCTTCCCTTGTTGCTATTCCACTTCCGCGTTCCGCTTACAAATCCGGATTCCTGCAGCTCGCCCAGAAGGGGCTTCGGTGCTGGATCATCAGCTGAAGTCCTGGGCTTTGCTTTGATTGGGCCATCTTAGGTCACAAGTGCAGGACAGGGAACACTGTGAGCTGATTTAGACCACTCAGGGCCACTTGGGGTCATTCCCTGGGCATCTACAAAGCGGTGGAAGAGTAGGATGGAAGCCAGAGAAGCAGCAACAGGGTCACCTCAGTTACCCTACACTTGTCCCCGTGGGAAGAGGACTGCCAGTACAGACCCCTTGAAGCTTTTTATCTGCTTGAACTAAAGCCACTGCCTGTATTTGCTGAGGTTGCCGACATCTGTCTGAGCAAATCTGCAGGAGCAGCAAGATTAGGGGGGCTCACAAAAGTTCGAGCACTTCCTGTGAGCACGCACACTGGATGACCTGCTTCGCACACTTGGACACATTTAATCCTCCCAACCACCCTTGGGGGTCGAATTCAGTGGAAAAGAGAGCAGTGGCTAAGGACACCTCCAATGAGGAGGGTGTCGGGACAAAGCGACCTGAGACCCCCCCAGCCACATCCTGCAGGACAAACCAATGTCCGCAGGTGAGGATGGGGTGGGAAAAGTGTTCCAAGCAGAAGGAACAGCGAGTGTCAAAGCCTCTAAGCCTGACGGGGTGGGAGTCTGGCTTGGACCTCCAGAGATCTAGGAAGACCCTGCACAAATACTAGGGAGAGGGGTCTGAAGGAGGCAAGAGGAGGAAAGGTTTTTGTTGTTGTTGTTTGAGAGGAAGTCTCCCTCTGTTGCCAGGCTGGTGTGCAGGGGCACCATCTTGGCTCACTGCAGCCTCTGCCCTGGGGGTTCAAGCAATTCTCGTGACTCAGCCTCCCGAGTAGCTGGGATTACAGCAGCGCTCCATCGCGCGATGGGCCTCCTTGCAGCTATTTTTTTTTTTTTTTGAAACAGAGTCTCACTCTGTTGCCCAGGCTGGAGTGTGTTGGTGCGATCTCGGCTCACTGCAACCTCCACCTCCTAGGTTCAAGCGATTCTTCTGCCTCAGCCTCCCGAGTAGCTGGGATTACAGGCATGCGCCACCACGCCTGGCTAATTTTTGTATTTTTTAGTAGAGACGGGGTTTCACTGTCTTAGCCAGGATGGTCTCCATCTCCTGAGCTCATGATCCTCCCGCCTCGGCCTCCAAAAGTGCTGGGATTACAGGCGTGAGCCACCGCGACTAGCCGAGGGAAGGTTTTCATCGGTGGCTCTTCCATGTGTCTGGCCGCCTGGGCACGTATTCACTGAAGAGGCAGAGGGTCAGGATGGGGAGACTCCAGGGACCACCTGGCTCAAGACCCGCAATTAGGTGGCTGCAAGGCCAACCCGGTAACTTTAAGAAGTGAAGCCGATTGACGTGAAACAGAAAGGAAAGAAGTTAGCTGGCCGGCCAGCGTCAGCACAGGCAGCCAGTGTCACCCTGCCCGGGGACGGCACCCCGGTTTTGTGGCGACGACACCGAGGGCCGAGGGGGCGGGGCCG
>NW_012103031.1:1948149-1957739 GCF_000951045.1 Mandrillus leucophaeus | reverse complement strand
GCTGGGCCGGGCTGCACCCGCGGGCAGTGAAGAGATCAGGAGGGCAAGCCCTGGGGAGTCAGACCTCCCCCTGCCTCCTCTGCCAGTGCAGCCCGGAGGCTACCACCACCCATCCCGGCCGGGCGCGGCGGCTCACACGCACAATCCCAACATTTTGAGAGGCCCAAGCGGGAGGATCGCTTGAGGCCAGGAGTTGGAGGCCAGCATGGACAGCAGTGCGAGACCCCTTCTCTATTAAAATAAATAAATAAAATGTAGTCGGGCGCTGTGGCTCATGCCTGTAATCCCAACACTTTGGGAGCCGAGGTGGACGGATCACTTGAGGTCAGGAGTTCGAGACCAGCCTGACCAACATGGTGAAACCCCGTCTCTACTAAAATTACAAAAATTACCCAGGCATGGTGGCGCTCACCTGTAATCCCAGCTACTCAGGAGGCTGAAGCAGGAGAATAGCTTGAACCCAGGAGACAGAGGTTGCAGTGAGCTGAGATCACGCCATTGCACTCCAGCCTGGGCAACACAGCAAGACTCCAACAACAAAAAAAAAAGTTAGCCAGGTATGGTGGTGCATACGTGTAATCCCAGCTACTCGGGAGGATGAGGCAGGAGAATCGCTTGAACTTGCCTTGGCAGTGAGCCAAGATTATATCACTGCACTCCAGCCTGGACAACAGAGGGAGACTCCATCTCTAAATAAATAAATAAATAAAATCTTAGGGATCTAAGTAGGAGTGCCAGCTTCTCCTTTCACTGGCCAGTGACTGGTAAGCTACCCAACCCCTGCCAGCCTCAACTTTCCTTATCTGGAAAATGGGAACCTTAAGGATTGTGAGGCTGCAATGCAATACTGCAGGACACTTGGCAGTGTGTCAGGCGCTGACAGTATAAACGTGTGCTTGTTGCTCACCTTGATCATAGTGTGCCCCCGGGTGAAACTAACTTCCTGGCCTCCAAGATGTGGGGTCAGAGTCCCAAGTTTCATCATTTAGTAGGAGCCGAGTGACTTTGAGCAAATCATTGCCTTTGTCAGGCTGGGTTTCCTCCGGTACAAACTGAAGGTAAAAAGCAAACAGGCTGGGTGTGGGTGGCTCACGGTTGTAATTCCAGCATTTTGAGAGGCCGAAGCAGGCGGATTACCTGAGGTCAGGAGTTCGAGACCAGCCCGACCAACATGGTGAAACCCCGTCTCTACTAAAAATACAAAATTAGCCGGGCATGGTGGTGGGCAGGAGAATTGCTAGAACCCGGGAGGTGGAGGTTGTGGTGAGCTGAGATCACGGCATTGCACTTCAGCCTGGGGATAGAGTGAGACTCTGTCTCCAAAAAAAAAAAAAAAGCAAACAAAAAATGTCCAGGCTTGCTTCAGGGTGTAAATGAGAGAATGGTGAAAGTTCTGGGTAAAATTGCCTTGCCAGATGCCAGTAAAGTTCGTTTCTTACATATGTCTGTACGTAATCCATTGATAGGTCTTTTTCTTTTTTTGGAGTCCGGTCTCACTGTGTTGCCCAGGCTGCAGTGCCATGGCTTGATCATAACTCACTTTAGTCTCAAACTCCTGGGCTCAAGGGATCCTCCTGAGTAGCTGGGATTACAGGCATGTGCCTCCATGCCCAGCTAATTTTTAAATATTTAGTAGAGATGGGGTTTTGCTGTGTTGTCCAGGCTGGCCTCAAACTCCTGGCCTTAAGTGATCCTCCTGCCTTGGCCTCCCAAAGTGCTGGGGTTACAGGCATGGACCTCCACGCCTGCCTTGTAGGTGTTTTTTTTTTTTTTTTTTTTTTTGAGAGCGGAGTTTCACTCTGTTGCCCAGGCTGGAGTGCAGTGGCATAATCTCAACTTACTGCAACCTCTGCCTCTCGAGTTCGAGTGATTCTCTTACCTCAGCCTCCCAAGCAGCTGGGATTACAGGTGCCTGCCACCATTCCCAGATAATTTTTGTATTTTTAGTAGAGACAGGGTTTTATCATGTTGGGCAGGCTGGTCTCGAACTCCTGACCTCAGGTGATCCACCTGCCTCCGCCTCCCAAAGTGCTAGGATTACAGGCGTGAACCACCATGACCGTCCATTGATAGGTCTTTTCTAATATTAATAATTACATAGCATCTCAACATGTGAATGTCACAATTTACTCTTTCCATATTGTCACCTCGGTTTTTCCACACTGTCACCATTATAAAGAGGGCTGTTATAAACATGTTTGCTTTATTTTTTGAGATGAGGCTTCACTCTGACACACAGGCTGGAGTGCAGTGATGAGATCTCGGCTCATTGCAACCTCCGCCTTCCTGGCTCAAGGAATCCTCCAGCCTCAGTCCCTCAGATAGCCAGGACTACAGGGTGCAGTACCACGCCCTGCTAATTTTTTTTTTTTTTTTTTTTGGTAGTTTTTATAGACACAGGGTTTTGCCATGTTGCCCAGGCTGGTCTCGGAACTCCTGGATTCAAGCGATCCACCTGCCTTGGCCTCCTAAAATGCTGAGATTACAGGTGTGAGCCATGGCACCCAACCTATGTTTGCTTTTGAAAAAGAAAAATGGGGCCAGGTGTGGTGGCTCACACCTGTAATCCCAGCACTTTGGGAAGCCAAGGCAGGTAGATCACAAGGTCAGGAGTTCGAGAACAGCCTGTCCAACATGGTGAAACCCCATTTGTACTAAAAAAAAAATAAAAATAAAAATAAATAGCCAGGTGTGGTGGTGGGCGCCTGTAGTTCCACCTACTTGGAAGGCTGAGACAGGAGAATTGCTTGAACCCGGGAGGTGGAGGTTGCAGTGAGCCAAGATTGCGCCATTGCACTCCAGCCTGGGCGACAGAGACTCCATGTCAAAAATAAAAAAAGAAAGAAAAATGTGTTGCTGTTTTCTTAGGACAAAGAATGCTGCTTTTTTTCTTTCTTTCTTTCTTTTTTTTTTTTGAGACAGTCTCGCTCTGTCACCCAGGCTGGAGTGAAATGGCGTGATCTCAGCTCACTGCAACCTCCGCCTCCCAGGTTCAAGTGATTCTCCTGCCTCAGCCTCCTGAGTAGCTGGGTTTATAGGAGCACGCCACCATGCCTGGCTAATTTTTGTATTTTTGGTAGAGACAGGGTTTCACCATGTTGATCAGGCTGGTCTCGAACTCCTGACCTCGTGATCTGCCTGCCTCAGCCTCCCAAAGTGCTGGGGTTACAGGTGTCAGCCACCGCACCCGGCAAGAATGCTAATTTTCAAGTTCCTGTTAGTGTTATTCTGTTCTATTAATATTTGTTCCCACCTACTCATTGAATTGAGTGTCCTTCAGAAGAATTAAACCAATTAGCAACCAGTGACAGTTTCTCCACAGCTCTGCCAGCATTGAATTTTAAGTGGTTTTGGTTTTTGTTTGGTTTGGATGACTAACCGGTGCTTTAATGGTGCCTTACGATTGTTTTCGTGTGTGTTTCTTGACTTGCCTTTGCATGGTTGGTAAGACTGAAAGAGCAGAGCTGGGGAGGGAAGGATAGGGGTAGCAAGAGCTCCAGCCCAGCATAGGAAGTTGAGTAACCGCTTAGCACGGTGCAAATTAGCCTGCTGGCTGCTGTATCCAAGAACTGTCTGAGCTGGGTGGGGACTTCCCGGAGCGCCTGTAATGCTGAGATCTTTCCTCCAGGCAGCTCCTGCTTGGTTTAGCCTCAGATACAGCCAAACCTCTGAATTCAGGGAAACCTAGGGAAGCCAGGCCAGAAAGGTCCCGCAGCTTGTGCCTGGTCCAGCCCCAGCCTCATCTGGATAAAGATGGGAGGGAAGTATTGAGCTGAGGGCACCCAGCCACTATGAAGAGAGCTAGAATGTAAACCCAGCACAGTAAGGAAGACAGTATCAAGGCCCAGGACTTTAGAGTGCCCCCCTCCACCTCCCACCCTGCCGCCACCACTGGGCAGCCTGAGGCTTTCTTTGCCTGGCACCACCATGCCCAGCTAATTTTTTTTTTTCTTTTTTTTTAGTAGAGACAGGGTTTTGCCATGTTGGTCAGGATGGTCTCGAACTCCTGACCTCAAGTGATCCACCCGCCTCTACCTCTGCCTCCGAAAGTGTTGGGATTACAGGCGTGAGCCACTGTGCCCGGCCGTCCCCTCCTCTCTTGTTCCTCAACATCAAACAGGCCCACAGTGCTGGCTCACAGGGCCACAGTGGCAGTGGGTGGGTGTCCTGGATCCTTCCCCCAGGAGCCATCACCGAGACCTCATGCTGTCAACACTCGTGGGCGAAGCAGCCCTTGTATTTTTCTGAGACATCCATAGCAGGGTAATTGGCAGGCGGGGGGTGGGCACACCCTGGCTCACGCAGGTTTGGTAGGTGACAGGTTTTCCTGAGGATGATCAAGTCAGAGTGTCCCCGGCTAGAATCCCTGAGGCAGGAGACTGGAGCCCCATGGCAGCATTGGCTGAGAGAAGCCACTCCCTTTTTGCTCTCCCACTTCCTCATTGGTAAGACGTGGGAGTTGGGGAGTTATCGCCAAGGTGCTTTGGGTTTCAGCTGCTTTGCAGAAGTTACAGAAAGGGAAATGAGTCTTCCTCTCTTTCGCCCCCTTAACCCTTCCCCCTTGCCCCATTTAAGGGGTTGGTTCAACAGACTAGGAAGTATTTCTGCTAATTCATGCTCAAGTGTGATTGGCTGATAGGTGTGGTCTGAACCTCCCTCCTCTGCCAGTCACTAGTGTACCACTGTGGCCATCTTTTCCAGCCCCTCCCCTGCCCCTTGAGTATGTCTGGGTCCTAGAAACAGTGGTCAGGGCTCTTCAAGTCCTCTCGGTTGCCCTTGCCCACTGGCACACGGGGGGCTGCTGTCTTCAGCAGAGCCAGCCACTCTGTCTTCACAGCCAGGGCAGAGATGTGACTGGGCACACAGCAACTGTGTGACCGCTGATGCTGGGACATCAGAGTCTGTGCCTCAACCCAGGGTTCTGAGTCTGCGCTCTCCCACCCTCATCCCTGGAGGTTCCTCCCATCTGGGCCTCCTAGGGCTGAAAGGGAGGGAAAAGTTGGCCTCAGCTGGAGTCCTGGGGCCAACCAGGGCCTGTATGGAGTTTGAAAGTGGGCTTCTGGCCTTAACCCTGCCCCTGCCCTGCTGGTGGCCTTGGACCATGGGGGTTGTGGGGGTGTAGAGGAGCACTGTGAATCAGTCAGAGGCCTTGAGCTTCTCTCTGCACAGTGTTGGCATCAGATGTGGGCGATGATGCCCCAGCCCGGGAACACAGGAAGCGCTCAGGGAAACCCCCATCAGGCCTGCTGACATGGCTGAGGGCGCCGAGGTGGTGCTTCCGGGGCCCTCGCCTTACACAAAGAGGCCTTATAAGGGGAGAGAGGCTGCAGAGGCAGCCCCAGTGGGTGCCCGGTGCTTGTTCTGGGTAAGGCTGCCCACGCATGCAAAGTGTGCTTGTGGACACAGTGCACTTGCATGTGTGCAAGGCTGAACATACATGTGTTCAGGGGTGCAGTGTGCTTGTGTGTGAGGCTGAACACGCATGTGCATGTGGGCAGTATGGTCACATGTGCAAGGCTAAACGTGCTTAAAGTGTGTGGGGGTGCAGTGTGCATGTGCATGTGCAAGGCTGAACATGCACGCAAAGTCTGCTCGTGTGTGTGAGGCTGAACACACCTGTGTTTGCGTGTGTGGCCTGAGCCTGCGCTGCGTGTGTCTACTTGCTCAGCAAATGCTGACTGGGGACCCGCTGGGGTCCTGTTCTAAGCATGGGGGAAACATGAGGTCCATGCTCCATGCATGTACACGTGTGTGCATGTGTGTGTGTCCTGTGCTGCCCCAGGAATCTTCCAGGACATCTGGCTACAAGTGAAAGCAAGCGGTTTGGATCTGGAGTGAGCAGAGGTGGACAGGGCCTTCCAGGCAGTGAGCGCAGGGGGCTTTGTGGTGCGACCTCAGACAGGCTGGTCACTGAGCCCTGCGGGGCTAAACTGCAGCCCCAGGCAAAGGTCGTTCTGCCCTTCCCTTGTGCCTGGGCCCAGATGCAGTGCAGGATGGGCCGGCCCCAAGGCAGGGCAGTGACGGGGCAGCCAGTAGCCTCCTGGGGCATTCAGGGTTCCCAGTCCTGGTTGACTCCCAGCCCAGGCCCTGGGACCCAACACAGAACTGCCAGTCTGGTGAGGGAGGCAGCCATGTTATCTAATGGCTGTCACTGGTGACTCTGGGCAGGTGGCCTCAGCCCCCACATCTGTCATCTGGAGCTGACCTGGAGCCTGGCATCCTTCCCCAAGTGCAGCCAGGCCTCCCTGAAGGTCCAGGGCTGGTGGGAGTGTTGGCAAGAATGTATACAGAGCACCTGACCAGACGAGGTGGCTCACGCCTGTAATCCCAGCACTTTGGGAGGCCGAGGTGGGTGGATCACTTGAGGTCAGGAGTTCGAGACCAGCCTGGCCAACATGGTGAAACCCCGTCTCTACTAAAAATATAAAAATTAGGCATGGGGGTGTGTGCCTGTAATCCCAGCTACTCAGGAGGCTGAGGCAGGAGAATCGCTTGAACCTGGGAGGCGGAGGTTGGAGTGAGCTGAAACTGCGCCACTGCACTCCAGCCTGGGCGACAGAGACTTCATCTCCAAAAAAAAAGGATACTTTTTTTCCTAGAGCTGGCAAGGAGGGAGTATCCAGGAAGTGCTGGATAGTACTAGTTAATACATTTTATCTGAGAGACAAGGTCTGGCTCTGTCACACTGTGGCACAATCATAGCTCACCACAGCCTCAACCTCTTGGGCTAAGCACTCATCCTGCCTCAGCCTCCTGAGTAGCTGAGAATACAGACGTGCACCACCACACTCTGCACATTTTTTTATTTTAATTTTTTGTAGAGAGAGGATCTCACTGTATTGCCCATGCTGGGTCTTGAACTTCTGGCCTCAAGCAATCCTCCTGCCTAGGCCTCCTAAAGTACTGGGGTTATAGGCATGAGCCACTGCACCCGGCCCAATTTAATAACATTATTTATTTATTTATTATTTTTTAAGTTATTTTTTCACACACATTCATCCTAACTTTTTTTTTTTTTTTTTTTTTTTTTTTTTTTTTTAGACAGAGTCTTGCTCTGTCGCCCAGGCTGGAGTGCAATGGTGTGATCTCGGCTCACTGCAACCTCCGCCTCTCAGGTTCAACAGGTTATCCTGCCTCAGCCTCCTGAGTAGCTGAGATTACAGGTGCACACCCCCATGCCTAATTTTTGTATTTTTAGTAGAGGCAGGCTTTCACCATGTTGGCCAGGCTGGTCTTGAACTCCTGACCTTAAGTGATCCGCCTGCCTCGGCCCCCCAAAGTCCTAGGATTACAGGCATGAGCCACCGTGCCTGGCCTTATTCCTAACCTATTTAATGATAATATTTTTGAGGGCTGGGTAGGGTGGCGTGAGTGTGTACTCCCAGCTACTTGGGAGGCAGAGGCAGGAGGATCACTTGAGCCTGGGAGGTCAAGGCTGCAGTGAGCCATGATCACACCACTGCACCCCAGCCTGGGCAACAGAGCGAGACCCTGTCTCAAATATGTACACACACACACACACACGTTTCTGAGAACGTACTCTGTTGGTCACTAATGGCAATGAAAAATTTGTTCAGCAGATATTTCTTGAGCACCTACTATGTGCTAAACATTTAAGCAGTGGAAATGAAACGAGAATAAGATAAAACAAAAATGTGTCTCTGCCAAGCTGGTTCTATTCCAGCAGGGGAGGAAGGCAGCAGGCCAGATCAATGAGTCCATGTCTGATGGTGACTGCTGAACAAATTTAATCGGAAATAGGGAATTAGGAAGTGCTGGACCGTGGGAGGTGCTGCAGTTTCCAGTAGAGGGGGTCAGGGAAGGCCTCCCCAAAAGTTGACATTTGAGCACAGACTTGAGTGGCAGCACCAGAGCGAGAGCTGTGTGTGCCGGTATCTGGGGGAAGAGTGTCACGGGCCGAGGGTACAGCCAGCATGGAAGCCCGAGGCAGGTGCGTGCCTCTGTGCCCCAGAATCGGCCTCTGGTCGGCTGGGGAGGCCTGCTCCTCAAAGGGCGCATCAGGGCTGGTATATCACGTCCATCACAGGCTAAGAGTAACCACCTCGTGGCACCTCGTCACGGAGGCCAGGTGCTGTGTATCATCTGCTTCCAGCTCTCAGCACCTCTGTTGGGAGGCAGGATTCCTGCTCCAATTTTACAGATGAGGAAACTGAGGTTCAAAGAAGGCAGGTGACATGTCCAGGGGCACGTGGCTGGGCTCCTCTACTCCCAGGTCCCTGTGATGCTGGGAAACTGAGTCATGGAGGCGGGGAGAGATGGGCTTGAGGAACTGCGCTGAGACCGTGATCTCACCCCACCTCAGGCCTGGTGGGCTCCTTTGACACTCAGCGGTGGGTGGAGGAGGCTGGGACAGGCTAGTGGGGGCTGAGCTGGGCTGGTGGGAAGATGAGTCGCTGCCCTCTGCCAGGGTTCCCCTTCAGTGCTGGGGCTAGTCTAGGGGGCTGCCAAGTCTCCTTCGTTCTGGCCGAGTGTAGTGGCTCACACCTGTAATCCCAAATACTTGGCAGGTGAGGAGGGAAGATCTCTTGAGCCTGGGAGCTTGAGACCAGCCTGGACAACACTGTGAGACCCCCGTCTACAAACAAATTAAAAATTAGTTGGGCACAGTGGCACACGCTTGTAATCGCAGGAGTTCATGGCTATAGTAAGCCATGATCACACCACTGCACTCCAGCCTGGGCGAGAGAGAGAGACCCTGTCTCAAAAAAAAAAAAAAAAAATCTCCCTCCTTCAGTTCCTCAAGGCTGGGTCACCCTGGGGCCTCCCCAAGAGCCATCACCCAGGCCTGGCCTAGCCCTGTGCCTCCTCCCAGCCCTGGGTGCAGCCAGTGGGTGTCTGGATGGAGAATGGGATATATCTGTTAAATACCTGCCTTTGCCTCACCCATGAGCCCCTGTATATCGGCCACCTCCCCTCTCCCCGTCTGAGTAGTGTAGGGGAAGACCAGGGCTCTGGGCACGGCAGGGCCAACCTGCCATGTGCTGGACACCTTTTTAGGTGGCTTATGAGATTACTTCATTTCTTTCTTTTTTTTTTTTTTTCCTGAGATGAGTCTTACCGTGTCACCGAGCCTCCTGAGTAGTGCGTATTACAGGCAGGCGCCACCACACCTGGCTAATTTTTTTTTTTTTTTTTGAGATGGAGTCTGCTTTGTGGCCCAGGCTGGAGTGCAGTGGTGCGATCTTGGCTTACTGCAAGCCCCGCCTCCCGAGTTCACACCATTCTCCTGCCTCAGCCTCCCAAGTAGCTGGGACTACAGGTGCCCGCCACCACACCCGGCTAATTTTTTGTATTTTTAGTAAAGACAGGGTTTCACCATGTTGGTCAGGCTGGTCTTGAACTCCTGGCTGCAAGTGATCCACCCACCTCGATCTCCCAAGGTGTTGGGATTACAAACATGAGCCACCGGGCCTGGCCTGGATGACTTCATCTTCATCCCATCCTTAATGGGGCAGGGAAGTTTGGGGGGGGGGTCCATCCTGTGAGGAAACTGAGGCACAGGTGACAAGTGAGGGGCCTGTCCGGCTTGGAGTCCTAGCACCCCACCCCGCCCCAGGGAGCATCTCCCC
>NW_012103031.1:1946805-1948099 GCF_000951045.1 Mandrillus leucophaeus | reverse complement strand
AGTGGTGCGATCTCGACTCACTGCAACCTCTGCCTCCTGAGTTCAAGCGATTCTCCTGCCTCAGCCTCCTGAGTAGCTGGGACTACAAGGCGCCCGCCACCACGCTCGGATAATTTTTGTATTTTTAAATGTAGAGATGGGGTTTCACCATGTTGACCAGGCTGGTCTCGAACCCCTGACCTCAAGTGATGCATCTGCCTCAGCCTCCCAAAGTGCTGGGATTACAAGCTTGAGCCACCATGCCCAGGCACCTGTTAACCCTTTAAAAAATTTTTTTTTAAATTTTGAGACAGTCTCACTCTGTTGCCCAAACTGGAGCACAGTAGTGCAATCACAGCTCACTGCAGCCTTGACCTCCTGGGTTCAAGCAATCCTCCCGCATCAGCCTCCTGAGTAGCTGAGAGTACAGGTGCACACCACCATGCCTGGCTACTTTACCTCTATTTTGCCTTTCCCGGTAGGATCTTTTCAGCCTACATCAAGGAGGTGGAGGAACGGCCGGCACCCACCCCATGGGGCTCCAAGATGCCCTTTGGGGAGCTGATGTTCGAATCCAGCAGTAGCTGTGGCTGGGTACATGGCGTCTGCTTCTCAGCCAGTGGGAGCCGCGTGGCCTGGGTGAGCCACGACAGCACCGTGTGCCTGGCTGATGCTGACAAGAAGATGGCGTGAGTAGAGGCCATCCTGGGGGAGGAGGTGAGTGCAGAGGAGCGGGACAGTGTGACTGACAGCTGTCTACCCTCAGCGTCGCGACTCTGGCCTCTGAAACGCTACCGCTGCTGGCGCTGACCTTCATCACAGACAACAGCCTGGTGGCAGCGGTGAGGAATGGGGAGGGAGTGTGGTCACAGCAGAGAGCCCAGCTTCCCTCCTTTCTCCTGCCTCCCTCCTTTTTTCTTCCTTGCATTCTCTCATGTACCAGAGTTGGGCAGAACAGGTTGGATTATGCTGCAGTAACCAAAAGTTCCTGGCTACAGTTGCTTAACAGAGTAAAGATTTGGTCAGGTGCAGTGGCTCATGCTTAAAATCCCAGCACTTTGGGAATGTTGAGGTGGAAGTATCACTTGAGGCCAGGAGTTTGAGACCAGCCCAGGCAACATAGTGAGACCCTTGTCTCTACAAAAAGTTAAGAACATAGCTGGGTGTGGTGGTGCACCTGTAATCTCATAATCCCAGTTACTTGGGAGGCTGAGGCAGGAGGATCACTTGAGCCTGGGAGGTTGAGGCTTCTGAAGTGAGTTGTGGTCGTACCACTGCACTTCAGCCTGGGCAACAGAGAACCTGTCTCAAAAAA
>NW_012103031.1:1940231-1941730 GCF_000951045.1 Mandrillus leucophaeus | reverse complement strand
GTTCCAGACCAGCCTGGCCAACATGGTGAAACCTTGTCTCTACTAAAAATGCAAAAATTAGCTGGGCTTGGAGGCATGCGCCCGTAATCCCAGCTACTGGGGAGGCTGAGGCAGGAGAATCACTTGAACCCGGGAGGCGGAGGTCGCAGTGAGCCGAGATTGCACCACTGCACTCCAGCCTGGGTGACAAAGCAAGACTCTGTCTCAAAAAAAAAAAAAAAAGAAAGAAAAAGTGGCCAGGAAAAGCCTTTTGGAGGAGATGACATTTTGACATTTACACAGACACCCAGAGGAGGAGAGGGAGGGAACTCTGCCCCAGCTGGGGAGGGGCTGGCAGGTGCAGGGGCCCTGAGGTGTCAGCAGGAGCAGCGAGGGGACCCTGGCTGGCCAGAGCGATAGGGTGGGGAGAGGTCCCAGGGGTCATTGCTGCGAGTAAAGGACAGTCAGTCCCAGGAGAAGAGAGGGTGAACTGGCAGGGCCTGAAGGACTTCAGGGGCCCCCCTCCAAGGCAGAGGAGGAGAGCCTGAGTCATGAAGGATGAGGCTGTTGCCCGGGTGCACTGTGTAGTGTATCCTGGCAGAGGGCAGTCATGGAGAGGGCCCCTCAGTCTCCCTCCATCTCCCCTGCAGAGATCGCCATCTGCCCCAACAACCATGAGGTGCACATCTACGAAAAGAGCGGTGCCAAATGGACCAAGGTGCACGAGCTCAAGGAGCACAACGGGCAGGTGACAGGTATGTCAGGGTGGCTGGGACTACCCTCCTGAAAGGAGGTGGGGGGTGGGGTGCAAGGCAGGACATGGCCACTCATTATGGGGCATCTACCCACTCACTGTGAAACCCTGATTCAAACTGGCTTCAATTTTAAGGGGACTGTGTTGCCTCATGTTACCAAAAAACCCAAGAGGGTTGAGGGCTTCAGGAGAGGCTTGATCCAGCAGCTCCACATGACCAAGAACCCATCTTTTCTGCCTCTTGGCTTTGCCCTCCAGCATGTTTACTGATAGCATGGAGGGCTCTGACACTCCCTCATAAGCTCTAGGAGTGCCCCCTGGTGTCACTCTAAATAAGCAGTGGATCTCAGTAAAAAGTGCTTGCTGGGCCGGGTGTGGTGGCTCATGCCTGTAATCCCAGCACTTTGGGAAGCCAAGGCGAGTGGATCGCTTGAGTTCAGGAGTTCGAGACCATCCTGGCCAACATGACAAAATGTTGAAAAATACAAAAGTTAGCCTGGTGTGGTGGCACACACCTGTAGTCCCAGATACTCCAGAGGCTGAGGCAGGAGAATCGCTTGAACCCAGGAGGCAGAGGTTGAAGTCAGCTGAGTTCACACCACTGCACTCCATCCTGGGCGACACAGCAAAACTGTGTCTCAATAAAAACAAAGAAAGAAAGAGGCTAGGTGCGGTGGCTCACGCCTGTAATCCCAGCACTTTGGGAGGCCGAGGCAGGCAGATCACCTGAGGTCAGGAGTTCAAGACCAGCCTGGCCAACATGGTG
>NW_012103031.1:1937272-1938726 GCF_000951045.1 Mandrillus leucophaeus | reverse complement strand
TTTGAGACAGAGTCTTGCTCTGTCGCCCAGGCTGGGGTGCAGTGGCACAATCTCAGCTTACTGCAACCTCCGCCTCCCAGGTTCAAGCGATTCTCCTGCCTCGGCCTCCCAAGTAGCTGGGACTACAGGCACGCGCCACCACACCTGGCTAATTTTGTATTTTTTAGTAGAGATGGGGTTTCTCCATGTTGGTCAAGCTGGTCTTGAACTCCCAACCTCAGGTGGTCCACCTGCCTCAGCCTCCCAAAGTGCTGGGAGTACAGGCGTGAACCACTGCGCCTGGCCATATATATTTTTTTGAGACAAGGTCTTGCTCTGTCGCTTAGGCTGGAGTGCAGTGTTGTGATCATAGCTCACTGCAGCCTCAGCCTCCTGAGCTCAAGTGATCCTACCGCTTCAGCCTCCTGAGTAGCTGGGACTACAGGCCCAAATAATTTATTTATTTATTTTGTAGAGATAGGGTCTCGTCAAGTTGTCCAGGCTGGTCTTGAACTCCTGGCCTCAAGCAACCTTCCCACCTCAGCCTCCCAAAGTGCTGAGACTACAGGTGTGAGCCATGGTGGCCAGTCCATGTCTTAGTTCTTAATCTTCTCCCCTGCATGGCTGAGGGCAGAGGCCAGGCAGGAGCATCTGAGAGATGCAGATTTGCATCCCACCATGGCCAGTTAGTAGCTGTGTGACCTCTGGTGGTGGCATCACTTTGCTGAGCCTGCCCTGAGGGTGACTGTGTGGCTTAAAGGATAGGGAGCACAGAGTTCCCACTCCAGAAGCAACCTAGCGCATCCCTGCCGCCCCCGGGCCCTGAGAGCCTTGTGGGCTGGGAGTGCCCAGTTGCATCTCTCCTGGGTCTTTGGTGGGCTGTAGGGAGCAGTGGGAGCCTGAAGTCCCTGGTGCTGAGGTCCGTGAGTCCCACCTGCCTGTCCCTCTCTCCCTGTCTGCCTGACCACCATGCCCAGGTGGGTTTGCAAGCACATCAAGAAGCCCATCCGCTCCACCGTCCTCAGCCTGGACTGGCACCCCAACAACGTGCTGCTGGCTGCTGGCTCCTGTGACTTCAAGTGCCGGTGAGACAGGGCGCCATGGGGGAGGGCGGGGCTGACGTTAACTGACTGCTGACGTCATAGCGGAGATTGGAGGGTGGTGGGGGAGCCACACCTGAAAGTTCTACACCCCACCTTCTAGACCCGCTCCAGAAATGCTACCAGTGGATCACCTGGGCGTGGGTTGAAGGTTCTAGTCCCCGGGGAACCCTTCATGTCTCAGCTGGACATGCCTCTGCCCACCTCTTTTTTTTTTTGAGATAGGGGCTTGCCCTGTTGCCCAGGCTGGAATGCAGTGGTGCAATCATAGCTCATTGCAGCCTCCAAATCCTGGGCTCAAGAGATCCTCTGGCCTCTCAGCCTCCCAAGCAAGACTACCACTCCCAGCTAGATGGGATTTTTTTTTTTTTTTTT
>NW_012103031.1:1935493-1936992 GCF_000951045.1 Mandrillus leucophaeus | reverse complement strand
CCCAGCACTTTGGGAGGCCGAGGCAGGCAGATCACCTGAGGTCAGGAGTTCAAGACCAGCCTGGCCAACATGGTGAAACCCCATCTCTACTAAAATACAAAAATTAGCCAGACATGATGGTGGGTGCCTGTAATCCCAGCTACTTGGGCGGCTGAGACGTGAGAATCGCTTGAACCCGGGAGATGGTGGTTGCAGTGAGCTGAGATCACGCCACTGCACGCCAGCCTGGGCGGCTGAATGAGACGCCGTGTCAAAAAAAAAAAAAGAAAGATTGGTGGTACACACCTGTAGTCCCAGTTACTCAGGAGGCTGAGGCACAAGGATTGCTTGAACCTGGGAGGCAGAGGTTGCAGTGAGCCGAGCTCATGCCACTGCATTCCATCCTGGGTGACAGAGTGAGACTCCATTTCAAAAAGAAAAAAAAAAAGTGCCTACTGGGCAGATACAGCTTCCACCTTGATTGTGGCCTTTCAGCCTCTCCTGTGTGGCCACCATAGAGCCACCCCTGCCTGAGTGTCGTCAGCCTCCTGTGTCCCCTCCATCCCCCCACAGGCATCGACTGGGCCCCCGAGAGTAACCGTATTGTGACCTGCGGCACAGACCGCAATGCCTACGTGTGGACGCTGAAGGGCCGCACGTGGAAGCCCACGCTGGTCATCCTGCGGATCAACCGGGCCGCCCGCTGCGTGCGCTGGGCCCCCAATGAGAACAAGTTTGCTGTGGGCAGCGGTTCCCGTGTCATCTCCATCTGTTATTTCGAGCAGGAGAACGACTGGTGGGTACCTGGGCGGGGCCGGAGTGGGCTGGTAGGGACCTGGGGGCAGGACTAGAGTGTCCCCGGGAAGCACCAAATGGGATGTCGGGACCCCTGTTCCCATGACCCCTGGGGAGTCCATCCTCTCCTCTCTGGGCCTCATTCACGAGGCAAGGGCCTCTCTGCAGTGCCCGGATGTTCTCACGGCCGACTGCCTGGGACGACGACATCCAACACACCAGAAACACCTCTGGGGGCACCTCACTAAGCCCTGCACACACATCAGTCCTGACCTCCCTGCAGCTCCGTGGACTGGGCATCGCTCACTCTCCCCACTTTACAGATTAGCAAAGTAAGGCCCTGCAGCAAAGTCACTTTCTCAAGGCACCACTCACAAGCTCGCAGCCACATCTTGTTCCTTTTTTTTTTTTTTTTTTTTTTTTTTATGAGACGGAGTCTCACTCTGTCGCCCAGGCTGGAGTGAGTGCAGTGGCACAATCTTGGCTCACTGTGGCCTCCGCCTCCCGGGTTCAAGCAGTTCTCTGCCTCAGCCTCCCAAGTAGCTGGGATTACAGGCGCCTGACACCATGCCTGGCTAATTTTTGTATTTTTAGTAGAGGTGGGGTTTCACCATCTTGGCCAAGTTGGTCTTGAACTCCTGACCTCGTGATCCACCCACCTCAGCCTCCCAAAGTGCTGGGATTACAGGTGTGAGCCACCGCGCCAGCCCAATTTTTTTTTTTTT
>NW_012103031.1:1922028-1932578 GCF_000951045.1 Mandrillus leucophaeus | reverse complement strand
AAAAAAAAAAAAAAAAAAAAGCCAGGCCTGGTGGCTCACGCCTGTAATCCCAGCAAATTGGGAGGCTGAGGAGGGCAGATCAGTTGAAGTCAGGAGTTCAAGACCAACCTGGCCAACATGGCAAAACCCCATCTCCACTAAAAATACAAAAATTAGTCAAGTGTAGTGGCGGGCACCCATAGTCCCAGTTACTTGGGAGGCTGAGGCAGGAGAATTGCTTGAACCCAGAGGCAGAAGTTGCAGTGAGCCAAGCGTGCCACTGCACTCCAGCCTGAGCGACAGAGACTCCATCTCAAAAATAGAAAAGAAAGAAAAAAGAGATTTACTTCTTGCTCACATTTTATGTCCAGTGTGGGTGTTGTGAGGGGCTCTGATGGAGGCTGTGGCCAGCATGCTGTCCCAGATGCCACGAGGGAGCCGGAACCTGTGGAATCATGCCCTGGGTCTGAACATTTCTGCCCACATTTTATTGGCAGGTGCAATGGCAAGGCCACGCCTAATGCAAAGGGCAGGAGTTCGGGGTGTGCAGTTCCTCCAGGTGTCCGGGAAGGGCACTGCTCTCCCTCCTCTCTGCCCACATCTGTCAAATCCCTTTTCACCCCTCTGCAAACATAACGGGGATGCCAGGGTCAGGTCAGGCTTGCTTTTTGCCTAGAAAAGCAACCAGCTGCAGGGGTCTCCCCTAGAGCAGGTGTAACTGGCTGGCAGGACAGAAGGCGCCTGGGCTCCCAGGGAGTCCCAATGTTGGCCTTGCTGGGGGAGGTAGCAGCCCCCGGCATGGCCCCGGTTTTGATACACCTGCTATTCGGGCCTCCCTTGCTGTGGCCCGTCTGTGTCCTTGAGCTGGCATCTGCCTCCCGGGCCGCCAGATGCCCGCCTGCCCTCCCCTTCGGCAGCGCTCCAATGGTCCCCGCCTCCCCGCTCAGGGCCACGACTGCTTCCCAGTGCTGTTCACCTATGATGCCGCTGCGGGGATGCTGAGCTTTGGCGGGCGGCTGGACGTTCCCAAGCAGAGCTCGCAGCGTGGCTTAACGGCCCGCGAGCGCTTCCAGAACCTCGACAAGAAGGCGAGCTCGGAGGGCGGCACGACTGCGGGCGCGGGCCTGGACTCGCTGCACAAGAACAGCGTCAGGTGAGGGCGGGGGCGGGGCCTCGACTCGCCCAGTAGCAGCGTCGGGTGAGGAAGGGGTCTGGACTCTTCCTACTGGGGCGTTGTGCTGGGCCGGTGAGGACTGGGGGCCCGGAGGGAGGGTAGGCCTGCCCTCTACTCGCTGCGCGGGAACGGCGTCAGATGAGGGGCAGGCCCGGACTAGGGGACGGGGCCTGTTTGTGGGCGGGGCCTCGACGCTGCATGATAACCACGTGGGGCGGCAGAGGGGGCGTGGCGGGCCCAAGGTAGGGAGTGGCTTCGACTCGCTGTAGGATTAACGTTCGTTGTGGGCGGGGCCCGTCTCGATCTCACCCTAGCAGCTCAGGTGCTAGTGGAGCCCGGGAGGGACACGGTGGGACCGACATAAAAGACGGAGTCGACCTCTTTAGGTTGCATAAAAATAGCATCAGATAGGGTCTGAGCAGCTAGCCTCGCTCTGCATTTCCCGGACATAGCTGGGTGGGGACTGTTCTGTGGGGTGGTCAGGCAGTGACCAGCGGGTGTCCTGGGCGGGGTCACAGCTGGGGTGGGTCTGTTGCTAGTACTCAGCGAGGTGGGGGCGGAGCTGAGGGTCTCTGCAGCCTTCTAAGGATCTAGGGTGGGATGGGGAAAAAGAGGCTCTCCAAAGCCCAAAAGCTGCCAGCCACACGCATCCACCCCACGGCGAATCTGAGGGAGCTGTATGACAAGACTGGCCAAGCCCTTCGGCCTGTAAAACCTCCTGTGGCCGCCAGATCTGATGGCTTCCTCAGACGTAACACCTTTGCCTGGCTGTCATCTTAGTCCCTGGCTGCCCCCACCCTCATCTCCTTTTTGGTCCTGTCCAGCTGCACTGCTGGCACTGTGTACACTCCGCAAACACATGTGTCTTTCCTGCCTCCCTGGACTTGAGTGTCCTGTCCCATTTGCCTGCACTTCCCACACCACTGCTCGTTCCCAAAAGCAGAGCTGACTTCTAAGTCCACCACACCCTGTCTCAGCATTTCTCACTGAAGCCCGCTCCCCAAGAAGTCTGGGAGCGCCTGGACAGGGTGAGCCTGAGCCCAGCGCCAGCACAGGTTGGATTCGTAAGCTCCTCTTCCTCTTTGCAGCCAGATCTCGGTGCTCAGCGGGGGCAAGGCCAAGTGCTCGCAGTTCTGCACCACTGGCATGGACGGCGGCATGAGCATCTGGGATGTTAAGGTGAGGCTTGCCCTTCCTGGCTTCCCGCTGTGCCCCCCAGGTCAACTCTTTCCCCCCATCCCCACTCCCTGGAGGTGACCCCCATCCTTCACTCCTGCAGAGATGGCACTGCAAGAGGATGAGGGCTGGGGGCGGCCCCTTGTCATCTGGGCCTTGGTGCTCACTGGGGCACCCGTCTTCAGGGCTGGGATTCAAACCCAGTTCTGACAGACTCCGAAACTGCAGGTTCTCTGCCCTCTGCTGTCCTGGGGCTGAGATGGGTGATCAGGTCCCTGGGAGTGGGGTGCCTGCCGGACAGCTGAGAACCAGCCTGTCCGTTCTGCCTCCCTGCAGAGCTTGGAGTCAGCCTTGAAGGACCTCAAGATCAAATGACCTGTGAGGAATATGTTACCTTCATCCTAGCTGCTGGGGAAGCAGGGAGAGGAGTAGGGGAGGCTAATGGTTGCTTTGCTGAATATTTCTGGGGTACCAATGTGAGTCCCTGTAGGGGCTGCTCCCTCAAAGAGGGGACAGATGGGGAGCTTTTCTTACCTATTCAAGAAATATGTGCCTTTTTCTTAAAGAAATGCTTTCATTTATTGAAAAAAAAAAAATGCCCCCAAAGCACTATGCTGGTCATGAACTGCTTCAAAATGTGGAGGTAATAAAATGCAACTCTGTTTAAAAAAAAAAAAAAGCAATTGTGGACACGCTTGCCTATGTGGAAGGAGAGGTTTTTTGTTATTTTCTTGGGGTCTTGCTAAGTTATCCAGGCTGCACTGGAACTCGTGGGAGCAATCCTTCTGCCTCAGCCTCCCAAGCAGCTGGGACTCCAGGGAGAGGTTGGTGTTTGCACAGCCATAGGTAGATAGCTTATTTTTACTGCTGGCCAAAAACATTGATCCTGAAGCCCAGCAGCCTTATGCCAAATGGTTCCTTCCCCAGTGCTGTCCATCCTGGGCTGCCACTCCCAAAACTGCCAGTACCAGGTGTCACTGATTGACTAGTGAAATTCCTGCACAAAGGGGCTACACATTCCAGGCTGATTGTGGAACTTTTGTTTTGAGATGGAGTTTTGCTCGTCGCCCAGGCTGGAGTGCAGTGGTGCGATCTCGGCTCACTGCAACCTCTGCCTTCCTTGGGTTCAAGCGATTCTCCTGCCTCAGCCTCCCGAGTAGCTGGGATTACAGGCGCACACCACCAAGCCTGGTTAATTTTTGTATTTTTAGTAGAGATGGGGTTTCTCCTTGTTGGCCAGGCTGGTCTCAAACTCCTGACCTCAGATGATCCACCCACTTCGCCTCCCAAAGTGCTGGGATTACAAGCTTGAGCTACCGTGCCCGGCCTGGTTATGGAACTTCACGGGAATTTATTTTGTCATTACAATGTTGGCAGTTGATTTCTGATACATGCTCATTTTAGATATACTTTTCCTGTGCTGCAAAGTGAGGTTCTGTCTTGGAGTTGATGTCATGTCACCGGGTCCTGCACTAAAGGGCATTTGCACACCTTTTGTGGCTTCTCTCAGGAAAATGTGGGCCTTGGCGACATCCAATGCCAGTGCTACTCCCCTTCTCCCCTAGAGTTACAGAATTATAACTACCAGGGGACATCTACAGGCCAGACCAGGATCCTGGTGCAGCTTCAGCCTGCTGTGGCCTGGAAGGGTCCCTGCCTGCTGAGGCCTAAGATCCCAACTTGGCTAAAGGAGGGGAGGGAGCAGGCTGTGGCATCTGAAGTCTCTCCCAGCCCCAATCCTACAATCCTGGGGTCCATCCCCGAACCCTGCTTAGTGCCTCCTAACAGATGTCATGCCCCAGGGCCCCAGGTAGATATGTGCCCTGAACCTTGCCAGGTACGTGTGCCTGAACATGGCACCATACCCAGCTGGGTAAAAATGGCTCGAGCATGGGAGCCAAAGGATGGAGTGCAAAACAAAGATTACGATAATGTCAAGTTTAATCTGCCAAATATACAAGTTGAATTTGTGGAGCATGTTTTGCCTGGGTGCCACACAGTAAACAGAGGTTTCTTGAAATGATCAATGGGTAGGGTTAAAAATGGGCACTGGCCCTGGCCGGGTGGGTAGGAACCGGGCAGGGAAGGGCAGACAGGCGAGGCCTCAACCAGACAGGACTGACCAGGGACAAGCCATGACCCTTGAGGACCCAGGGGCACAGGCTCCCGGATGACAGCCCCTCTCTGAATGAGCACCCAGGCAACACAGTCCGGGACTGGGTATAGCAAACCTGTCGGCAGCTGCCTCCTGGGACAACCATCCCCTTACATGCTATCTACCAGACAAATGAAAGCTCTTCTTACCCCATCTCCCAGGCACCCCCCCAGCAAGGGCTCTGAATTCTAAAAACAGCGAAAACATTCAAATGGTTACATATGAAATGCTGTCCTGCATCTTTCTGTCTCAAAGATAGCAGCTGCCCCTCCCCCAGCCCCCCCACATTCCCCAAACAATTTCTGTGCCAAGATGAAAAGGAGGCCCCAGGCCGTGGGGGGCTCCTGGCCGTGAGGGGCTGTTGCAGCGGCGCCAGGGCACAGGGTGGGCAAGACACAGCAGAGGTCCTGGCAGCGCGGCCCAGGTCCCCGGCATCTCCTCCCACACGTCGCGGTTACTTATTCAGGGAGAGCGACTGCATTCGTTTTCCTGACAATGTGGCATCATCTTTTGCTGAGGGTGGGAGGAGAAGGGCAGGGGTTAAAACAAAGCAACTCCCACCCCTCCCAACACACGCGCCAGAACCCTAGAACCTTAGGTCTGAAAGGCTGCAGAAAACATCCTGTGCAACAAAGAAGGGAGCCGAGGCATAGGAGAGGATTTCTGCTGCAGCTACCACCCCGGGACCCCCTGACATTACCAACACGTTTCAGTGGCCAGACCACCTTATAGAAAGCTGTCCCCTCTACAAAGCCCCACCAACACACACTCTTGTGGGCAAATGGAAACTTCACAACCCACCTCCCAGCAGAACCCTGTAATTCTAACCTCCCGCCACGGGTTCTGAAGTCTAAATTAAACGTTCCAACAGTTACAAGTGAAGTCCTTTCCTGCTTGGGGTTTGTGAAGCAGGGTTGAATCGGAAGTTGGGATCACTGGATTTCTGGTGCAAGTGACAACATCCCTGAGCAACTGGTTTCCCCTTTCTGGGCCCGCTTCCAGGCAGGACAGATGGACATGTAGGGGCTCTCACAGACCCCCGGGAGATGGAAGGCTGCAAGTCAAATGCTCCTATGAACGACCAACTCCCATAGCCACCCTGGCCTAGAGGAACTTCCACCACCTCTGGCCTGCCTGGAGGGAGAGCACAGGAAAAGGGATGCCTGGGCCGGACGTCAAGCCGGTCTGCACTGCTGTGTATCCAGCTCACCCTCCCAAGCCCTGGAGATGGCCAGCGGTGGCCCCAGGCAGCTCTCCCGGGTTCCTAAGGCACCAGAGACCTTGGTGGGACCTGTGAGTCTCAGGCAAGCTCTGTACTAGGGGTGTGGTTTCCTGTGACCTCCTGCTGTTAGGAGTAGTAACTCCACCTATTGTGGACAGTGCTGTGCTGGGACTTCAACCCACAACTGACTCCATGATGTCACTGGACCCTCCTGGTCCCCCGGCAAGTGGCAGGCATAGGGATTGTGGGCTCTCTAGGCAGTAATCACTCCTCACCTCATCATCACCACGCGGACAGGGACACGAGTTCAGGGCTTTGTGGCTGGCCCAGGACCAAAGTTGGGGGCTGTCCCTGCATGCACAACCCAGCCCTTACCTTTCCTTTCCTCTTCCTTCTTCCGGGCAGCCTCCTCCCGCTGTTTCCGGATGATGGCCAGTCGGGCCAGGTCGGCCTTGGCTTGCTCTGTCTTCCCGGCCAAGTGCATTTTCATGTAACGCTCTTTTGCCTTCTGCTTCTCAATCTCTTCTCTGTGTGGATAAAATGGTGTCACGGGGACATCTTTCCCACCACTGTTTGCCAAACTGGATGGGAGTCAGAATAAAGGCCAAGGATTCGGCCTAGGGCCAAGGTGGAAGGGGTGCTCTGGCTGTGAGTCCCTGGCTCCATGAACTCCCTGCTTGGTGGACGTTCACCAAGAAAGTGAGCAGGAAGAAGAGGCCCAGGGAGAGAACATCTATGATTTCCAGAAAGCCTCAGTGGGAGAGGGGACAATGTCCACCTACAGCAGGGAGGGGAGGATGCCTGAGGGCTTCATGATCAGGCTCTGGTGGCCATGGAGAGAAGGGGGACCAGGCCAGGAGTGTTCCAGAGAAGATGACCAGGAGGATAAAAGCAGTGGGGACCACATCCTACAATGAATGAAGGGCCAGGCGCACTGGCTCAGGCCTGTAATCCCAGCACTCTGGGAGGCCAAGACAATAGGATCACTTGAGGCTATAAGTTTGAGACCTGCCTGGGCAATATAGCAAGACTGTCGTACAAAAAAGAAAATTTAAAAATTAGCCAGATGTGGTGGCACACATCTGTTGTCCCAGCTACTTGGGAGGCTGAGGCAGGCGGATTGCTTGAGCCCAGGAGTTCAAGGCTGTGGTGAGCTATGATTGCGCCACTGCACTCCAGTCTGGGTGACAGAGTAAAATCCTATCTCTAAAAAATACAAACAAAAAAAGGAGTGAAGTGGAAGCAGCAGCCACAGGGCATAGGATGAGGACCACAATGGGAAACAAACACACCCAGTCTCAGGTCAACAGCACACGACCCATTCTTACAGCAGCTCAGATGTGCACGGTGCTGCCCCCCAAAGACACAGCCCCCATCAGTAGGGGGATGGGAATAATCGCTGGGCTCCCATGGGACAAAGGTGTCAGGAATGAACCCCCTGAATGGAGTCAGTGGTGAGGGTCATTCGCTTCCTTTTGAGGATCTTCCCAAGCTTGAGATTCTGAACTGGAGGGGATGCCCTTCGGGGTGAGATCAGAGGGCCTATTGGCACTGGATTCCTGGAAGAGCCAAGTGTTGGAGTGGGGGAGGGCCCTGCCTGGCAGGAGGCTGGGGGAGAGACTCGGCCTCCCAGAGGTCTTCAGGGTACACAGAGCTGGGGAGTAATGAGAAATCAGGCATGGGAGGTAGCCAGAGGGGAGGGAGAGGGACTTAGAGGAGTGGAAGGAGCAGACACCTCACTACAGAGATGAGGAGATAATACCTGGTGACCTGCAGATCCTAGCCCAGGAAGGACGTGCCACACTCAGAAGCCTCTAAGCTGAGCCTCAGGAATGATGACCGAGGCAGCCCAAAGGCTCTGCAGCGCCCTTCGGTGAAAGCAAAGTGCCAGGCACGGCATCTCTGCAACCTCAAAGGGCAGAGGGAGGGAGCAATAGGATCCCTTTTACTGGTGACGACACTGATGCCCAGAAAGGGCACAGCCTTATTTTTTTTTTTTGAGACGGAGTCTTGCTCTGTCACCCAGGCTGGAGTGCAGTGGCCAGATCTCAGCTCACTGCAAGCTCCTCCTCTCGGGTTCACGCCATTCTCCTGCCTCAGCCTCCCGAGTAGCTGGGACTACAGGCACCCGCCACTTCACCCAGCTAGTTTTTTGTATTTTTTTTAGTAGAGACGGGGTTTCACCGTGTTAGCCAGGATGGTCTCGATCTCCCGACCTCGTGATCCGCCCGTCTCGGCCTCCCAAAGTGCTGGGATTACAGGCTTGAGCCACCGCGCCCGTCCAGAGGGCACAGCCTTATTGAAGGCTGCACAACTGCCAATGGCAGAATACTACAGTGGCAGAATACCCAGGTTGCTGGGTTTTTGAAGTCAATGCCGAGAGAAAGCTACTGAAGGGGGACAGAAGGGTCCTTAGCAGCTGCAATCACACCCAAGCTCATGGCCTTCCCCATGAGGCTTTCACAGACACACCCTTCCGCCATTATCCTAAATGCCCAGTCAGGAGAGAAACCAGCAGGCTTCAACCTCTTGTAAGGCCCTTGAGGTCACCTGGCGGCTCCCAACAGTCAGGGCACCAGTCAAGGACTGATCCTGTGCCAGGTGCTTCAGTACATGATCTTGATCCTCATACAACTCTTGAGGAAGGTATTTGCAGCTTCATTTTCACACGAGACTTGGAGAGGCCTGGGACAGCTGGCTGAGCTGCGCTGGGCTGGACTGCCTTTCTGGCCGCACAGGCTCACAGACCTCTTCCAGTCCCCAGGGCCATGACACTACAGATGGATGCAGGTCAGGAATGGTCAGATCAGTGGGGTAAGGGAAGTCTCCCCGGGGTGTGGTGCTCTGGAAGAGGGGAATGGAGGGCAACCCTCTGTATCCTGCACCATTACCTCAAGCGCAATGCTCAGGTCTGAGTCTATTGTCCTATTTCCCCTGATACCACGTATCAATTGGTGAAAACAAATTCTGTGTGGCTTTTTAAAGGCTACTGGAGGGCCGTTGGGGAATGAGACAGAAATAAACAGCCACAGCTCCCAGCCAACTGGGGACCTTAGCATCCCACAGGCCAACTGCTAGCCTGTATTCCCTGGGTCACAAGGCCCAGCCAGTGATGTTACCGTTCTCTCCTCGAAAGCTCCTTTGGCCCGTCCAGATCCAGCTGTGTGACCTTTTTGGTTGTCTGTGCCACCCGGTTGGGGTTCTCGATGTCGATGAGCCCTTCGACGCCTTTGCGCTTTTGCTAGAACAGGGCAAGAAGCTGGTTGTTGGAGTTCAGGTCCTGTGGAGCCCCTGAAGGCCACTCCCACCATCTCTAAACAGCCCATCTGGATGAGGACAAACTCATGCTCCACCCCTAGCCCACATAGTGCTCGGCCCAAGTCTCATGGTGGGGACAGCTCTCTGGAGCATCTTCACCAGCCTGGGAAGAGCCCACAGAACGGCTGCTCAGGGTCCAGTAACTTGCCTAAGTCAACCAGAAAGTAGGTGGTAGATCAGAGGTGCGCCCTACCCCAGCTTGCAAGCACTCACACAGTGCCACTCCCCCACTTCAAGCTCAGCTTCCAAAAGCAGTTTTCCATGGAATCCCATGCCTGATTCTTCTTGCAAGAAGCGCTGGCCTGGAATCCCCAGGGCAGGGTGGGCCAAGTGTGTGCTGTTAGGACTAGTTCCAATTCCTGCCCACCTTAGCTGATGGACTGGACATGTAACTCAAGAATGAGCCACTGGATCACAGACTACAGGTTTGGGGTGCTGGCCCAAGAATCTGGAACCTGCACCCTTCCACCTCCCCTGGGGAAGTTCCAGAAGAAAGGAGTGTGTTCTCAATGCAGCAGGTTTGGTCAAAGTTTCAGGTCCTGTCAATTCCATCAATTCTCCTTAAGGGGGCAGGGAGACAGCTTTGACCCCACAGAGCTCCCTCCACACACTTCCAGTCCAGTCCAGCTGCACACTTACACCTCCACTCGGATGCCTGGCACTGTAAACTTAACATGCCCAAGACAGAACTTGAGATTCATCCTTTACCCAACCGGACCCTCCCTGCAATCCTAAGCATATCCTTGATTCCTCGTTCCTTCAGCAACCCCCAAATATGGCTTACATCTGTCCACTCTTCTCCACTGCCATTGTCACCACCCTAGGGCAAGCCACGATTTCCTTTTTTTTTTTTTCTTTTGAGACGGAGTTTCGCTCTTGTTGCCCAGGCTGGAGTGCAGTGGCACAATCTCGGCTCATAGTAACCTCGGTCTCCCGGGTTCAAGGGATTCTCCTGCCTCAGCCTCCTGAGTAGCTGGGATTACAGGCATAAGCCACCACCCCCGCCTAATTCTGTATTTTTAGTAGAGACAGGGTTTCTCCATGTTGGCCAGGCTGGTCTCGAACTCCCGACCTCAGGTGATCCGCCTGCCTCAGTCTCCCAAAGTGCTGGGATTACAGGCGTGAGCCACCACGCCATGCCCAGGACTTCTGATCTAAACACTGCTCTTACTCTTAACATCCTATCATTCACTCTGCATGGAGAAGCCAAAATAATCTTTTAAAAGCATATCTGGAGGCTGGGCGTGGTGGCTCACACCTGTAATCCCAGCACTTTGAGAGGCCAAGGCAGGTGGATCACGAGGTCAGGAGATCAAGACCATCCTGGCTAACATGGTGAAACCCCGTCTCTACTAAAAACACAAAAAAATCAACCGGCGTGGCAGCGTGCACCTGTAGTCGCAGCCACTTGGAAGGCTGAGGCAGCAGAATGGCGTGAACCGGGAGGCAGAGCTTGCAGTGAGCTGAGATCACGCCACTGCACTCCAGCCTGGGCGACAGAGACTCCGTCTCAAAAAAAAAAAAAA